>NC_091340.1:10380834-10465834 GCF_038502225.1 Cherax quadricarinatus
CCTGTGGATGGTAGTCACCCCATACCCATCCTGTGGATGGTAGTCACCCCATACCCATCCTGTGGATGGTAGTCACCCCATACCCATCCTGTGGATGGTAGTCACCCCATACCCATCCTGTGGATGGTAGTCACCCCATACCCATCCTGTGGATGGTAGTCACCCCATACCCATCTTGTGGATGGTAGTCACCCCATACCCATCTTGTGGATGGTAGTCACCCCATACCCATCCTGTGGATGGTAGTCACCCCATACCCATCCTGTGGATGGTAGTCACCCCATACCCATCTTGTGGATGGTAGTCACCCCATACCCATCTTGTGGATGGTAGTTACCCCATACCCATCTTGTGGATGGTAGTCACCCCATACCCATCTTGTGGATGGTAGTCACCCCATACCCATCTTGTGGATGGTAGTCACCCCATACCCATCTTGTGGATGGTAGTCACCCCATACCCATCTTGTGGATGGTAGTCACCCCATACCCATCTTGTGGATGGTAGTCACCCCATACCCATCCTGTGGATGGTAGTCACCCCATACCCATCTTGTGGATGGTAGTTACCCCATACCCATCTTGTGGATGGTAGTTACCCCATACCCATCTTGTGGATGGTAGTTACCCCATACCCATCTTGTGGATGGTAGTTACCCCATACCCATCCTGTGGATGGTAGCACCCCATACCCATCTTGTGGATGGTAGTTACCCCATACCCATCCTGTGGATGGTAGTCACCCCATACCCATCTTGTGGATGGTAGTCACCCCATACCCATCTTGTGGATGGTAGTCACCCCATACCCATCTTGTGGATGGTAGTCACCCCATACCCATCCTGTGGATGGTAGTCACCCCATACCCATCTTGTGGATGGTAGTTACCCCATACCCATCTTGTGGATGGTAGTTACCCCATACCCATCTTGTGGATGGTAGTTACCCCATACCCATCTTGTGGATGGTAGTCACCCCCTGTGGATACCCATACCCATCTTGTGGATGGTAGTTACCCCATACCCATCCTGTGGATGGTAGCACCCCATACCCCTCTTGTGGATGGTAGTCACCCCATACCCATCTTGTGGATGGTAGTCACCCCATACCCATCTTGTGGATGGTAGTTACCCCATACCCATCATGTGGATGGTAGTCACCCCATACCCATCCTGTGGATGGTAGTTACCCCATACCCATCTTGTGGATGGTAGTTACCCCATACCCATCTTGTGGATGGTAGTTACCCCATACCCATCTTGTGGATAGTAGTTACCCCATACCCATCTTGTGGATGGTAGTCACCCCATACCCATCCTGTGGATGGTAGTCACCCCATACCCATCTTGTGGATGGTAGTTACCCCATACCCATCTTGTGGATGGTAGTCACCCCATACCCCAGTCACCCCATACCCATCCTGTGGATGGTAGTCACCCCATACCCATCTTGTGGATGGGTCAACCCATACCCATGGTAGTCACCCCACCCCTGTGGATGGTATACATCATGTGGATGGTAGTCACCCCATACCCATCCTGTGGATGGTAGTTACCCCATACCCATCTTGTGGATGGTAGTTACCCCATACCCATCTTGTGGATGGTAGTTACCCCATACCCATCTTGTGGATAGTAGTTACCCCATACCCATCTTGAGGATGGTAGTCACCCCATACCTATCCTGTGGTTGGTAGTCATCCCATACCCATCTTGTGGATGGTAGTTACCCCATACCCATTCTGTGGATGGTAGTCACCCCATACCCATCTTGTGGATGGTAGTCACCCCATACCCCTTGTGGATGGTATACCCCAGTTACCCCATCCTGTGGATGGTAGTCACCCCATACCCATCTTGTGGATGGTAGTCACCCCATACCCATCTTGTGGATGGTAGTTCACCCCATACCCATCTTGTGGATGGCAGTCACCCCATACCCATCTTGTGGATGGTAGTTACCCCATACCCATACCCATCCTGTGGATGGTAGTCACCCCATACCCCATACCCATCATCCTGTGGATGGTAGTCACCCCATACCCCATACCCATCCTGTGGATGGTAGTCACCCCATACCCATCCTGTGGTTGGTAGTCACCCCATACATATCACCCCATACCCATCCTGTGTGGATGGTAGTTACCCCATACCCATCCTGTGGATGGTAGTCACCCCATACCCATCTTGTGGATGGTAGTCACCCCATACCCATCCTGTGGATGGTAGTCACCCCATACCCATCTTGTGGATGGTAGTCACCCCATACCCATCCTGTGGATGGTAGTCACCCCATACCCATCCTGTGGATGGTAGTTACCCCATACCCATCCTGTGGATGGTAGTCACCCCATACCCAGTCATACCCATCCTGTGGATGGTAGTCACCCCATACCCATCCTTGTGGATGGTAGTCACCCCATACCCATCTTGTGGATGGTAGTCACCCCATACCCCCATACCCCATACCCATCCTGTGGATGGTAGTCACCCCATACCCCATACCCCCTTGTGGATGGTAGTCACCCCATCATCTTGTGGATGGTAGTCACCCCATACCCGTCCTGTGGATGGTAGTCACCCCTCATACCCACCCATCTTGTGGATGGTAGTCACCCCATACCCATCACCCCATACCCATCATGTGGATGGTAGTCACCCCATACCCATCCTGTGGATGGTAGTTACCCCATACCCATCTTGTGGATGGTAGTTACCCCACCCCATACCCCATACCCATCTTGTGGATAGTAGTTACCCCATACCCATCTTGAGGATGGTAGTCACCCCATACCTATCCTGTGGTTGGTAGTCATCCCATACCCATCTTGTGGATGGTAGTTACCCCACCCCATCACCCCATCCTTGTGGATGGTGTCACCCCATACCCATCCTGAGGATGGTAGTCACCCCATACCCATCATTCTGTGGATGGTAGTTACCCCACCCCATACCCATACCCATCTTGTGGATGGTAGTCACCCCATACCCATCTTGTGGATGGTAGTCACCCCATACCCATCTTGTGGATGGTAGTCACCCCATACCCATCTTGTGGATGGTAGTAATCACCCCATACCCATCTTGTGGATGGTAGTTACCCCACCCCATACCCATCATACCCTCCTGTGGATGGTACCCCATACCCCATACCCCATACCCATTGTGGATGGTAGTCACCCCATACCCATCCTGTGGATGGTAGTCACCCCATACCCATCTTGTGGATGGTAGTCACCCCATACCCATCTTGTGGATGGTAGTTCACCCCATACCCATCTTGTGGATGATAGTCACCCCATACCCATCTTGTGGATGGTAGTGACCCCATACCCATCATGTGGATGGTATACCCATACCCATCATGTGGATGGTAGTCACCCCATGCCCATCCTGTGGATGGTAGTTACCCCATACCCATCTTGTGGATGGTATACCCCATCATCTTGTGGATGGTAGTACCCCATACCCATCATACCCCATACCCATCTGGTGGATGGTAGTCACCCCATACCCATCCTGTGGATGGTAGTCACCCCATACCCATCCTGTGGATGGTAGTCACCCCATACCCATCTTGTGGATGGTAGTCACCCCATACCCATCCTGTGGTTGGTAGTCACCCCATACCCATCCTGTGGATGGTAGTCACCCCATACCCATCCTGTGGATGGTAGTCACCCCATACCCATCCTGTGGTTGGTAGTCACCCCCTTGTGGATGGTAGTTACCCCATACCCATTCTGTTTATGGTAGTCACCCCATACCCATCTTGAGGATGGTAGTCACCCCATACCCATCCTGTGGTTGGTAGTCACCCCATACCCATCCTGTGGATGGTAGTCACCCCATACTCATCTTGTGGATGGTAGTTACCCCATACCCATTCTGTGGATGGTAGTCACCCCATACCCATCTTGTGGATGGTAGTCACCCCATACCCATCCTGTGGATGGTAGTCACCCCATACCCATCTTGTGGATGGTAGTTACCCCATACCCATCTTGTGGATGGTAGTTACCCCATACCCATCTTGTGGATGGTAGTTACCCCATACCCATCTTGTGGATGGTAGTCACCCCATACCCATCTTGTGGATGGTAGTCACCCCATACCCATCTTGTGGATGGTAGTCACCCCATACCCATCTTGTGGATGGTAGTCACCCCATACCCCTTGTGGATTGTAGTCCCTAATACCCATCCTGTGGATGGTAGTCACCCCATACCCATCTTGTGGTTGGTAGGTACCCCATACCCATCTTGTGGATGGTAGTTACCCCATACCCATCTTGTGGATGGTAGTTACCCCATACCCATCTTGTGGATGGTAGTTACCCCATACCCATTTTGTGGATGGTAGCACCCCATACCCATATTGTGGATGGTAGTTACCCCATACCCATCCTTTGGATGGTAGTCACCCCATACCCATCTTGTGGATGGTAGTCACCCCATACCCATCTTGTGGTTGGTATTCACCCCATACCCATCTTGTGGATGGTAGTCACCCCATACCCATCCTGTGGATGGTAGCACCCCATACCCATCTTGTGGATGGTTGTTACCCCATACCCATCCTGTAGATGGTAGCACCCCATACCCATCTTGTGGATGGTAGTTACCCCATACCCATCCTGTGGATGGTAGTCACCCCATACCCATCTTGTGGATGGTAGTCACCCCATACCCATCCTGTGGATGGTAGCACCCCATACCCATCTTGTGGATGGTAGTTACCCCATACCTATCTTGTGGATGGTAGTCACCCCATACCCATCTTGTGGATGGTAGTTACCCCATACCCATCCTGTGGATGGTAGCACCCCATACCCATCCTGTGGATGGTAGTCACCCCATACCCATCTTGTGGATGGTAGTTACCCCATACCCATCATGTGGATGGTAGTCACCCCATACCCATCCTGAAGATGGTAGTTACCCCATACCCATCTTGTGGATGGTAGTTACCTCATACCCATCCTGTGGATGGTAGTCACCCCATACCCATCCTGTGGATGGTAGTCACCCCATACCCATCTTGTGGATGGTAGTTACCCCATACCCATCCAGTGGATGGTAGTCACCCTATACCCATCCTGTGTATGGTAATCAGCCCATACCCATCTTGTGGATGGTAGTTACCCCATACCCATCCTGTGGATGGTAGTCACCCCATACCCATCTTGTGGATGGTAGTTACCCCATACCCATCCTGTGGTTGGTAGTCACCCCATACCCATCCTGTGGATGGTAGTTACCCCATACCCATCCTGTGGATGGTAGTCACCCCATACCCATCCTGTGGATGGTAGTCACCCCATACCCATCCTGTGGATGGTAGTCATTCCATACCCATCTTGTGGATGGTAGTCACCCCATACCCATCTTGTGGATGGTAGTCACCCCATACCCATCCTGTGGATGGTAGTCACTCCATACCCATCTTGTGGATGGTAGTCACCCCATACCCATCTTGTGGATGGTAGTCACCCCATACCCATCTTGTGGATGGTAGTCACCCCATACCCATCTTGTGGATGGTAGTCACCCCATACCCATTTTGTGGATGGTAGTCACCCCATACCCATCCTGTGGATGGTAGTCACCCCATACCCATCCTGTGGGTGGTAGTCACCCCATAACCATCTTGTGGATGGTAGTTACCCCATACCCATCTTGTGGATGGTAGTTACCCCATACCCATCTTGTGGATGGTAGTTACCCCATACCCATCTTGTGGATGGTAGTTACCCCATACCCATCCTGTGGATGGTAGTCACCCCATACCCATCTTGTGGATGGTAGTCGTCCCATACCCATCCTGTGGATGGTAGCACCCCATACCCATCTTGTGGATGGTAGTTACCCCATACCCATCCTGTGGATGGTAGCACCCCATACCCATCTTGTGGATGGTAGTTACCCCATACCCATCCTGTGGATGGTAGTCACCCCATACCCATCTTGTGGATGGTAGTCACCCCATACCCATCCTGTGGTTGGTAGTCACCCCATACCCATCTTGTGGATGGTAGTTACCCCATACCCATCCTGTGGATGGTAGCAACCCATACCCATCTTGTGGATGGTAGTTACCCCATACCCATCCTTTGGATGGTAGCACCCCATACCCATCTTGTGGATGGTAGTCACCCCATACCCATCTTGTGGATGGTAGTCACCCCATACCCATCCTGTGGATGGTAGCACCCCATACCCATCTTGTGGATGGTAGTTACCCCATACCCATCCTGTGGATGGTAGCACCCCATACCCATCTTGTGGATGGTAGTCACCCCATACCCATCCTGTGGATGGTAGCACCCCATACCCATCTTGTGGATGGTAGTTACCCCATACCCATCCTGTGGATGGTAGTCACCCCATACCCATCCTGTGGATGGTAGTCACCCCATACCCATCCTGTGGATGGTAGCACCCCATACCCATCCTGTGGATGGTAGTCAGAAGACTAGAGGCATATAATAGTTTGAGGAAGTGGGTCACAAAGTTTTGCTAACTTATCAAGTTACAATGGTAATGAACTATTTACATGTTTATATTTGGTTAAAATCGCAATAAGTTATTTATTCAGACATGAATTAGCTCACAAAAATATTACAGAAATATTACCTTATATTTTAGCAAGGTCATGCTTCGTAAACAACTCTAATAATCTTTTCTTCAAACTGACCATTGTAATCAGCAATCACTTCAAAATTACTTCAAAATATATAGATATAGGCAAATGGAATTTGTATTAGCAATTAGTATGGGGAATGTGTTTATTATGAAAAAGAAGCACTAAATCTAGGGAAAAATGGCGAGTCACTATTATTGGACAAACAAGGCAGTCAAGCCCCCACTGCATGTCACGATGATGTATTATATTATTATTATTATTATTACCTGGAGTTTACCTGGAGAAAGTTCTGGGGGTCAACGCGAACGCGGCCCGGTCTGTGACCAGGCCTCCTGGTGGATCAGAGCCTGATCAACCAAGCTGTTGCTGCTGGCTGCACGCAAACCAACGTACGAGCCACAGCCAGGCTGGTCAGGAACCGACTTTAGGTGCTTGTCCAGTGCCAGCTTCAAGACTGCCAGGGGTCTGTTGGTAATCCCCCTTATGTATGCTGGGAGGCAGTTGAACAGTCTCGGGCCCCTGACACTTATTGTATGGTCTCTTAACGTGCTAGTGACACCCCTGCTTTTCATTGGGGGGATGTTGCATCGTCTGCCAAGTCTTTTGCTTTCGTAGTGAGTGATTTTCGTGTGCAAGTTCGGTACTAGTCCCTCTAGGATTTTCCAGGTGTATATAATCATGTATCTCTCCCGCCTGCGTTCCAGGGAATACAGGTTCAGGAACCTCAAGCGCTCCCAGTAATTGAGGTGTTTTATCTCCGTTATGGGCGCCGTGAAGGTTCTCTGTACATTTTCTAGGTCAGCAATTTCACCTGCCTTGAAAGGTGCTGTTAGTGTGCAGCAATATTCCAGCCTAGATAGAACAAGTGACCTGAAGAGTGTCATCATGGGCTTGGCCTCCCTAGTTTTGAAGGTTCTCATTATCCAGCCTGTCATTTGTCTAGCAGATGCGATTGATACAATGTTATGGTCCTTGAAGGTGAGATCCTCCGACATGATCACTCCCAGGTCTTTGACGTTGGTGTTTCGCTCTATTTTGTGGCCAGAATTTGTTTTGTACTCTGATGAAGATTTAATTTCCTCGTGTTTACCATATCTGAGTAATTGAAATTTCTCATAGTTGAACTTCATATTGTTTTCTGCAGCCCACTGAAAGATTCGGTTGATGTCCGCCTGGAGCCTTGCAGTGTCTGCAATTCAATTCAATTCAATTCAAATTCAATTCAATTCAATTCAATTCAAAGTTTATTCTCTATAAGGATTACAATGCTGAGTTTACAGAAATTTGGCAATGTTTGGTTTACATGTAGTAAAATTGTGATTACAGAGTGTACCACTAGAACGCTTAGCATGGCTAGGCATTTCGGGCATACTTAGTTTTATTCTTAATTGTAAAATATTACAAATTATGAGGTAAGTTGGTATTATGGCTAAGTGACTAAATACTAGTTTGTGAGTTTAGCAATGTGAATGCTTTTGTTTTGGCACAGTACATAGTTTCAGTATTGGAGTATCACAGGATTCATTATTTTAAGACTGAGATTAATATTTCTGTTTATGGTCAAATGAGTGAGTGAGTGTAAGTGTGAACCACCAGGTGGTATTCGTATAGTTAGTTGACGGGGTGTATCAGGGAGATAAGATGTTTTCTAATGGTAGTTTTGAAGGTGATGAATGTGTCTGCAGTTCTAGAGTTCTCAGGTAGGGTATTTCAGATTTTAGGGCCTTTGACATACATTGAATTTTTGTAAAGGTTTAGTCGGACACGGGGAATGTCGTAGAGATGTTTATGTCTGGTGTTATGCCTGTGGGTTCTGTCACAACTATCAAGAAAGCGTTTTAGGTCAAGGTTGATATTAGAGTTTAAGGCCCTGTAGATGTAGATTGCACAGTAGTAAGTGTGGATGTACTGAACTGGGAGTAAGTTTAGATCTATGAAGAGTGGGGGGGTGTGTTGCCAGGGATGGGATTTAGTGATTATTCTTACTGCAGCTTTTTGTTGGGTTATTATTGGCTTTAGGTGTGTTGCTGCAGTTGATCCCCAAGCACAAATAGCATAGGTGAGGTATGGATAAATAAGTGAGTGGTATAGTGTGAGAAGGGCATTTTGCTGCACGTAGTATCGTATCTTGGAGAGGATCCCAACCATTTTGGATACTTTTTTGGCTATATGCTGGATATGGGTGCTGAAATTCAGGTTGTTGTCAAGGTATAAGTCTAGGAATTTTCCCCCATTATTTCTGGTAATTAGAGTGTTGTCAATCTTAATGTTAATTTGTGCATCTCCTGCTCTGCTACCAAACATAATATAGTAGGTTTTGTCAGTGTTAAGCGTAAGTTTATTGGCTGTCATCCAAGTCGATATTTTAATCAGCTCCTCATTCACAATGGTGTTGAGGGTGGCAAGATTAGGGTGAGAGATGACATAAGTCGTGTCATCAGCAAAGAGAATGGGTTTCAGGTGTTGGGATACGTTTGGAAGGTCATTGATGTATATGAGGAAGAGCAGGGGACCAAGGACACTTCCCTGCGGAACTCCAGTATCAAGTGGCCGTGTTGCTGATGCTGTGTCTTTAATGATGACGTACTGATACCTATTAGTAATGTAAGATTTGAAATAAGCAAGCTCATGGCCTCTTATACCGTAGTGATCAAGTTTGTGGAGTAGGATGTCGTGATCTACTGTGTCAAAAGCTTTTCTTAGGTCAATAAAAATTCCTAGTGGATATTCCTTATTTTCCAATGCTGTGTAAAGCAGATCTAGCATTTTTATGATTGCATCATTAGTGCTTTTATTTTTCCTGAATCCAAACTGGCAGAGGTTGAGTATGTTTTGAGCCGTTATAAATGAATACAGTCTCCTGTGCACGAGTTTCTCAAAGATTTTGGATAGCAATGGTAAGTTAGATATTGACCTATAGTTGTTTAAGTCTGTAGGGTCACCACCTTTATGTATTGGTGTAACCCTTGCCATCTTGAGTAGTTTCGGGAAGGTGCTAGTCTCTATTGACTTGTTAAAAAGTAATGAAATAGCATGCGAAAGGACATGGGCCGCTCGCTTGTACAGTAATGGTGGGACATGAGACAGATTCCCCGAGTTATTTTTAAGTGACTTTATGATCTCAATGACTTCCGTGGGCTCAGTTGGTGCAAGATAGAAGGAATTTGGGAAATTTCCATCTAGGTAGTCCCCGGCATGGGCATTGGCATGTGGGATTTTACTGGCGAGATTAGATCCTATGTTTGAGAAGAAGTCGTTTATCTTGTTAGCTGTGTCAGTGGGATGTAGTGGTGTTTCATTAGGTTTAGTTAGGACAATATTCTTGGTTTTTCTCAGTTTGTGGGTCCCTAGAATCTGAGAGAGTGTTTTCCAGGTCATTTTTATATCTCCTCTAGTGTCTGTGAATCTACTGGAGTAGTATAGTTGTTTGGCTTTTTTTATCACTTTGGTGAGAGCTGATGAATAGTGTTTAAGAGTATCTTTGTGTATTAAGCCCTGTCTATATTGCTTTTCATATTGGTGTTTCTTGTCAATGGATTTCAGAATGGTGCTGGTTAGCCATGGGCAACCAAGCCGTTTGTTTGTGATCTGTTTTGTTTTTATAGGACAATGTTTGTTGTATAGTCTAAGTAATTTGTTAAGAAAAATGTCTGTCCAGTCATCAATACCATTGGCCTTGGAGAATTCTGTAGGCCAATCAACAGTCTCTAGGTCAGCTGTGAACTTCCTTACTGAGGCCTCGTCATGGAGTCTAAATGAGACTTTGTTGTATTCAAGTGGTGGTTTGCTAATGTTTGTCAGGAGGAAGGTAGGGTAGTGGTCTGTAGTGCTATCTGTGATTATCCCTGATTTAAGGGGGGCTAGTATATTGGTCCATATGTGGACTATTATGGTTGCACTTGTCTCAGTGAGCCTGGTTGGTTTAGTTATTGTTGGTATGAGAAGTGTGTTGTTCATATTGTTGATGAAATCAGTTACAGGCTGATCATCTAGTAAGCCAAGGTTGATGTTGAAGTCTCCAGCTAAGAGAAGGTGGTGCTTATTCATTTGTCTGTTTGTTATTAGTGACTTTAATTTCTCACTGAAATTTGGGATGTTTGTGTGAGGTATCCGGTAAATGGCACCGATTGTTATAGGCGTCTTAAGGTTTTTTACAGTAAAATTAGCAAAAATGTATCCCCCATATTCATCACTAAAGCAAGTGGTGCTAAGACAAGATAATTGGTTAGAGTAATAGATTGCAATACCACTCCCAACTTGGTTTGTTCTGCAGTTGTGAATTGCTGTGTATCCTGGTAGAGGGTAGATATCTATTGTGTCTTGCTTAAGCCAGGTCTCAGTAAGAATAATGCAGGAGAAGGGTGTCTTTAGTGATTCAAGGAGTGCTAGGAGGTCATCATAGTGTTTGCTTAAGGATCTGATGTTGTCGTTAAGTACTGATAGACTTTTAGCATTGTTTAGGATAGTGGTGGCTTGTGATGCTGTGTAATAAAGGCAGTTACTTTCCAATAGGTTTTGATTGGGTGTCAGATTATGGAGGTTTAGATCAGGGTCAACGTGATCAATCATCTTCTAGGTTTAAATTATGGTTATTTATATCCTGAGTTGTGTGTTGAGTTCTACTACTGATATCTGTAGTGGTAGGAAGTTTGGACAAGTATATAGCTAGAGTATTTTGGTAATGTAGGGTATAGTCACTACTACACATAATGAAGTTGATGTTGTCTATGTGTTGTGCTGGAATGAACTAAAGTACAACTAGGTATAAACTAGTGGTTAGCGCGACGGGCTGGAGTTTTGAGACTCTATGACCGCGGGTTCAATCCCGGCCGGGGGTATGGTTTAATATAAAAATACAAATTAAAAATAGAACAAGACTCTCACTTGTAATTGCACTAAGGTCTAATAATGACTTTTGTGGAGTCTATGTTTTGAGCTAGAATGAGCTATAGTACAATAGGTTTAATCTAATAATATAAAAGTACAAATTAAAAATAGCACTAGTCTCTCACTAGTAATTGCACTATGGTCTAAAAAGTGAATTTGGTATTGACTATGTCTTGAGGTAGAATGAGCTATGGTACAACTGAATTTAATCTAATAATATAAAAATACAAATTAAAAATAGCACCAGTCTCTCACTAGTAATTGCACTACGGTCTAATATAGTGAATTTGGTATTGACTATGTATTGAGCTAGAAAGAGCTATAGTACAACTAGGTTTAGTCTAATAGTATAAAAATACAAATTACAAATAGCACCAGTCTCTCACTAGTAATTGCACTATGGTCTAGTATAGTGAATTTGGTATTGACTATGTATTGAGCTAGAATGAGCTAGAGTAAAACTGTGATTAATCTAATAATATAATAAAGGAACAAGACTCTCAATTGTAATTTCACTAAGGTCTTATATAAGTTGTTTACAAGAATTAGAGTATAATTAGATTTAAATTGACAGGATAAAATACACAAATTAAGGTAGCAAAATAATAATAAAAAAAATGATAAAAATAAAAATGGCAATGACTTGGTTATAATATGCTAGTAAGATGGTAGACAGGATGATATAAAAGTTGTAGTTGAAAATACTAGGTTAAAAAGTATGGAATAAAAATGGTCAATAAAAGAAGTTTACAATAAGTTTGATCAATATAGTTTAAAGTAAAATTGGGCAATAATAGGGATTTAGAATAAAATTGGGCAATTGAGTATTTTTTAAAGTGAGGTAGAATTATTGAAGACAAGTTATGGTTAGTTTATAAAAAAATAAGATGGAACAGTGATGTGGTAAGTTGTAAAAAAGGAGATAGATTCTGTAGATATTAAATACAATTAAGACTATGAGGTAGAATGGTTGTTGAATACAACAAAGACAATCAAAAGTAGTTGGGGTATTAGAATTTTAGGGGGGCACAAATTTATGACAATATAACACTAACGGTGGACTATGGGTATTATCTGCACTTTACTCTGATTCTGTTAGTCCAGCCTCACTTAGGAATGTTTTAAGGTCATGTTCTGTGGAGATGAAGTATCTCTTCCCAGTGGGCTGTTTCCTAACTGCTATTTTTCCATCCCTCACAAAGCACTGGTGGATTTTTTGGGCATAGCGTAATTTTCTTAGCCGATAAAGAAGGTTTTGTCTCGTTTTGGTAAGGCACTCATTGACGTAAACATCAGTTTTCATAGAAATAGATGTTTTTAGTAGGTTGCTTCAGTGTAGGCTAGTTTGGAATTTTAACAGCACTGTTTTTTTACCTGCATGATAGCCCATCAGTTTGCAATCCTTTAAGTCATCACTACGTATGTTAAGGCGAAGGTGGTCCTTGATAAGCTGTAGGGTGGTCTCCATGCAGGTCTCTTGGGTGACTGTGGGTGGGAGATGTTTGCTGTTAACTACAACAGCGTCAGATAGCTGCTGTTGGTCATTATGGTCTTGGAAGTTGGTTATGACAGTGGCAAGTTGTTGGTCCACTCTTGATCTTTTCTCTGTAATGTTGGTAGTAAGTAGGGTGACTTGGTCTTTTAGAGTGTTGATGGTGTCTAGGGACTGGGTGTGGGTGTTGCTTTGTTGTTCTAGAGTGTCTAGTTTATGTTCTAGAGCAGTGATCTTGTTGAGGTAATCTGCATTGCTAGCCTTTAGTTCCTGCATTTCTTGAGTTAGTTTGGTGATCGTTTGGTTCTGAATCATAAGGAGTTTAGCTATTTCTGGGTCGGTGATCTTCTTGACATCAAATACTGGGAAGGAGTTATCTTGGAATGTAGCGGCGGCCATGTTTGTTGTTGTCTGTCGTGTGTTGTGGTGATGTCGGTGGGTGATGAGGGTTGTGTCCTGGCTGGCAGTACTACAAGTTTTCCTCGTGTTATTACTGCTCTCACCTTTGATGTTAGGAGTCCTTAGCTGGTTACTGGATCTTCTTTTATTGTTCTGACCCTTGTCCATTGGCTGTGGCTTCGGGTGAATAGTAGGCGATGGGTGTTGGGTGAATGTTGTGGAGTATCACTGTCATGCAGATTCGGGTGTCATCTGCAAAGGAAGACACGGTGCTGTGGCTGACATCCTTGTCTATGTCGGATATGAGGATGAGGAACAAGATGGGAGCTAGTACTGTGCCTTGTGGAACAGAGCTTTTCACCGTAGCTGCCTCGGACTTTACTCTGTTGACGACTACTCTCTGTGTTCTGTTAGTGAGGAAATTATAGATCCATCGACCGACTTTTCCTGTTATCCCTTTAGCAGGCATTTTGTGCGCTATTACGCCATGGTCACACTTGTCGAAGGCTTTTGCAAAGTCTGTATATATTACATCTGCATTCTTTTTATCTTCTAGTGCATTTAGGACCTTGTCGTAGTGATCCAATAGTTGAGACAGACAGGAAAGACCTGTTCTAAACCCATGTTGCCCTGGGTTGTGTAACTGATGGGTTTCTAGATGGGTGGTGATCTTGCTTCTTAGGACCGTTTCAAAGATTTTTATGATATGAGATGTTAGTGCTATCGGTCTGTAGTTCTTTGCTGTTGCTTTACTGCCCCCTTTGTGGAGTGGGGCTATGTCTGTTGTTTTTAGTAACTGTGGGACGACCCCCGTGTCCATTATTATTATTATTATTATTATTATTATTATTATTATTATTACTCTTGAAATAGTAATAACACTATTGCAATATACCTAGCTGAATGAATCTAACTATAGCCAGCTGGCCCAGTGGCTTACGCACTGACCTGGAGTTTAATGAATCTATGGCCATGGGTTCTAATCCTACCAGTTCCGTGCTTTATTTTTACCATTGCTGCTGTTGCTGTAATCAAGCGCTAAACCCTTAAGGGTCTATGTAGCTCGTTGTCTCCACACATAGGGGAAGGATGACCAAGCCTCCAATACTCATTACAGTAACTGAATGATCCATACGGGTTATCTGTAAGTCACCATCACCTCATACCACTCCATCCACTATAAGCTTAAAAAAGGATTAAAATATATTCATACTGACATTTATCTTTTGCAGTGTGTGACAAGCAAGCAGAAAAGGCAGTCAATGGCAGGCAAGCAGAGAATACAGTGAATGGCAGGCAAGCAGAAGAGGCAGTAGATGTGAAGCAGGTAAAAGAGGTGACTGAGGCTCCACAAAAAACATATCGAAATCTCATCACAGAGTCGCACGTCAAACAAGCTCTGAAGGCACAACAAGGCAGCAGTGCACAGCTGCTCTCATGGACTGTTACAGACTTCACTAACAAGGGTGACAACTACGCATGCGTCGTGACAAGTGTAGATGTTTGTTATCATAAAGAAGGAAATGACAGAAAAACCTCATTTGTAGTGAAATGTAATCCATGTCGGGCCCTCTCAATATTCAATGAATTTTCGACTGCAGTTTTTCAGAAGGAGGCGGGATATTACCTGGAACTTTTGCCCTTATTCAACGCTCAGCTCAGTCGTGGAGGATGTGAACCAATACGGGCTCCTCACTGCTATTTTGCTCACTTGACTGAACAAGAGGAAGTTATATTCCTTGGAGATTTGCGCCCGGAAGGTTTCAAAATGTTTGACCGCATGAAAGGAATGGACAAGGCCCACGCTGTCCTTGTCCTCAAGGAACTAGGTAAACTTCACGCTGCCTCTATCTTATGTCAAAAAGAAACATCAGTAGTTTTAGAAGAAAAATACACATATATTAAGAAAGACTTTCAGTCTATTATTGGAGACGTCGACTTTAAGAAAATGCTTACTTCAGAAGTCGAGAATTCAGCAGAGATAGCAGAGAGAATCGGTGGGTACAAAAAAGTTGTTGACTGGCTGAAAGACTTTGCACCAAGTAGCAGCGACGTCTTCCTGGAACAAATAAAGAAGAGTCCTCCCTTTGATGTGCTTTGTCATGGTGACTGCTGGAACAACAACATCTTGTTCAAGTAAGCATAATATTATAGTCATAGGAAAGCATTCAAACCCACAGTGGTCATGCAGCGCCTTAGGAAAACTGGATGTATTCAGGTTTGATCCAAAGCCGGATCGCTATTCTTTCGTCTCATGGGAGAGGTCAGAGGGTTAAGTCCCCTACGGGGAACGAACCTACTTGTCTTGCACAAACACACAATAGTGGGCAGCTCCAATTTCTTGGATCAAGAGTGGGCTTTATACTTCGGCCTCTGAGACCCTCCTCAGCTCATTAATTTCTTGTAATATTTATGACTCCAAGCAAATTTGTTTCCAATGTCTAGTGTTCATTACACTTCCAACATTTTATGTTAATATTTATAATGAGATCACAATAAACAACTAATGTTTTAATAATTTAACTGCACTGAATATTAAGTAAATTACAAACGTTTTCTTCGTCTTTCTGTTTCATTCTAAAAGAATTTTCTTGGAAATATAATCGAAACCTCACGAAAACTCTTGGAATTCAACTACCATTCACTGTGGTTAAATAATCGGAAAGATGGACGGGAGACTCTGATCTTGGTTCAGAGATTAACAGGTCCAATGGTTTACAACTACGCCACTGGGCTGGACCTGTTGATCTCGTGACCACAGTTCAAGCCTCCCGTCCACCTTTCTGTTTATTCAGCGACAGTCGTTTATTATAACTTAAATTGACTTCCATGCAAATATGTATCCAACAGGTACGATGAGACAGGTGTCCCGGTCGATGTAAGACTGCTGGACTTCCAAATCAGTCGCAAAGCTTCGCCAGCCACAGACCTCAACTACTTCATGTACACCAGTTTCAATGGTCCTGAAAGGAAGGACAATTTGGAAACTTTCTTGAATGTTTACTATGAGTCCTTAAGAGAGGTGCTGGAGGCAGGAGGAACCAAAGCTGAGTTTACATCTCAGGAACTACGAGAGGAATATCACAAGAAGAACTTGTTTGGTTTGATAATGGGAATGATGGTTGTGCCTGTTGTGGTGAGTCAGGCAGCGGAGGTGATGGATCTGGATGATATAACTGATGGAGACATTGAAACGCTTGTAAAGGAGCAAAGGGAAAGGATGTTGAAACAGCTAGATAGTAATCCACTTCTGCGACCTCGACTTCTCTCTATATTTGATGAGATGTTAGAATATGGAGTAATATCTTAGATGATAATCTTACACAGATCTTGTTACGGAGTTATGGAACATATAATATTAGCAATAGTTAAAGATTGTTGAATGAATGTCTATGAGGGAAGAAATTATGTATATTTAATATTTTATAAATTCTAATTCAAATTAATAATTTTTTTCCACATGATACGTTGTTTGTACAAAAATAAATAACACTTGATAACGCGTGTAGAAAGCCCAATGTTATGCAGAGTATTTTGGGCAAACTTAAGCCTAAATGAAGATTACATGGGCTTCAGGGAGTCCCAAAAGTTTAGAAAATATGGAGAATTTGCCCATATCAGGGTAACTAGGGGTCCAAGGGCAGCAAGGCATGCTAAGCGTTCTAGTGGTACACTCTGTAATCACAATTTTACTACATGTAAACCAAACAATAACCAAATTTCTGTAAACTCAGCATTGTAATCCTTATAGAGAATAAACTTTGAATTGAATTGAATTCCAGCGACTAAGCGCTGCTGTTCAGAGGGGTTATGTATTTTGGGCACGCGCCCCAGCTCTGAGGAGCTGGATGAGATTTTCGCATTATAATCAATGACAAACACGTAACAATATGTACTAGACATGTATCTTTCACATCTCATGTGCTGTTTATGTCATCTTTATATCAGTAGTGCATCTCTTAAATTTTTGCACCATATTATGTAATAAAATATACCTATAGGCAAGAAAGAATGAAAAGATGAGTTGGTGGGGGAAATGGAATATTCAAATAGCTTCAGGAAGAAATCCAAATATTCTTCCTTGAAGCCTTTTTATCCACTTCTCCGAGGCTATGGGTCCCACAGTTTACACCAGGTCGCTCCTGCCTCTCTCAACTACTGGATCACTATGATATGGCCTTGGATGCACTGGAAGAAAATAAGAATGCAGATGTAATATACACAGACTTTGCAAAAGCGTTTGACAAATGCGATCATGGCGTAATAGCACACAAAATACGTGCTAAAGGAATAACTGGGAAAGTAGGGAGATGGATCTTCAACTTCATAACAAATCGAACACAAAGAGTAGTGGTCAGCAGAGTTAAGTCGGAGGCTCCTATAGTGAAGAGCTCTGTTCCACAAGGCACAGTACTCGTCCCCATCTTATTCCTAATCCTCATATCAGACATAGACAGAGATACACCACAGCACCGTATCATCCTTTGCGGATGATACGAGGATCTACACGAGGCTGTCATCTGCTGAGGACGCGGTTAACCTCCAAGAAGATATAAACAAAGTTTTCCAGTGGGCAACGGAAAACAATATGATGTTTAATGAGGACAAATTCCAACTACTCCGTTATGGAAAACTGGAGGAGATAGTAACTAGAACAGAGTATACTACAAACTCTGGCCATACAATAGAGCGGAAAAATAATGTAAGGGACCTGGGAGTAGTAATGTCTGAGGATCTCACTTTCAAGGATCACAACAGTGCCACGATCACAAGTGCAAAGAAAATGATAGGATGGATAATGAGAACGTTCAAAACGAGAGATGCCAAGCCAATGATGATCCTTTTCAAATCACTTGTTCTCTCTAGGCTGGAATACTGCTGTACACTAACATCTTCATTGAAAGCAGGTGAAATTGCAGATCTGGAGAGTGTACAGAGATCCTTTACTGCATGTATAAGTTCTGTGAAGCACCTTAACTACTGGGAACGCTTGGAAGCACTTGACTTGTACACGTTGGAACGCAGGAGAGAGATATATATCATAATCTACACTTGGAAAATCCTGGAAGGAATGGTCCCGAATCTGCACACAGAAATCACTCCCTACGAAAGTAAAAGACTGGGCAGGCGATGCAAAATGCCCCCAATAAAAAGTAGGGGCGCCATTGGTACACTAAGAGAAAACACCATAAGTGTCCGGGGCCCAAGACTGTTCAACAGCCTCCCATCAAGCATTATGGGAATTACCAATAAATCCCTGGCTGCCTTCAAGAGAGAGGTGGACAGATACCTAAAGTCAGTGCCGGATCAGCCGGGCTGTGGCTCGTACGTTGGACTGCATGCGGCCAGCAGTAACAGTCTGGTTGATCAGGCCCTGATCCACCGGGAGGCCTGGTCATGGACTGGGCCGCGGGGGCGTTGATCCCCGGAATAATCTCTGGGTAACCTGAGGTGGACTCCATACTCTCTTTCTATATTATATATATATATATATATATATATATATATATATATATATATAAATATATAAATATATATATATATATATATATATATATATATATATATATATATATATATATATATATATATATATATATTCAAGAATTATGTGGATTAAAGTAAAGGTTGGATGCGAGAAGTGGGTCATAATAAGCGTGTATGCACCTGGAGAAGAGAGGAATGCAGAGGAGAGAGAGAGAGAGATTTTGGGAGATGTTAAGTGAATGTATAGGAGCCTTTGAACCAAGTGAGAGAGTAATTGTGGTAGGGGACCTGAATGCTAAAGTAGGAGAAACTTTTAGAGAGGGTGTGGTAGGTAAGTTTGGGGTCCCAGGTGTAAATGATAATGGGAGCCCTTTGATTGAACTTTGTATAGAAAGGGGTTTAGTTATAGGTAATACATATTTTAAGAAAAAGAGGATAAATAAGTATACACGATATGATGTAGGGCGAAATGACAGTAGTTTGTTGGATTATGTATTGGTAGATAAAAGACTGTTGAGTAGACTTCAGGATGTACATGTTTATAGAGGGGCCACAGATATATCAGATCACTTTCTAGTTGTAGCTACACTGAGAGTAAAAGGTAGATGGGATACAAGGAGAATAGAAGCATCAGGGAAGAGAGAGGTGAAGGTTTATAAACTAAAAGAGGAGGCAGTTAGGGTAAGATATAAACAGCTATTGGAGGATAGATGGGCTAATGAGAGCATAGGCAATGGGGTCGAAGAGGTATGGGGTAGGTTTAAAAATGTAGTGTTAGAGTGTTCAGCAGAAGTTTGTGGTTACAGGAAAGTGGGTGCAGGAGGGAAGAGGAGTGATTGGTGGAATGATGATGTAAAGAGAGTAGTAAGGGAGAAAAAGTTAGCATATGAGAAGTTTTTACAAAGTAGAAGTGATGCAAGGAGGGAAGAGTATATGGAGAAAAAGAGAGAGGTTAAGAGAGTGGTGAAGCAATGTAAAAAGAGAGCAAATGAGAGAGTGGGTGAGATGTTATCAACAAATTTTGTTGAAAATAAGAAAAAGTTTTGGAGTGAGATTAACAAGTTAAGAAAGCCTAGAGAACAAATGGATTTGTCAGTTAAAAATAGGAGAGGAGAGTTATTAAATGGAGAGTTAGAGGTATTGGGAAGATGGAGGGAATATTTTGAGGAATTGTTAAATGTTGATGAAGATAGGGAAGCTGTGATTTCGTGTATAGGGCAAGGAGGAATAACATCTTGTAGGAGTGAGGAAGAGCCAGTTGTGAGTGTGGGGGAAGTTCGTGAGGCAGTATGTAAAATGAAAGGGGGTAAGGCAGCCGGGATTGATGGGATAAAGATAGAAATGTTAAAAGCAGGTGGGGATATAGTTTTGGAGTGGTTGGTGCAATTATTTAATAAATGTATGGAAGAGGGTAAGGTACCTAGGGATTGGCAGAGAGCATGCATAGTTCCTTTGTATAAAGGCAAAGGGGATAAAAGAGAGTGCAAAAATTATAGGGGGATAAGTCTGTTGAGTGTACCTGGTAAAGTGTATGGTAGAGTTATAATTGAAAGAATTAAGAGTAAGACGGAGAATAGGATAGCAGATGAACAAGGAGGCTTTAGGAAAGGTAGGGGGTGTGTGGACCAGGTGTTTACAGTGAAACATATAAGTGAACAGTATTTAGATAAGGCTAAAGAGGTCTTTGTGGCATTTATGGATTTGGAAAAGGCGTATGACAGGGTGGATAGGGGGGCAATGTGGCAGATGTTGCAAGTGTATGGTGTAGGAGGTAGGTTACTGAAAGCAGTGAAGAGTTTTTACGAGGATAGTGAGGCTCAAGTTAGAGTATGTAGGAAAGAGGGAAATTTTTTCCCAGTAAAAGTAGGCCTTAGACAAGGATGTGTGATGTCACCGTGGTTGTTTAATATATTTATAGATGGGGTTGTAAGAGAAGTAAATGCGAGGGTCTTGGCAAGAGGCGTGGAGTTAAAAGATAAAGAATCACACACAAAGTGGGAGTTGTCACAGCTGCTCTTTGCTGATGACACTGTGCTCTTGGGAGATTCTGAAGAGAAGCTGCAGAGATTGGTGGATGAATTTGGTAGGGTGTGCAAAAGAAGAAAATTAAAGGTGAATACAGGAAAGAGTAAGGTTATGAGGATAACAAAAAGATTAGGTGATGAAAGATTGGATATCAGATTGGAGGGAGAGAGTATGGAGGAGGTGAATGTATTCAGATATTTGGGAGTGGACGTGTCAGCGGATGGGTCTATGAAAGATGAGGTGAATCATAGAATTGATGAGGGAAAAAGAGTGAGTGGTGCACTTAGGAGTCTGTGGAGACAAAGAACTTTGTCCTTGGAGGCAAAGAGGGGAATGTATGAGAGTATAGTTTTACCAACGCTCTTATATGGGTGTGAAGCGTGGGTGATGAATGTTGCAGCGAGGAGAAGGCTGGAGGCAGTGGAGATGTCATGTCTGAGGGCAATGTGTGGTGTGAATATAATGCAGAGAATTCGTAGTTTGGAAGTTAGGAGGAGGTGCGGGATTACCAAAACTGTTGTCCAGAGGGCTGAGGAAGGGTTGTTGAGGTGGTTCGGACATGTAGAGAGAATGGAGCGAAACAGAATGACTTCAAGAGTGTATCAGTCTGTAGTGGAAGGAAGGCGGGGTAGGGGTCGGCCTAGGAAGGGTTGGAGGGAGGGGGTAAAGGAGGTTTTGTGTGCGAGGGGCTTGGACTTCCAGCAGGCATGCATGAGCGTGTTTGATAGGAGTGAATGGAGACAAATGGTTTTTAATACTTGACGTGCTGTTGGAGTGTGAGCAAAGTAACATTTATGAAGGGATTCAGGGAAACCGGCAGGCCGGACTTGAGTCCTGGAGATGGGAAGTACAGTGCCTGCACTCTGAAGGAGGGGTGTTAATGTTGCAGTTTAAAAACTGTAGTGTAAAGCACCCTTCTGGCAAGACAGTGATGGAGCGAATGATGGTGAAAGTTTTTCTTTTTCGGGCCACCCTGCCTTGGTGGGAATCGGCCAGTGTGATAATAATAAATATATATATATATATATATATATATATATATATATACATATATATATATATATATATATACATATATATATATATATATACAGTGGTCCCTTGCTTTTCGTAGTTCTCGGCAATCGTAAATTTCGCCAATCATAGGGGTATTTTCATATAAACATGGACTCGCTTTTCATAGGTTGACTCCCGAATAGTAGTTCGTCCAGGATGCTTACGCACAGTGTGAGCAGGGGAGGCCTCCCTACCCAGCCAGTCTGGCATTGTTTACCAGTGAGTGAAGGTCCCCTCAAGTGCTCCTATGAAATATTTCATAATATTCCACTCATTTTAGTGCTTGCAAGTACTAAATAAGCTACCATGACTCCAAAGAAAGCTCCTAGTGCCAAGCCTATGGTAAAGAAGGTGAGAAATATGTACAGTGACAAAGTCTTGTACCATTTTAGGGAAGTGTTAAAGAGACGCCAGAAACAGAGCTCTCTCCACAGTTACTCTGCGAGACAGGACTAGAGTGACTCTCAAGGTGGTCCTAGTGGCATTAAGAAACAGAGAAGAGAAGCAACCCCAGAGAAGCAATTGGTACCTGAGGTGTTGCTGGAAGGGGATTCCCGTTCCAAACTGCAAACAATCCAATCTCTTTCCTCCTCCAGTCTCCCATACACTAAGAAGAATCTCCAATAAAGGTAAGTGTTATGCTGTTAATGTTTCATTCATCATTTTCCATTTTATTGTTTATGTACTACATGTATATTTCATGTAAATTTTTTTTTGTTTTAATACTTCTGAGTGTCAGAAACGGATTAATTGTATTTACATTATTTCTTATGGGGAAAATTGATTCGCAAATCGTAAATTTCGTTTATAGTAGCTCCTCCAGGAACGGATTAATTACGAAAAACGAGGGACCACTGTATAATATATATATATAATGTATATAATATATATATAATATATATATATATAATGTATATATAATATATATATATTATATATATCCAACAGATCTGTTGGAGTGTGAGCAGGGTAATATTTAGTGAAGGGATTCAGGGAAACCGGTTATTTTCATATAGTCGGACTTGAGTCCTGGAAATGGAAAGTACAAAGCCTGCACTTTAAAGGAGGGGTTTGGGATATTGGCAGTTTGGAGGGATATGTTGTGTATCTTTATACGTATATGCTTCTAAACTGTTGTATTCTGAGCACCTCTGCAAAAGCAGTGATAATGTGTGAGTGTGGTGAAAGTGTTGAATGATGATGAAAGTATTTTCTTTCTGGGGATTTTCTTTCTTTTTTGGGTCACCCTGCCTCGGTGGGAGACGACCGACTTGTTGAAAAAAAAAAAAAAATTATATATATATGATTCATTCAATGAGTACGTAAGGAATGTATATGTAAGTAGATGTTTCTTAGAATCATTGTACATGATTATGAGAAACATCAGTTGGGTTTTAGTCTAGTGGTATTTATGTACAATTTTTGACATCAGATGACATTCAATTCAAAAACTTGAATTTTTGAAGGAATGACTATTCCAACTAACAGTCACTTTGCACTTCACTGTATCATATTCAAATTAATAAAATATAATAAAAAAAATAAAAATTCTAATTTCTAAAAATCAATTCCAACTAAAAAAATGACATTACTAAATCAGAGGAACTGGAAACTGCCGAATGTGAGCGCTAAAAGCATGTAGTTTTTTTCAAGCGTTGCGCATAAAGTTTTTTAACTAATTAAAAAGCCAACAAGCAAACTATTTAAAACTAAGTTACGTATACAAGTATATGCGATAAATGACTTTATATCTTTACACTATTACTGCAGGCAGGAAATGAATGACGAGATCTATTGTGGAAGATAAGACACATAGGCAACATTAAGGCAACTTTATTCCGAAACGTTTCGCCTACACAGTAGGCTTCTTCAGTCGAGTACAGAAAGTAGGCAGGAGCAGTAGAGATGTGAAGACGAAGAAGACTGAAGAAGCCTATTGTGTAGGCGAAACGTTTCGGAATAAAGTTGCCTATGTGTCTTACCTACCAACCTGTCGGTATTGTATACCATTAAGATCTATTGTGATACGAACGATCACAGCTCGGTTGGGATCCCTTCAAGGGATCCTTGACGCTGGTGAGGGGCTCTTGATCTAGGGAATTGTATCTGTTCTCCAGTTCCCTGAATTAAGCCTGAATACCTTCCATCCCCCCCCCCCTCATAATCCTATGGGTTTAGCGCTCCCCGTGATTATAATAATAAAGAGAAGGAAAAAAACATCACTTACATTTGTCTCTTACGTCTTCTGCCTGCATGTCACCTCACCTTTTCATCATGGGTGCATGACAGAACTGATGAATTGGCAGTCACATGAACTCAAAGAGGGAGTTTAATCTGTCGCATCTGAATAGGTTATAACCTGGGATCCATATTTCGTTGAAAAGGTAATCCTTTATGTGGGTCTCTGTGAAAGCTGCCAACATTGCATTTGACTCTGTGAGCAGTCCCTTGATGAAAGGTATTTGTTTGTTTCTGGAAAATTTCCTTGACTGTAAGCACTATGCATTGTTTGTATATACATTTTTTTGTGTGCGTGAGACCTAATTCATGTCTGCATCGATAACTCATCATGGCTGTAACCAGATATAAACAAGTAAATGGTTCATCACCGCTGTAACTTATTCAGCTATCAAAACTTTGCGGCCCAGTTCCTGGATCCATTATGTGCCTCTGTAATCTGATGACTACCGCCCACAGGATAAGTGTGAGGTACAAAATAAAGTTATTAAACTAAGATTTATATAACAGAAACCAATATACACCTAAAAGTGTGAATAACATAACCATTATAGTAAGCCCATAGTCTCAAAACGATACAGACATATATATGTAGGAATCGGAAATAAACGATGCAGGATGAAAAACAACCACAGCGGGAGTTGAATAATAGCTCCAGGCCTTTCCTGTTGCAATCACTGCAACACGAGCTTAAAATGTTGCAGAAATGAGTAAGAAATCTCTGTAGATTCGTTCGGAGGGACGCTTGCTAAGAATGAGGGTGGGAGGAGAGGCAGGAAACATACAGTGCCAAAGGCACACAAGTGCCTAGTGCTAGCAAGATTGAGTATTATAGGTATAGAGGATAGTCAGCCCACAAGTGGGCTGACTATCCTGGAGTGGTTAACTATCAAAATTAACATTGGTAAAATAACGGTTATCAAAATTATTAGTCGAACTTCAGGACAATATAGAGGACTTAGCATTCTGAATATAGATGTGTCTGGCAATTGTCTTAATAAAAATTCCACACACTTAAAAAACGAGTCTACGGCAGAAAATCCCTTAAGACAAATGCCAGATACATCTATATTCAGAATATAAAATCCTTTATATTATCCCGAAGTCCGAATATATATATATATATATATATATATATATATATATATATATATATATATATATATATATATATAT
Source organism: Cherax quadricarinatus (assembly GCF_038502225.1). Classification (NCBI taxonomy): domain Eukaryota; kingdom Metazoa; phylum Arthropoda; class Malacostraca; order Decapoda; family Parastacidae; genus Cherax; species Cherax quadricarinatus. The sequence continues at coordinate 10,406,238 of NC_091340.1, forward strand.
ATATATATATATATATATATATATATATATATATATTTAGTTAAGACCTAGCAACAACAACTTTAGTGAAATGACAACTTTCGCTAACATGTCGTCAAACTTCATATCGAATCATTATGAAAGACTTAAAACATTTTGATCTCAAAGATAACTATCTAACAGTAGGAAAAAATTCCGTCGCAGAGAAAATGTGACAGCAGCAAAAAGGGAAAAGTTTAGTTAGGTTAATAAGTTTATTATGCAACCCATACCCATCCTGTGGGGGGTTGTCACCCCATACCCATCCTGTGGGTGATAGTCACACCATACCCATCCTGTGGGTGGTAGTCACACCATACCTATCCTGTGGGGGGTTGTCACCCCATACCTATCCTGTGGGGGGTTGTCACCCCATACCCATCCTATGGGTGATAGTCACACCATACCCATCCTGTGGGTGGTAGTCACACCATACCTATCCTGTGGGTGGTAGACACACCATACCCATCCTATGGGTGATAGTCACACCATACCCATCCTGTGGGTGGTAGTCACACCATACCTATCCTGTGGGGGGTTGTCACCCCATACCCATCCTGTGGGTGATAGTCACACCATACCCATCCTGTGGGGGGTTGTCACCCCATACCCATCCTGTGGGTGATAGTCACACCATACCCATCCTGTGGGTGGTAGTCACACCATACCCATCCTGTGGATGGTAGTCACACCATATCCATCCTGTGGGTGGTAGTCACACCATACCCATCCTGTGGGTGGTAGTCACACCATACCCATCCTGTGGGTGGTAGTCACACCATACCCATCCTGTGGATGGTAGTCACACCATATCCATCCTGTGGGTGGTAGTCACACCATACCCATCCTGTGGGTGGTAGTCACACCATACCCATCCTGTGGGTGGTAGTCACACCATACCCATCCTGTGGGTGGTAGTCACACCATACCCATCCTGTGGGTGGTAGTCACACCATACCCATCCTGTGGGTGGTAGTCACACCATACCCATCCTGTGGGTGGTAGTCACACCATACCCATCCTGTGGGTGGTAGTCACACCATACCCATCCTGTGGGTGGTAGTCACACCATACCCATCCTGTGGGTGGTAGTCACACCATACCCATCCTGTGGGTGGTAGTCACACCATACCCATCCTGTGGGTGGTAGTCACACCATACCCATCCTGTGGATGGTAGTCACACCATATCCATCATGTGGGTGGTAGTCACACCATACCCATCCTGTGGATGGTAGTCACACCATATCCATCCTGTGGGTGGTAGTCACACCATACCCATCCTGTGGGTGGTAGTCACACCATACCCATCCTGTGGGTGGTAGTCACACCATACCCATCCTGTGGGTGGTAGTCACACCATACCCATCCTGTGGATGGTAGTCACACCATATCCATCCTGTGGGTGGTAGTCACACCATACCCATCCTGTGGATGGTAGTCACACCATATCCATCCTGTGGGTGGTAGTCACACCATACCCATCCTGTGGGTGGTAGTCACACCATACCCATCCTGTGGGTGGTAGTCACACCATACCCATCCTGTGGGTGGTAGTCACACCATACCCATCCTGTGGGTGGTAGTCACACCATACCCATCCTGTGGGTGGTAGTCACACCATACCCATCCTGTGGATGGTAGTCACACCATACCCATCCTGTGGATGGTAGTCACACCATACCCATCCTGTGGGTGGTAGTCACACCATACCCATCCTGTGGGTGGTAGTCACACCATACCCATCCTGTGGGTGGTAGTCAAAAGATTACAGAGGTACATAATGGGTCCAGGGACAGGGTCCCAAAGTTATGATAGCTGAACTAGTTACAAAGGTAATGAACTCCAGGTAGATCTGGTCACAATCATGGCAAGTTACAGAGGTAATGAACCATCTACACTTTTATACATGGTTACAATCATGAACAAATTACAAAGTAATGAGCCACTGATACGTCCACACCTGGTCACAATTGTAATGAGTTATAAATACAAATATTAAGTAGGTCATACACCCGCACGAGTGCGCACACACCCACACCTGGTCAAGCACGTCAAGAAGTTAGAGAAAGTACAAAGGTTTGCAACAATGCTAGTCCCAGAGCTCAGGGGAATGTTGTACGAGGAAAGGTTGAGGGAAATCGGACTGATGACACTGGAGGACAGAAGGGTCAGGGAAGACATGATAACGACATACAAGATACTGCAGGGAATAGACAAGGTGGACAGAGATACGATGTTCCAGAGAGGGGACACAGAAACAAGGGGTCACAACTGGAAGCTGAAGACTCAGATGAGTCACAGGGACGTTAGGAAGTATTTCTTCAGTCATCGAGTCGTCAGAAAGTGGAACAGCCTAGCAAGTGAAGGAGTGGAGGCAGGAACCATACATAGTTTTAAGAAGAAGTATGACAAAGATCAGGAAGCAGAGAGGGAGAGGACCTAGTAGCGATCAGTGAAGTGGCGGGGCTAGAAGCTGAGTCTCGACCCCTGCAACCACAATTAGGTGATTACACACACACGAGCGTGCACACACATTAGCGCGAGCGCACACACACACGATGGCGCACATACATGAGCACACGCAACAGTATCCACTCCTTCACTCTCCCATGCAGCAGTATCCATTCCTTCACTCTCCCATGCAACAGTATCCACTCCTTCACTCTCCCATGCAACAGTATCCATTCCTTCACTCTCCCATGCAACAGTATCCATTCCTTCACTCTCCCATGCAACAGTATCCACTCCTTCACTCTCCCATCCATTACTTCACTCTCCCATGCAACAGAATCCATTCCTTCACTCTCCCATGCAACAGTATCCACTCCTTCACTCTCCCATGCAACAGTGTCCACTCCTTCACTCTCCCATGCAACAGTATCCACTCCTTCACTCTCCCATGCAACAGTATCCACTCCTTCACTCTCCCATGCAACAGTATCCACTCCTTCACTCTCCCATGCAACAGTATCCACTCCTTCACTCTCCCATGCAACAGTATCCATTCCTTCACTCTCCCATGCAACAGTATCCACTCCTTCACTCTCCCATGCAACAGTATCCATTCCTTCACTCTCCCATGCAACAGTATCCACTCCTTCACTCTCCCATGCAACAGTATCCATTCCTTCACTCTCCCATGCAACAGTATCCATTCCTTCACTCTCCCATGCAACAGTATCCACTCCTTCACTCTCCCATGCAACAGTATCCATTCCTTCACTCTCCCATGCAACACACTCCTTCACTCTCCCATGCAACAGTATCCATTCCTTCACTCTCCCATGCAACAGTATCCACTCCTTCACTCTCCCATGCAACAGTATCCATTCCTTCACTCTCCCATGCAACAGTATCCACTCCTTCACTCTCCCATGCAACAGTATCCACTCCTTCACTCTCCCATGCAACAGTATCCACTCCTTCACTCTCCCATGCAACAGTATCCATTCCTTCACTCTCCCATGCAACAGTATCCACTCCTTCACTCTCCCATGCAACAGTATCCATTCCTTCACTCTCCCATGCAACAGTATCCATTCCTTCACTCTCCCATGCAACAGTATCCACTCCTTCACTCTCCCATGCAACAGTATCCACTCCTTCACTCTCCCATGCAACAGTATCCACTCCTTCACTCTCCCATGCAACAGTATCCACTCCTTCACTCTCCCATGCAACAGTATCCACTCCTTCACTCTCCCATGCAACAGTATCCACTCTCCCATCCTTCACTCTCCCATGCAACAGTATCCATTCCTTCACTCTCCCATGCAACAGTATCCATTCCTTCACTCTCCCATGCAACAGTATCCATTCCTTCACTCTCCCATGCAACAGTATCCACTCCTTCACTCTCCCATGCAACAGTATCCACTCCTTCACTCTCCCATGCAACAGTATCCACTCCTTCACTCTCCCATGCAACAGTATCCATTCCTTCACTCTCCCATGCAACAGTATCCATTCCTTCACTCTCCTATGCAACAGTACTCTCCCATGCAACAGTACTCCTTCACTCTCCCATGCAACAGTATACATTCCTTCACTCTCCCATGCAACAGTATCCACTCCTTCACTCTCCCATGCCACAGTATCCATCCTTCACTCTCCCATGCAACAGTATCCATTTCTTCACTCTCCCATGCAACAGAATCCATTCCTTCACGCTCCCATGCAACAGTATGCAACAGTATCCATTCCTTCACTCTCCCATGCAACAGTATCCACTCTCCCATGCAACAGTTCACTCCTTCACTCTGCCATGCAACAGTATCCACTCCTTCACTCTCCCATGCAACAGTATCCACTCCTTCACTCTCCCATGCAACAGTATCCACTCCTTCACTCTCCCATGCAACAGTATCCATTCCTTCACTCTCCCATGCAACAGTATCCACTCCTTCACCCTCCCATGCAACAGTATCCATTCCTTCACTCTCCCATGCAACAGTATCCATTCCTTCACTCTCCCATGCAACAGTATCCATTCCTTCACTCTCCCATGCAACAGTATCCATTCCTTCACTCTCCCATGCAACAGTATCCATTCCTTCACTCTCCCATGCAACAGTATCCACTCCTACACTTTCCCATGCAACAGTATCCACTCCTTCACTCTCCCATGCAACAGTATCCACTCCTTCACTCTCCCATGCAACAGTATCCATTCCTTCACTCTCCCATGCAACAGTATCCACTCCTTCACTTCCCCATGCAACAGTATCCACTCCCCTCTCCCATGCAACAGTATCCACTCCTTCACTCTCCCATGCAACAGTATCCACTCCTTCACTCTCCCATGCAACAGTATCCAGTCCTTCACTCTCCCATGCAACAGAATCCATTCCTTCACTCTGCAACAGTATCCACTCCTTCACTCTCCCATGCAACAGTATCCACTCCTTCACTCTCCCATGCAACAGTATCCATTCCTTCACTCTCCCATGCAACAGTATCCACTCCTTCACTCTCCCATGCAACAGTATCCACTCCTTCACTCTCCCATGCAACAGTATCCATTCCTTCACTCTCCCATGCAACAGTATCCACTCCTTCACTCTCCCATGCAACAGTAGTCCATTCCTTCACTCTCCCATGCAACAGTATCCACTCCTTCACTCTCCCATGCAACAGTATCCACTCCTTCACTCTCCCATGCAACAGTATCCATTCCTTCACTCTCCCATGCAACAGTATCCATTCCTTCACTCTCCCATGCAACAGTATCCATTCCTTCACTCTCCCATGCAACAGTATCCACTCCTTCACTCTCCCATGCAACAGTATCCATTCCTTCACTCTCCCATGCAACAGTATCCATTCCTTCACTCTCCCATGCAACAGTATCCATTCCTTCACTCTCCCATGCAACAGTATCCATTCCTTCACTCTCCCATGCAACAGTATCCACTCCTTCACTCTCCCATGCAACAGTATCCATTCCTTCACTCTCCCATGCAACAGTATCCATTCCTTCACTCTCCCATGCAACAGTATCCATTCCTTCACTCTCCCATGCAACAGTATCCACTCCTTCACTCTCCCATGCAACAGTATCCATTCCTTCACTCTCCCATGCAACAGTATCCACTCCTTCACTCTCACATGCAACAGTATCCATTCCTTCACTTTCCCATGCAACAGTATCCATTCCTTCATTCTTCGACACAACAGTATCCACTCCTTCACTCCCATGCAACAGTATCCACTCCTTCACCCTCCCATGCAACAGTATCCATTCCTTCACTCTCCCATGCAACAGTATCCACTCCTTCACTCTCCCATGCAACAGTATCCACTCCTTCACTCTCCCATGCAACAGAATCCATCCATTCCTTCACTCTCCCATGCAACAGTATCCATTCCTTCACTCTCCCATGCAACAGTATCCACTCCTTCACTCTCCCATGCAACAGTATCCATTCCTTCACTCTCCCATGCAACAGTATCCATTCCTTCACTCTCCCATGCAACAGTATCCATTCCTTCACTCTCCCATGCAACAGTATCCATTCCTTCACTCTCCCATGCAACAGTATCCACTCCTTCACTCTCCCATGCAACAGTATCCATTCCTTCACTCTCCCATGCAACAGTATCCACTCCTTCACCCTCCCATGCAACAGTATATCCACTCTCCAATCCTTCACTCTCCCATGCAACAGTATCCACTCCTTCACTCTCCCATGCAACAGTATCCATTCCTTCCCTCTCCCATGCAACAGTATCCATTCCTTCACTCTCCCATGCAACAGTATCCATTCCTTCACTCTCCCATGCAACAGTATCCACTCCTTCACTCTCCCATGCAACAGTATCCATTCCTTCACTCTCCCATGCAACAGTATCCACTCCTTCACTCTCCCATGCAACAGTATCCATTCCTTCACTCTCCCATGCAACAGTATCCACTCCTTCACTCTCCCATGCAACAGTATCCACTCCTTCACTCTCCCATGCAACAGTATCCATTCCTTCACTCTCCCATGCAACAGTATCCACTCCTTCACTCTCCCATGCAACAGTATCCACTCCTTCACTCTCCCATGCAACAGTATCCACTCCTTCACTCTCCCATGCAACAGTATCCACTCCTTCACTCTCCCATGCAACAGTATCCACTCCTTCACTCTCCCATGCAACAGTATACTCTTCATTCCTTCACTCTCCCATGCAACAGTATCCATTCCTTCACTCTCCCATGCAACAGTATCCACTCCTTCACTCTCCCATGCAACAGTATCCACTCCTTCACTCTCCCATGCAACAGTATCCATTCCTTCACTCTCCCATGCAACAGTATCCATTCCGTCACTCTCCCATGCAACATTATCCTCCATGCAACATCCACTCCTTCACTCTCCCATGCAACAGTATGCAACAGTATCCATTCCTTCACTCTCCCATGCAACAGTATCCACTCCTTCACTCTCCCCTGCAACTGTATCCACTCTCTCATGCAACAGTATCCACTCCTTCACTTCCCCATGCAACAGTATCCACTCCCCTCTCCCATGCAACAGTATCCACTCCTTCACTCTCCCATGCAACAGTATCCACTCCTTCACTCTCCCATGCAACAGTATCCATTCCTTCACTCTCCCATGCAACAGTATCCACTCCTTCACTCTCCCATGCAACAGTATCCATTCCTTCACTCTCCCATGCAACAGTATCCACTCCTTCACTCTCCCATGCAACAGTATCCATTCCTTCACTCTCCCATGCAACAGTATCCACTCCTTCACTCTCCCATGCAACAGTATCCACTCCTTCACTCTCCCATGCAACAGTATCCATCCTTCACTCTCCCATGCAACAGTATCCACTCCTTCACTCTCCCATGCAACAGTATCCATTCCTTCACTCTCCCATGCAACAGTATCCACTCCTTCACTCTCCCATGCAACAGTATCCATTCCTTCACTCTCCCATGCAACAGTATCCATTCCTTCACTCTCCCATGCAACAGTATCCATTCCTTCACTCTCCCATGCAACAGTATCCACTCCTTCACTCTCCCATGCAACAGTATCCATTCCTTCCCTCTCCCATGCAACAGTATCCACTCCTTCACTCTCCCATGCAACAGTATCCACTCCTTCACTCTCCCATGCAACAGTATCCATTCCTTCCCTCTCCCATGCAACAGTATCCACTCCTTCACTCTCCCATGCAACAGTATCCACTCCTTCACTCTCCCATGCAACAGTATCCACTCCTTCACTCTCCCATGCAACAGTATCCACTCCTTCACTCTCCCATGCAACAGTATCCACTCCTTCACTCAGTATCCACTCCTTCACTCTCCCATGCAACAGTATCCACTCCTTCACTCTCCCATGCAACAGTATCCACTCTTTCACTCTCCCATGCAACAGTATCCACTCCTTCCCTCTCCCATGCTACAGTATCCACTCCTTCACTCTCCCATGCAACAGTATCCATTCCTTCCCTCTCCTATGCAACAGTATCCACTCCTTCACTCTCCCATGCAACAGTATCCACTCCTTCACTCTCCTATTCCCAGAGACTGGCCCAGTTCATCCAAAGTAAATGCAATTTTTTTCATAAGGTTGAGTGGGAGCAGCAAAAGATACTCATTTGGACAGTGTAGAGCTGAATTTACAACAATGAACGAGGTGTGGTAGGAACCCTGGAGGATCCTTGACGTCACCTCACAAAACGAAGCAATTGCAATAGTAATTATGGACAAGATAGATTATAGTTGGAAAATGAACACTTTACTAGACGACAGATATATTTTATTTTTTTATTTTTTAACACATCGGCCGTTTCTCACCAAGGCAGGGTGAACCGAAGAAGAAGAAACACTTTCATCATCGTTTACTTCATCACTCTATTGCCAGAGGCGTGCCTACTTTACAGTTAAAAAACTGCAACATATCAACACCATTCAGAGTGCAGACACTGTACTTCCCACCTCCAGGACTCATGTTGGGCTAGCTAGTTTCCCTGAATCCCTTCATAAATGTTACTTTACTCACACTCCAACAGCATGTGCCCCTTAATAAGAACCCATTGGACTATGTTAACAGTAACTTTAATAAACAACTTAGAAAATTACTGAGAGGTAATGATGAACTGATTAAACAATTATCAGCTAGGTCTGCGACACTCCCTTATAGTATGGTTTGATTAACACCCACAAGTCTGGTTTTCCAGCGAGACCTGTTATTAGTTGTACGAAATCGGCGACTTATGCTTTGTCGAAATGATTAGTAAAAATATTAACTCCAATATTTGGCAACATTTTTGGAGCCTACATGAAATACAATGTTGATCTCATTGACAAATTACAAAATGTTAACACGCCTAATGATTTTATACTAGTAATTTTTTACGTCACGATGTTGTTCACCAGAGTGCCTGTTCATGATCTTTATCTTATATGGAAAAAATATTACACGAGTTCTCCATGTCATTCGATACCACCATTATTGAGGCAATTAAGTTGTGTGTAGTTTATTCAAAGATTGAGCTTGAAGGGAAATATTACGCTCAAGGCAGAGAATGGTTATGGGAGATCAATTGTCTCCTCTATTAAGCAATCTGTATAAGAAATTTTTCGAGGCTAAGCTGATGAAAGATATCCTGCCCTGTAAAGCTAAATAATTCAGATATGCTGATGGCAATTCGAGTCTTTGGCCGAATGATATAGACCTGGAGTATACCCGGGTACATTTTTACCAAGACTTAATGCTCTGGTCCCGTCTATTAAATTCACCGTGGATAAAGAAGTGGAAACTAAATTCCCATTCTTAGATGTGCTGATACACCAGGTTGATAGAAAGTTCAAGTTTAGAGTATATGTGAAGGCCACCAAAATGTGCTCATACATTCACTACTATTCCAACCATGACGCAAGAGTAAAAAGGACTGTCTTTCTTTGTTTCTGAGAGTTTACCGAGCGTGCAGCCCAAAGTATCTCTACATAAAGGAATTAGGAAAATATTTGATATTGCCACGAAACTGTGGTACCCTAAGGAGTATGTAGAATCAGCATTGGTGGCAGCTAGGAGAACTTATCATAGGGCGGAACCTAGGATAACACCTCAGATCAAGAATATGCTGGTTCTCCCATACAATGAGAATTTATCTGTCCTGCCGAATGCCCTTAAAAGCTTCAACATACAATTAGTTTTTAAGAATTCCTCAACATTGTGTGGGTAGTGTCTACAGGATCTCTCCAGAATCGGTTCCTATGGCTGCAACTTATCTTATATGGGATACAGTGGCAAACCTCTAGATGTCAGGATATCTCAACACAAATATTCGATACAAACTGCACAGGAATCAAATGCAGTTTTAATCTACATTAGGGCCTGCAATAATCCTGTAAATTGCCCAGAAGTCAGTTGTTGTTGTCATTCCTCTTGGCTTAAACGAAATATTGTAGAATCGTCAATTATAAAACATGATAAACGTTCATTATTCAAACTCAACAACTTTATAATTGAAGGCACTGTACAATCTAAAGCTGGATTCCTATCAGAACTCATTGGATTGTCGTAAATGCAGCTCCTAAATGATGAATTGAGCATCTTTTGCTGCTCCCATTCAACCTTATGGCTAACCAGTGTTTACCTATGGTGAATTGGGCCATCCTCTGGAAATAGGAATATTTTCCCTTATTGCTGCTTCCCCATTTTTTATGTGATGGAATTTTCCCTACTAATAGATGCTAGATATCTTTGAGATCAGGACACTAAAGTCTTTTATAATGTGATATGACATGAAGTTTGATGGCATGTTGGCTGTAGTTGTCATTTCACTAATGATGTGGCCTCTAGGTCATTACTAAATATATAATGATGGGCTTCTGTATGCTTCTACTGCTGCTGTTTTAATATCTTGCTTTCATCTTTCTGGCACAAGTCGGCTTGATGCAATCTCCTTCTAGCTAGGGTTCCCTTGAATGGATCTACCTGGACTTCCTACTCAATACAGCAACATTGCAAGCTCCTGATGTGTTGATTGCAACACATCAGGAGCTATCATTCAACTCTGTCAGTGGTTGTTCTGCAGCTTGTATGGCTTGTTTGCGCCTTTTGCGAACAAGCCATAAAAATCATTTTGTGAGTTGCAGCCAGCAGCAACAGCCTGGTTGATCAGGGGCTGATCCACCAGGAGGCCTGGTCACAGACCGGGCCGCGGGGGCGTTGACCCCCGAAACTCTCTCCAGGTAAACTCCAGGTAAACATTATGCTTGGTAACCTGGAGAATCTTACTCGTGGTACCCTGAACACACACACATACACTCACGTGATAACCACAGATCAGCTTGCTGTGACCCACTATTCCACTCTTTCCTTCGAGGAGTTCCGTAAAAATCTTGTACATTAGTCCTGTGATCATCCTCCACTTCAAAAAGCCCTGTGATCAAGTCTTTTTTCAAAGAATCCTATGATCAGCCTGTTCTTCAGTGCTGATCATAGGCTAGTGTGATCACCCTGTACTCCAAATAGCTCCGTGAACTACCTACTATCCAAATAGTTCTGAGAAGCACCCTTACTCCAAACTGTCTCGTGAAAAACCCTCCAATTATACATCTAACAACAACGTCTGTCCTTAATAAGTATATTATTTTTATAGACTCATGATTAGTATAATAAAAAAGAAGCGCTAAACCGACAAGGATCATACAGTGCAGCAGGTCAGGGAAGGGTGCAGGGGTAGAGGGTAGCAAGAGCTGGAGGCAGAAAGGGCTGTGAGGAGTGCTAGAGGCATCAGCATCAGAGTTTGTGCAGTAAATCAGTTGCTGTCAGAAAGTCAACGAGAGAGTCTGGGTTAAAGAAGGATCCATCAGCAAGAAAGAAAGTTCAAGTAAGGGCAGTAAAGCAGTGATGACATTGGAGGTAAATTCTGTGTGCTCACTGATAGAGTGGGCAGTCCAACAGAATATGGCTAACAGAGACTGGTACCTGACAAGTCTCAAAGAGTGGAACAAGGCACCTCTCCATGAGAGGTAATTTGTTATGTAACAGATCAGATCAATGGTGTTGCCAATGGGCATGAAGGTGGGTAGCAATTATAACAGAATAATCTGTGAAGGGACCACCAGGAGGTCATGTACTGCTGACCATGAAGCAGTGTCTGCCTGTTCATTGCCCTCTATGTCAACATGACCGGGGACCCAACAAAAAACAATATTTTTGTGCTTGCTAAAGATATGGCATAACCAAAGTTGGATACGAAGAACCATGGGATGAGGTGTATCAAATTTCCTTATAGCCTGTAAAGCACTAAGGAAGTCTGAAATGACCGCAAATGGTGACACAGGCATGGATGCAATACGGATAAGTGATATGAGAATGGCATACAATTCAGCCGTACAAATGCTAGCCGAGGAAACACTGCTGCAAATCCAACGCCATCAGAAGACTTGGAACCATCAGTGAACGCTGCGATGGCATGAGAATGAGATCGAATGTGGTTAAGAAAAAGAGAGCGAGAAGCCACTGTAGGGAGTTGGGCTTTCGCGCATGGCAGTGGGAAAGAACAGACAAGAACCGTCGGAACTTTCCAAGGGGATAGGGAAAAGTGAGATGCTACATGAACATAGAAAGAGAAGACAAGAGTGAATGTAGGCAAAGAGAAAAGAGATGGAGTAAACAGGAGTGACAAAGAACGTCTACTAGCATCAGTGACTATCCTATATATGGAAGGATTGGGGAGGTCATGAGGGCCAACATAATAGCTAAGGCAATGAGCATCATAGGGATCAGACAAGGATGGAATATTCACCTCTGCATAGAGGCTCTATACCCATCCTGCGGGTAGAAGTCACCCTATACCCATCCTGTTGGTGGTATTCACCCTGTATCCATCCTGTGGGTGGTATTCACCTTATACCCATCCTGTGGGTGGTAGTCACCCCATTCCCATCCTATGGGTGGTAGTCATTCCATACCCATTCTGTGGGTGGTAGTCACCCATATCTATCCTGTGGGTGGTAGTCACCTAATACCCATCCAGTGAATGGTTGTTACCAAACCCATCCAATATGTGGAAGTCACCCCATACACATCCTGTGGAGTGGTTGTCACCCCATACCCATCCTGTGGAGTGGTTGTCACCAGGAGATAATAACTAGAACAGAGTATACTACTGACTCCGGCCATACAATAGAGCGGAAAAATAATGTAAGGGACCTGGGAGTAGTAATGTCTGAGGATCTCACTTTCAAGGATCACAACAGTGCCACGATCGCACGTGCAAAGAAAATGATAGGATGGATAATGAGAACTTTCAAAACGAGAGATGCCAAGCCCATGATGATCCTTTCCAAATCACTTGTTCTCTCTAGGCTGGAATACTGCTGTACATTAACATCTCCATTCAAAGCAGGTGAAATCGCAGATCTAGAGAGTGTACAGAGATCCTTTACTGCACGTATAAGTTCTGTCAAGCACCTTAACTACTGGGAACGCTTGGAAGCACTTGACTTGTACTCGTTGGAACGCAGGAGGGAGAGATATATCATAATCTACACTTGGAAAATCTTGGAAGGAATGGTCCCAAATCTGCACACAGAAATCACTCCCTACGAAAGTAAAAGACTGGGCAGGCGATGCAAAATGCCCCCAATAAAAAGTAGGGGCGCCATTGGTACACTAAGAGAAAACACCATAAGTGTCCGGGGCCCAAAACTGTTCAACAGCCTCCCATCAAGCATTAGGGGAATTGCCAATAAACCCCTGGCTGCCTTCAAGAGAGAGCTGGACAGATACCTAAAGTCAGTGCCGGATCAGCCGGGCTGTGGCTCGTACGTTGGACTGCGTGCGGCCAGCAGTAACAGCCTAGTTGATCAGGCCCTGATCCATCGGTAGGCCTGGTCATGGACCGTGCCGCGGGGGCGTTGATCCCCGGAATAACCTCCAGGTAATCCAGGTAACCATACCCATCCTGTGGGTGGAAGTCACCCCATACCCATCCTGTGGGTGGTAGTCACCCCATACCCATCCTGTGGGTGGTAGTCATCCCATACCCATCTTGTGGGAGGTAGTCACCCCATACCCATCCTGTGGGTGGTATTCATCCAATACCCATCCTGTGGGTGGTAGTCATCCAATACCCATCCTGTGGGTGGTAGTCATCCAATACCCATCCTGTGGGTGGTAGTCATCCAATACCCATCCTGTGGGTGGTAGTCACCCCATACCCATCCTGTGGGTGGTAGTCATCCAATACCCATCCTGTGGGTGGTAGTCATCCAATACCCATCCTGTGGGTGGTAGTCATCCAATACCCATCCTGTGGGTGGAAGTCATCCAATACCCATCCTGTGGGTGGTAGTCATCCAATACCCATCCTGTGGGTGGTAGTCATCCAATACCCATCCTGTGGGTGGTAGTCATCCAATACCCATCCTGTGGGTGGTAGTCATCCAATACCCATCCTGTGGGTGGTAGTCATCCAATACCCATCCTGTGGGTGGTAGTCATCCAATACCCATCCTGTGGGTGGTAGTCATCCAATACCCATCCTGTGGGTGGTAGTCATCCAATACCCATCCTGTGGGTGGTAGTCATCCAATACCCATCCTGTGGGTGGTAGTCATCCAATACCCATCCTGTGGGTGGTAGTCATCCAATACCCATCCTGTGGGTGGTAGTCATCCAATACCCATCCTGTATGTGGTAGTCATCCAATACCCATCCTGTGGGTGGTAGTCATCCAATACCCATCCTGTGGGTGGTAGTCATCCAATACCCATCCTGTGGGTGGTAGTCATCCAATACCCATCCTGTGGGTGGTAGTCATCCAATACCCATCCTGTGGGTGGTAGTCATCCAATACCCATCCTGTGGGTGGTAGTCATCCAATACCCATCCTGTGGGTGGTAGTCATCCAATACCCATCCTGTATGTGGTAGTCATCCAATACCCATCCTGTGGGTGGTAGTCATCCAATACCCATCCTGTGGGTGGTAGTCATCCAATACCCATCCTGTGGGTGGTAGTCATCCAATGCCCATCCTGTGGGTGGTAGTCATCCAATGCCCATCCTGTGGGTGGTAGTCATCCAATGCCCATCCTGTGGGTGGTGGTCATCCAATACCCATCCTGTGGGTGGTAGTCATCCAATACCCATCCTGTGGGTGGTAGTCATCCAATACCCATCCTGTGGGTGGTAGTCATCCAATACCCATCCTGTGGGTGGTAGTCATCCAATACCCATCCTGTGGGTGGTAGTCATCCAATACCCATCCTGTGGGTGGTAGTCATCCAATACCCATCCTGTGGGTGGTAGTCATCCAATACCCATCCTGTGGGTGGTAGTCATCCAATACCCATCCTGTGGGTGGTAGTCATCCAATACCCATCCTGTGGGTGGTAGTCATCCAATACCCATCCTGTGGGTGGTAGTCATCCAATACCCATCCTGTGGGTGGTAGTCACCCCATACCCATCCTGTGGGTGGTAATCATCCAATACCCATCCTGTGGGTGGTAGTCATCCAATACCCATCCTGTGGGTGGTAGTCATCCAATACCCATCCTGTGGGTGGTAGTCACCCCATACCCATCCTGTGGGTGGTAATCATCCAATACCCATCCTGTGGGTGGTAGTCATCCAATACCCATCCTGTGGGTGGTAGTCATCCAATACCCATCCTGTGGGTGGTAGTCATCCAATACCCATCCTGTGGGTGGTAGTCATCCAATACCCATCCTGTGGGTGGTAGTCATCCAATACCCATCCTGTGGGTGGTAGTCATCCAATACCCATCCTGTGGGTGGTAGTCATCCAATACCCATCCTGTGGGTGGTAGTCATCCAATACCCATCCTGTGGGTGGTAGTCATCCAATACCCATCCTGTGGGTGGTAGTCATCCAATACCCATCCTGTGGGTGGTAGTCATCCAATACCCATCCTGTGGGTGGTAGTCATCCAATACCCATCCTGTGGGTGGTAGTCATCCAATACCCATCCTGTGGGTGGTAGTCATCCAATACCCATCCTGTGGGTGGTAGTCATCCAATACCCATCCTGTGGGTGGTAGTCATCCAATACCCATCCTGTGGGTGGTAGTCATCCAATACCCATCCTGTGGGTGGTAGTCATCCAATACCCATCCTGTGGGTGGTAGTCATCCAATACCCATCCTGTGGGTGGTAGTCATCCAATACCCATCCTGTGGGTGGTAGTCATCCAATACCCATCCTGTGGGTGGTAGTCATCCAATACCCATCCTGTGGGTGGTAGTCATCCAATGCCCATCCTGTGGGTGGTAGTCATCCAATACCCATCTTGTGGGTGGTAATCATCCAATACCCATCCTGTGGGTGGTAATCATCCAATACCCATCCTGTGGGTGGTAGTCATCCAATACCCATCCTGTGGGTGGTAGTCATCCAATACCCATCCTGTGGGTGGTAGTCATCCAATACCCATCCTGTGGGTGGTAGTCATCCAATACCCATCCTGTGGGTGGTAGTCATCCAATACCCATCCTGTGGGTGGTAGTCATCCAATACCCATCCTGTGGGTGGTAGTCATCCAATACCCATCCTGTGGGTGGTAGTCATCCAATACCCATCCTGTGGGTGGTAGTCATCCAATACCCATCCTGTGGGTGGTAGTCATCCAATACCCATCCTGTGGGTGGTAGTCATCCAATACCCATCCTGTGGGTGGTAGTCATCCAATACCCATCCTGTGGGTGGTAGTCATCCAATACCCATCCTGTGGGTGGTAGTCATCCAATACCCATCCTGTGGGTGGTAGTCATCCAATACCCATCCTGTTGGTGGTAGTCATCCAATACCCATCCTGTGGGTGGTAGTCATCCAATACCCATCCTGTGGGTGGTAGTCATCCAATACCCATCCTGTGGGTGGTAGTCATCCAATACCCATCCTGTGGGTGGTAGTCATCCAATACCCATCCTGTGGGTGGTAGTCCAAAGTCTACAGTAATAGGTTGAAGAACTGGGCCTCGAAGTTTTCCTAATTACAAAAGTTACAGTAATAATGAACCATTTACATGTATATATCTGGTTACAATCGTAATGAGTTATTTATTCAAACATGAATTAACTCACAAAAATATTTCTGAAATATTACTTTATATTTTAGCAAGGTCATGCATCGTAATCAACTCTTCTAATCTTATCATTAAACAGATCATTGTAATCAGTAATCACTTCAAAATATGTATTATTATTATTATAATCCAAACTAAACGTTAAACCCACAAGGGTCATACAGCATTGTTTCAGAATATATAAAGACAGGCAAATGCAATTTAAATTAACAAGTGGTGTTGGATATGTGATAATTCACTATTTCTCGACATGTGATGAGTCACTGTTATTGGACAAACAAGGAGTCAAGGCCTCATTCCCTGGCACGATAATGAATTATTATTATCGTATCGTTGTTATTTGTTGTTAGGTTTTACCTCTGTTTTGTATGCTGGTAGCTTGGAGTTTTGAATAAAGGATTCATAGGTAGATGCAATTTTTTTTTTTATATTTTACTTAAAACCAATACAGTTTAACATAAAAATAAAGAAACAGTATGGATCTCAATCAAAATAACTGACAAACGGATTGCACCTATATGCTCGCAAGATATTGCTGCCAAACATACAACAAGAACTTACGGCAAGAACATAGCTAAAAAAAATACTGTCACAGGGTCATGAATTGACATATCCTGGAGTTTACCTGGAGAGAGTTCCGGGGGTCAACGCCCCCGCGGCCCGGTCTGTGACCAGGCCTCCTGGTGGATCAGAGCCTGATCAACCAGGCTGTTGCTGCTGGCTGCACGCAAACCAACGTACGAGCCACAGCCCGACTGATCAGGAACTGACTTTAGGTGCTTGTCCAGTGCCAGCTTGAAGACTGCCAGGGGTCTGTTGGTAATCCCCCTTATGTGTGCTGGGAGGCAGTTGAACAGTCTCGGGCCCCTGACACTTATTGTATGGTCTCTTAACGTGCTAGTGACACCCCTGCTTTTCATTGGGGGGATGGTGCATCGTCTGCCAAGTCTTTTGCTTTCGTAGTGAGTGATTTTCGTGTGCAAGTTCGGTACTAGTCCCTCTAGGATTTTCCAGGTGTATATAATCATGTATCTACCTTACATATATATAAATTGTACATATAACATGATATCTGACAAAGGCTCAATACACTTGAACATAAAATATACAAAGAAGTTATATCAGTTAAATCCCATCCTTCGCATTAATCAAAAAAACAAAACCTAACATCATAATCTTACTAGAACATTTACATACGTATCCCTAACAATACAGCTTTACATGTACCAACATACGAATATACAGAAAAAGAATACAGCTTAGAACACAAAAACTGAAGCGCTATACTGTTACAATAAACCCAAAATCTCTGACACAAAAAGCCTACGTCACTAAACTGTCTAGATATGTCTGTATACCATACAGACTAAAACTTAACATCAAGAACTTAGCATTGACACCAAACCGGTATCAGGGTACGGACCATAATTATAAACTTTAAAAAGAATCGAATCATACATATATAAAGTATTACATAACGTCTGACCCATGACAAAGGCTCAATACAATAGAAAGGGATACACACACACACACACACACACACACACACACACACACACACACACACACACACACACACACACACACACGTACACACAAAAAGTTTCACAAAATCACATTAATCAGCTGCACTGTATGCACAAAGCAACACAGTATATAAGTATATCTCATCATGCAAAAACCCAGCACGTAGCATAAATACAAACTAAAACACACTTCATGTCGCAAATAACTTATTACTCAAGAATCGTGTCATACAAGACTGATACACATCAAAATTATACATAAAAAAAATCTGCTATATTATACCTACATTCTGAAAAGTGTTATATCTAACATAACGAGACCTTGATCTCTACATCCACACTTGGATGCCATAAAGTCTCAATGAAAACCAGGAAACCATTCCAAACCCACATTCACAACACACTCACGACCCCCCCCCCCCAAGGAAGCAAGCCCGCTGTGACCCCCTGACTCCCTCCAACCTATGAAAACCCCTTCACTCACTCATTATCAATCACAGATTTACGAGAATCCCTAACGTTAGCATTCTATACCCCTCTGAGAAAGCCTGATCCCACCTCCTCCCATACAAATCTCTGTTAGGACACATCGTACGATAGATAGAACGTTACCGCAAGAACCTTCCTTCTCTCCTCACTATCCCCTCTCCCCCTCATCACCCACGACATATATATATATAATCTACCATGATATAATCTAAAGCTCTTATGACACTCTCGTCTAACCCACCCATATCTAGACTTAAAGCACGCAGAACCGACACCCCACCCTCTGTACCAACCTACTTAACCAGCACCTAACCTCCTCTAGCCCTTCACAAAAGTAAACTACATGGAACGCTGTCTCATCCCCTCCACAGATACCACACCCCCCACCCTCTACAACCTGCCTGTTTCGTAGTATCTCACCAGACGGAAGGATCCCATGCAGAAAACGAAACATCACCTCACACGCCTGAGGGTTTAACTTCATTTTACTAAATCTAAACCAAATACTCTTCCACGCATACATGGGGAACAAACCCTCAACTGGGATAACGCACCTGCCTACAAGTAACCTACACAAAACCCTTATACGAACCTTTCTCAGTTCCCTAACCAACATCACAGCCCTCAAAACGATTTCGCATTCCCTCAACTCCATTCCTCGATACCACATACCCAGCCTGTCGTGTATCCTTCCCAACTGCCCTTCCTTCACACCCTCACGCAACACTTCCCATTTAATAAACGCACATTTAGCCCTCCGTCTCAAATCCATCAACCCCAACCCACCCTGACTTACAGGCAACATTACAACTTCCCTCCTTAACCAATCACAACGTGAACCCCACAAAAATTTGTACACCCGTCTTAGAATCCCCACAATTGCTGTCCCTGTAATTGGGAACACAGCTGCAACATGCCAAATCTTACTATACAATAAAATGTTTACGACTATCACTCGCTGTATAAGAGTTAGATGCTGGGGTCTCAGAACACCTAGACGCCCCACGATTCTTTCCAATAACCTATCCGAGTTTTCCTCCAGTGCCGCAACCATGTCATCCTTATAAATAATACCACAAATCTTTAAAGACACCGCCCATTCTTTAACAACATTACATCTCCCCCTCACATCCCCCACCCAAGAACCCAACCCCATGCACCTTGACTTCGCACTATTTACCTGCATACCCGTGGCACTTTCAAATAATTGCACAACCTCGTCCAACACTCCCATTGACATCTCTTCACGAATGAGAACAGTGGTGTCGTCAACATATCCAATTAAACCTGGCCAGGCCCTCCCACCCCCTACACTTCCCTCACATGGCATACTTAAGCTGCGGTCAACCATTCTATAAAAGGGGTCCTGGAAACACGCAAACAATATTTGGGACATGGGGCATCCCTGTCTAAGGCCTCTACCCATTGCAATTTCCCTCCCCATACACCCATTAATCTGTATCCTCATTTTCGCCCCCTTGTACAACGTATTTACCCACTCGACTATTTCCTCCCCAAAACCCTGTCTCCTAAGTATAACCTGCAAAGCTCCCCTTTCCACTCTATCATATGCTCCCTGCCAATCTAGAGCCAACAAAGCCACCCCTCCACCCCCACCCTTAGCTTCCACAAAACTTCTCAGTATCCCATGTCCTTCAATCTTTGACCTTCCCAGCAACCCAAACTGAGATTTTGACACCACCCTTCCCACAACACATTTGAACCTATTACCTAAAATTTTTGCAAACACCTTGTAGTCTGCACACATCAGTGATATGGCTCGGTACTCCCAAGGGTGGGCTGCCCCTTTGACCTTCGGGACCAACACTACAACTGCTGTTACCTACTTCTCCCCCAACTTACCCTTCTCCATACAATTAAATAACCTAACTATAAATCCCCTTATTAACGTCCAATGTTGTAAATAAAATTCTACCGGGAGACCGTCAATACCTAGCGCTTTCCCCTTCCTCATTCCCCTTAACGCATTCTCTATTTCCTCTGCCGTAATAGTCCCACCTAAAGCCTTTCTATCACTATTTCTTAAATTACATGTCACATACGTACACACCTTTCCAACGCCATGTCACCCACCCCCCCACTGTTCTAGTACTTCTCGTACCAAGCCTCCGCATACGCACACATCCCCTTCGTGGTTCGTATCTCCTGCCCTGCTCTATAATTCCCAACCATCTCTGTTACCTCTAAACATGGGATAGCTGTCACCGCCTGCCTTTGCTTTTGACGCCGCAAAACACACGCTGACGGCTTGTCGCCCCAAAGCACTTCTTCCACCCCTGCCTGCACCCTTACAGCTTGAAACCTTTCATTCTGCAACACCCTCAACCTCCCCTTTATTTCAGCTATTTCATCCATAGGAAAATTATTCCCACCCACCCCCCGCCCATAGCAACCTCTTAACCTATCCTCTAAATAGTTAGCCAGTCCATATTTTAAATTATTAATACGTTTTCCTTCTCTCACATAAAACTTTCTAATCCTTTCCTTTGCAACACTATCCCACCATGTCACAATGTCATCCACTCCCTGTTCTTCCACACTAAGCTCCCTCCATAGGACTGAAAACCCCTCCAACCCCTCCTCATCACCTAACACACTTATATTTAATTTCCAGTAACTTCTATATATGTCCACGAGCGTCCCCCACCCAACCTCCACCACCACAGCCCTATGATCTGACATTGTAGCCTCAACAGTACTGAAAGATTTCACATCCACTCCCTGAGAAAGGTACACTATCTAGTCTCGCAGCATATCCACTCCTAACAAACGTATATTCAGTCTCCCACACAGCCCCCCCCCAAGGCATCACGTAACCTAACATCCCTTACTAAATCCCAAAGAGCCACAGACATATATCCAGCCCCTCTTGGGTCCACATCAGCCACCCTGATTACACTATTCCAGTCCCCACTAACTATTGCCACCTCTGGCAGTGCACTTAAGAAAAACACAAGATCCTCACACACAAAATCATTCTTTACCTTTATGTTATTTTCTGCCGGCGCATACACACTCACAAAAGACACACACTTACCCATCCACCACCCATCCACACGCAACACCCTCCCTCCCCCTCCTCCCTCGCTTCTCTGTAAAACAAACGGGCTCATCTCCCTTATTAAAATTCCCACACCACCTTTTAGACGGGGAGATGGCAGGGTAACTACTCGAAATCCTGCCACCTCCAACACCCTACCCTCTTTAAAATTGTGCTCCCAGGAACACAACATCCACTCTAGATTTATTCAGGAAATTATGAAACCAATCTCTCTTCATACCGCTACATAACCCATTAACATTTACATACACCTAAGGCCTATTAAAGCTTCCACCCCTGCTTCCTCTCATCACTCTTTACAACTCCAGAGCTTAAATTTAAGTTTGACACCTTCAGAGTGCTCTCTTTCCCTTCCCCCTTCTTCCGGTGCCTCCTATCATGGCTACCACCAACTATACCACTACCTTCACACTTCACCTCAGTCTCTTTCCCAGGCCTTTGTTCAGGCATAAGGACGTCATCAGAATCTGATGTCGCCACCCTCTTTCTCGTGACAGTCATGTTACACATGTCTTGATCAGATGTTGCCTCTCGATGAACCTCCACCTCCACCTGAGAATGGTTTAATGATTCAACGGACGACTCCAAACCACCTTCACATCCCAAATTATCATGTCTCCGACTTTCTGGAAGCGATGACTCTCCGATGACACCACACTCAGATGTAACGTCCCTCTCTCGCGGTGACAAAGTCTTCAACACCTCCACCAATTCCTCCTCAATCTCAAGAACCTTCTCCTGTAATTGTTGCTCCTCCTTATCCACAGGAGACGATACCTGATCAGGCAGCTGGGGGAGGGACTCCAACTCATCACCAGTCCTGTGTGCCCGATCCACTATCTCGCTCCACAAAACACCACGCCCTCCATCCGATGTTTGTTTCTCACCTGCCACCTTTGAAGCAGGGGCTGTGACGTCCACCACAGGTCCAGGCACACGTCTTCGCTTGTCACAGGTCGCCGCTATGTGATCATACTCACCACATAGGCAGCATGTACGTCGTTGTCCTGGGTACATTACCATTACCTGCGTCCTGAAATCTTGTAGATACACATAGGACGGTATTGGGTGCCTCAAAGTCATTTTGAGGTTGAAAGAACCCTCTGGAAAACCAGCATAGGCACCTGCCGCCCACGTACCATGTTGAGCATGCACCGTCCCATAAGTCTCAAAAACTTTCCTTATATCCGCCTCGTCCGCCTCAAAGGGAACGTTGCATAACTTGATCCACATATAATGCCGTGAAACATCTATCATTCTTTCACTGACAGCTGGTGTGACGCTAAGACTTATGTCCTGAAACCTGGTGACTAACGATTCATAAACTGTAGCTGATAGCAGTTTGACGAAAATTCTTTGGCCTCCGTTCAATGCTACACCATACAAGTCACTATCTTGTATGCCATATGTCTCCCGGATGATCTTTGGCAATAAGACTTGTGCAGAACTAGGCGTTATCGTTCCTTTAAGTAGCTCAATGCCTACAGTATTTATCCGGCGTCTCAGACTAACCGCCATCTTGACAATCACAGTGCACCTATGTTGTTAGCAGAGGCGTGACAGCACCACTTCGCACCACTGCAGCCAGGTAACTGACAAGGTAGCTCGCCTACAAACAGCAGAGGGGTGCAGAGCACAACCGCACTCTACTGTGGTCAGGCAGCCTCCAGACGCAATTAGTGGGTAGCCAGGAGCCAGTCCAGTAATAGAAGACTTGATAGATGGTCAGGTGGGCGCAGAGTGAG
Organism: Cherax quadricarinatus; assembly: GCF_038502225.1. Lineage (NCBI taxonomy): Eukaryota > Metazoa > Arthropoda > Malacostraca > Decapoda > Parastacidae > Cherax > Cherax quadricarinatus. The sequence continues at coordinate 10,429,675 of NC_091340.1, forward strand.
AGGATACAAGGTGTAGTGGTGTGAGCTGAAGGTAGGCCTATGATCACCAGGTGGCAGCACAGGTCTATGGACACAGCTCTCCTATCGGTAGTCATAGGAAACAGGTATGAGGTAGACATACTGTCTACATTTATTATTATTATTATTTTTTATTATTTTTATTAGTATTATGACTCAAGAAATCGTAAAAACACGATTGCAATATACCTAGTTGGATGAATCTTTTTGTAGCCAGCTGGCCCAGTGGCTTACGCACTAGCTTGGAGTTTTACGACTCACAGACCATGGGTTCTAACCCCACCCGTTCAATTACCTGGAGATTACCTGAAGAGAGTTCCGGGGGTCAACGCCCCCGCGGCCCGGTCTGTGACCAGGCCTCCTGGTGGATCAGAGCCTGATCAACTAGGCTGTTACTGCTGGCTGCACGCAATCCAATGTACGAGCCACAGCCCGGCTGGTCAGGTACCGACTTTAGGTGCTTGTCCAGTGCCTGCTTGAAGACAGCCAGGGGTCTATTCGTAATCCTCCTTATCAATGGTTTATTGTTGTAATCAAGTTAAGCGCTAAACCCTTAAGGGTCTTTGTAGCTGGTTGTCTCCACATATTGCAGAAGGAGGACTAAGCCTCCACTACTCATTACACACAATGACCCGTGAGGGTTAAATGTAAGTCACCATCACCCCATCCCCTAACACCACTCCTTCCACTATAAGCATAAAAAGGATCAAAATATACTCATACTGACATTTGTGTTTTGCAGTGTGTGACAAGGAAGTAGAAGAGACAGTGAATGGCAGGCAAGCAGAAGAGGCAGTAGATGTGAAGCAGTTAGAAGAGGTGAATGAGGCTCCACAGAAAACATATCGAAGTCTCATCACAGAATCGCACGTCAAACAAGCTCTGAAGGCACAACAAGGCAGCAGTGCACAGCTGCTCTCATGGACTGTTACAGACTTCACTAACAAGGGCGACAACTACGCATGCGTTGTGACAAGTGTAGATGTTTGTTATCATAAAGAAGGAAAAGACAGGAAAACTTCATTTGTACTGAAATGTAATCCATGTCGGACCCTCTCAATATTCAATGAATTTACGACTATGGCTTTTCAGAAGGAGGCGGGATATTACCTGGAACTTATGCCCTTATTCAACGCTCACTTCAGCAGTGATTTATGTGAACCAATACGGGCTCCTCACTGCTACTTTGCTCACACGACTGAACAAAAAGAAGTTATATTACTTGACGATTTTCGTCCGGAAGGTTTCAAAATGTTTGACCGTATGAAAGGAATGGACAAGGCCCACGCTGTCCTTGTCCTCAAAGAACTCAGTAACCTTCACGCTGCCTCTATAATATATCAAAAAGAAATATCAATAGTTTTAGAAGACAGGTACACATATATTCAGACTCTCATTCTATGTCTGAAGGCGATGGCTTTAAGAAAGTGTTTACTTCATAAACCGAGAATGCAGCAGAGATAGCAGAGAGAATCAGGGGATATAGAAAAAAAGTCGTTGACTTTACCACTTTACCACCACTTGAGTGGTGGTAAAGTGGTTTAAGGCGACGGGAGATTAGATAAGAGAGAGAGAGAGATAAGATTTCGTTCGGATTTTTAACCCCGGAGGGTTAGCCACCCAGGATAACCCAAGAAAGTCAGTGCGTCATCGAGGACTGTCTAACTTATTTCCATTGGGGTCCTTAATCTTGTCCCCCAGGATGCGACCCACACCAGTCGACTAACACCCAGGTACCTATTTGCTGCTAGGTGAACAGGACAACAGGTGTAAGGAAACGTGTCGAAATGTTTCCACCCGCCGGGAATCGAACCCGGACCCTCCGTGTGTGAAGCGGGAGCTTTAGCCACCAAGCCACCGGGCCTTGGCTTCTAAGGAACAGGGATAAATGTCCCAGGTTCGATTCCCAGCTGGTTGCAGTATTTTGTATATATGTCGTGCCGAAAAGGTGAAACTTACGATTTTGGCTTAAATAGCAACGTTCTTCTTGCCGAATAAGGCAAGCAAAAATTTGTGTATGCAAAAATTTCGCAAAAATCATTCTGAACCTAACGAAAACAAATATCTTTCATTGTGTTTGTTCATTATTAAATTAATGTAAACGTATCTAAAATATATTTAGTGGGATTAGACTAAATTAAATTGCGTTTGTTATAATAAGGTTAGGTAAGTTTTCTAAGGTTCTTTTGGTACAAAATTATTAATTTTTACATTACATAAATGAAAAAATATATCATGAAACATATAAGAGAAAATTTAAAAAATACTTAATTTTAAACGAGTTCTTACTATTTGACTAATTGTATCTATTCGGTATGACATTATACACAGACACACACACACACACACACACACACACACACACACACACACAAAATATATATATATATATATATATATATATATATATATATATATATATATATATATACATATATGTCGTGCCGAATATGTAAAACTGGTCAATTAGCAAGAACTCATTTAAAATTAAGACCTTTCGAAAATTTTCACTTATATGTTTAAAGATATATTTTTTCATTAATGTTAATGTAAAAAATTTTAATTTTGCACCAAAAGAATCTTAGAAAACTTACCTAACCTTATTATAGCAAGAACAATTTATTTTAGCCTAACCCAACTAAATATATTTTAAATACGTTTACAATAATTTAATACTAAACAAACACAATCAAATATATGTTTTTTGTTAGGTTCAGAATGATTTTGGCGAAATTATTGTACCTGGAGTTTACCTGGAGAGAGTTTCGGGGGTCAACGCCCCCGCGGCCCGGTCTGTGACCAGGCCTCCTGGTGGATCAGCGCCTGATCAACCAGGCTGTTGCTGCTGGCTGCACGCAAACCAACGTACGAGCCACAGCCCGGCTGATCAGGAACTGACTTTAGGTGCTTGTCCAGTGCCAGCTTGAAGACTGCCAGGGGTCTGTTGGTAATCCCCCTTATGTGTGCTGGGAGGCAGTTGAACAGTCTCGGGCCCCTGACACTTATTGTATGGTCTCTTAACGTGCTAGTGACACCCCTGCTTTTCATTGGGGGGATGGTGCATCGTCTGCCAAGTCTTTTGCTTTCGTAGTGAGTGATTTTCGTGTGCAAGTTCGGTACTAGTCCCTCTAGGATTTTCCAGGTGTATATAATCATGTATCTCTCCCGCCTGCGTTCCAGGGAATACAGGTTTAGAAACCTCAAGCGCTCCCAGTAATTGAGGTGTTTTATCTCCGTTATGCGCGCCGTGAAAGTTCTCTGTACATTTTCTAGGTCGGCAATTTCACCTGCCTTGAAAGGTGCTGTTAGAGTGCAGCAATATTCCAGCCTAGATAGAACAAGTGACCTGAAGAGTGTCATCATGGGCTTGCCCTCCCTAGTTTTGAAGGTTCTCATTATCCATCCTGTCATTTTTCTAGCAGATGCGATTGATACAATGTTATGGTCCTTGAAGGTGAGATCCTCCGACATAATCACTCCCAGGTCTTTGACGTTGGTGTTTCGCTCTATTTTGTGGCCAGAATTTGTTTTGTACTCTGATGAAGATTTAATTTCCTCATGTTTACCATATCTGAGTAATTGAAATTTCTCATCGTTGAACTTCATATTGTTTTCTGCAGCCCACTGAAAGATTTGGTTGATGTCCGCCTGGAGCCTTGCAGTGTCTGCAATGGAAGACACTGTCATGCAGATTCGGGTGTCATCTGCAAAGGAAGACACGGTGCTGTGGCTGACATCCTTGTCTATGTCGGATATGAGGATGAGGAACAAGATGGGAGCTAGTACTGTGCCTTGTGGAACAGAGCTTTTCACCGTAGCTGCCTCGGACTTTACTCTGTTGACGACTACTCTCTGTGTTCTGTTAGTGAGGAAATTATAGATCCATCGACCGACTTTTCCTGTTATTCCTTTAGCGCGCATTTTGTGCGCTATTACGCCATGGTCACACTTGTCGAAGGCTTTTGCAAAGTCTGTATATATTACATCTGCATTCTTTTTGTCTTCTAGTGCATTTAGGACCTTGTCGTAGTGATCCAGTAGTTGAGACAGACAGGAGCGACCTGTTCTAAACCCATGTTGCCATGGGTTGTGTAACTGATGGGTTTCTAGATGGGTGGTGATCTTGCTTCTTAGGACCCTTTCAAAGATTTTTATGATATGGGATGTTAGTGCTATTGGGCTGTAGTTCTTTGCTGTTGCTTTACTGCCCCCTTTGTGGAGTGGGGCTATGTCTGTTGTTTTTAGTAACTGAGGGACGACCCCCGTGTCCATGCTCCCTCTCCATAGGATGGAAAAGGCTCGTGATAGGGGCTTCTTGCAGTTTTTGATGAACACAGAGTTCCATGAGTCTGGCCCTGGGGCAGAGTGCATGGGCATGTCATTTATCGCCTGTTCGAAGTCATTTGGCGTCAGGATAACATCGGATAGGCTTGTGTTAATCAAATTTTGTGGCTCTCTCATAAAAAATTCATTTTGATCTTCGACTCTCAGTCTGGTTAGCGGCTTGCTAAAAACTGAGTCATATTGGGACTTGAGTAGCTCACTCATTTCCTTGTTGTCATCTGTGTAGGACCCATCTTGTTTAAGTAGGGGCCCAATACTGGACGTTGTTCTCGATTTTGATTTGGCATAGGAGAAGAAATACTTTGGGTTTCTTTCGATTTCATTTATGGCTTTTAGTTCTTCCCGCGATTCCTGACTCCTAAAGGATTCTTTTAGCTCAAGTTCGATGCTTGCTATTTCTCTGACCAGTGTCTCCCTGCGCATTTCAGATATATTGACCTCTTTTAGCCGCTCTGTTATTCTTTTCCGTCGCCTGTAAAGGGAGCGCCTGTCTCTTTCTATTTTACATCTACTCCTCCTTTTTCTTAGAGGAATAAGCCTTGTGCATACATCGAGTGCCACCGAGTTAATCTGTTCTAGGCATAAGTTTGGGTCTGTGTTGCTTAGTATATCTTCCCAGCTTATATCGGTTAGGACTTGGTTTACTTGGTCCCACTTTATGTTTTTGTTATTGAAGTTGAATTTGGTGAATGCTCCCTCGTGACTAGTCTCATTTTGTCGGTCTGGGGCTCCACGCATACATGTCTGAACCTCAATTATGTTGTGATCTGAGTATATTGTTTTTGATATGGTGACATTTCTTATCAGATCATCATTGTTAGTGAAGATGAGGTCTAGTGTATTCTCCAGTCTAGTAGGCTCTATTATTTGCTGGTTTAAATTGAATTTTGTGCAGAGATTTAAAAGCTCGTGTGAGTGTGAGTTTTCATCAGAGCTGCCTCCTGGTGTTATTACTGCAACAATATTATTTGCTATATTCCTCCATTTTAGGTGCCTTAAGTTGAAATCCCCCAGGAGCAAGATGTTGGGTGCAGGAGCTGGAAGATTTTCCAGACAGTGGTCAATTTTTAACAGCTGTTCCTGGAATTGCTGGGATGTTGCATCCGGAGGCTTGTAGACTACCACAATGACTAGGTTTTGGTTCTCGACCTTTACTGCTAAAACTTCCACTACGTCATTTGAGGCATTAAGCAGTTCTGTGCAAACAAGTGACTCTGCAATGTACAGGCCAACCCCTTCCCCTTTTGCCTGTTCACTCTGTCACATCTGTATAGGTTGTAACCTGGGATCCATATTTCGTTGTCCAAGTGATCCTTTATGTGGGTCTCAGTGAAAGCTGCGAACATTGCCTTTGCCTCTGCAAGCAGTCCACGGATGAAAGGTATTTTGTTGTTTGTTGCTGGCTTTAGACCCTGTATATTTGCAAAGAAGAATGTTATCGGACTGGTGGTATTGTTGGTACTGGGGGGGGGGATTTTTTTCCGGCATTAGTATCTGTATCTGATGGTTTGGAGTGGAGGCCATCGACTGTGGTTCCACTCCAGGAATGACTGGATTTGGTGTGCGATTTCTGCCATTTCCTGCCAGTTTTTTTTCCTTCCTGGCACTAAAAAACCTCTCCCTCTTGAGTGGCTGTGGCTACCCAGGTTTTCCCATGGCCTGGATGTTTTGTATCTTTTTGTCCCCTTTAGATGGTATGCCTGGCAATTTAAGTTATAGCACAGTCTTTCCTGTACTGAAGAGGTACACATTTCAGGGTGAAAAAGCTTACAGGAAGGGAGTTTGCATTTTCCTGTTGTCATATGGGCATGACATTTTCTAGGGTGGTCATAGTTGCATGTCCCATCTGTTTTTCCAGATTTCCCATGTATACTCAAATTTTCACTTGTCCTCTATGGCAAGATGAGCGTTGCTATTTAAGCCAAGATAGCAAGTTCTGCCTATTCGGCACGACATATACATTATATATATATATATATATATATATATATATATATATATATATATATATATATATATATATATATATATATATATATATATATATATATATTATATGCAGAACAACCACTGTGAAAAATAGTGAAATTCCAAGCGCTTTTGTGACTTCTCACATTATCAAGGACCTATGATAATGTGAGAAATCACGAAAACAATTACAGAAAAATCGTTTTTGTGTCACATCTACTGCAGTACTCACAACTTCTGTAAATACTATGCTTGGCAACCTGGATAATCTTACTCGTGGTGCCCTGAACACACACACACTCAGGTGATAACCACAGACCAACTTGGTGTGACCCACTCTTCCACTCTATCCTCCAAGGAGTCCCGTAATAATCTCGTACTTCAGTTAGTCCTTTGATCATTTACTTCAAAGAGCCCTATCATCAACCTATTCTTCAAAGAGTCATTTTATGAACGTGTTCTTCAGTACTGTGATCAATCTGTCCTTCAATAAGTTCTTTGATCAACCTACTCTTCAAAGAGTCCAGTGATCAACCTGTTCTTGAATGGCTAGTGTGATCACCCTGTATTCTAAATAGTTCAGTGAACTATCAAATACCCAAATAGTTCTGAGAAGTACCCTTACTCCAAACTACCTCGTTAAAAACTCTCCAGTCAAACGTCTCTCCTTAAAAAGTAAGTATATTATTTATATAGACTCGTGAATGTTTTTGTATCAAGGTGTAATGATTATTTCTCAACGGGAAGCATAACCACTTGGAGACAAATAGAGGATACAAAAATTGACTATTTCGACTTGTACTTGACGATTGAACACCTTCAAGAGAACTATATAAGCAAAAATTCTTTCTTGATTGACATACCCATATCTTCACATAGACTTATAAACGTTTTAAGTAAGCTTAGTAGTGAGTTTGTACCCTGTATAGTGTTTGGCTCACAAACTAAAGGAACCAGGTTCGAATACTGGGCTGGATGGGAAGTAATTCAAGTCTCCTTATATATATTTGCTAGCTGTTACCTTATCTGTGTAGGCCTTGTATAAGTTGTATCATCTACTTGTGGAAACCAAGATTATCAGAGTTATGGCCACGTATGTAATGGAATATGACAGGGAAACCATGTTGTATGAATGAAGTATGAGTGAAATTCATCATGTTTGATGGCACATGACAGGTCAACCATCCTATATGATGAGTATGACACCAAACTTATCCTGTGAGATGACAGAAAATGGAACATGACACAAAAATTATTATGTGTAATGGAATACGAAAGTAAACTCGTCCAGCGTGACAGACGACAGGTAAACCTTGTTAGTTCTTTTAATAAAAAAAAGTTTCACTGATAAATCCCTTTCAGCCGTTAATTTCATACTTCACTTAGTTTAATATATTAATTACACACCGGGTACCCATCCTGTCGGTGGTAGTCACCCTGTACCCATCCTGTGGGTGGTAGCCACCCCATACCCATCCTGTGGGTGGTAGTCACCCCGTACCCATCCTGTGGGTGGTAGTCACCCCGTACCCATCCTGTGGGTGGTAGTCACCCTGTACCCATCCTGTGGGTGGTAGTCACCCAATACCCATCCTGTGGGTCGTAGTCACCCAATACCCATCCTGTGGGTCGTAGTCACCCCATACAAGATGGGTATAACAAACTTATTGTCCCATCGTATTCCACTTGAACCTGGTACTAGACCTATCTATATACCTGCGTACAGAATGCCTCATTCACAAGTTGCTGTCGCAGAAGAATTGATCAATCAAATGCTTGATGATGGAGTTATTGCACCTAGCAATTCATCTTGGAATGCACCCTTGATCCTAGTACCTAAGAAGGATGGTACTTGGCGCCCAGTGATTGACTTTAGGAAGTTAAATGCGAAAACTATTCCAGATCGCTTTCCACTCCCTGTACTGGGTGATCTTTTACGTAACATCGGAGATAACAAAGTCTTTTCAACCCTGGATTTGTTACAAGGGTTTTGGCAAGTCCCTCTTGTGAAGCAGATAGACAGACTGAAGCAAAATAAGTCGCCGGGTCCTGATGAGGTTTTTTCAAGGGTTCTTAAGGAATGCAAAATGGAACTCTGTGAACCATTAACTAATATTTTTAATTTATCTCTTCAAACAGGTGTAGTGTCTGATATGTGGAAGATGGCTAATGTAACTCCTATTTTTAAAACAGGGGACAAGTCGTTACCGTCAAATTACCGCCCAATAAGCCTGACCTCAATTGTAGGCAAATTACTAGACTCAATTATAGCTGAGATTATAAGAAGCCATCTCGATAAGCATAGCTTGATTAATGATACTCAGCATGGATTCACAAGAGGCCGGTCTTGTCTAACTAATTTATTAACTTTCTTCAGTAAAGCTTTTGAGTCTGTTGACCACAATAAAGAATTTGATATTATTTACTTAGATTTTAGTAAGGCTTTTGATAGAGTTCCGCACCATAGACTGTTAAAGAAAGTGGCAGCTCATGGCATTGGGGGAAAAGTGCTCTCGTGGATCGAGTCATGGCTCACTGACAGGAAGCAGAGAGTGTCCATAAATGGGGTTAAATCCGAGTGGGGATCTGTAACAAGTGGCGTTCCACAGGGATCAGTCTTGGGCCCGTTGTTGTTTATAATATATATCAATGATCTTGATGAGGGAATTACTAGTGATATGAGCAAATTCGCCGATGACACAAAGATAGGTAGGATAATTGATTCAAATGTAGATGTTAGGGAACTTCAGGAGGATTTAAACAAACTCTATTCTTGGTCAGAAAAGTGGCAGATGCAGTTCAATGTAGATAAATGCAAGGTTCTGAAGCTTGGGAGTGCCCATAACCCTAGTACTTATAAATTAAATGATGTAGAACTTAGCCATACAGATTGCGAAAAGGACTTGGGGGTTATGGTGAGCAGCAACCTTAAACCAAGACAGCAATGCCTAAGCGTACGTAATAAGGCAAATAGATTACTGGGATTTATATCAAGAAGTGTAAGCAACAGAAGTCCAGAGGTCATACTGCAGCTTTATACATCATTAGTAAGGCCTCACCTAGATTATGCAGCTCAGTTCTGGTCTCCGTATTACAAAATGGACATAAATTCGTTAGAAAACATTCAGCGTAGGATGACTAAATTAATACATAGCATTAGAAATCTTCCTTATGAAGAAAGATTGAAGACTCTTAAGTTACATTCACTTGTTAGACGAAGAATGAGGGGAGACCTGATCGAAGTGTATAAGTGGAAGATAGGTATTAATAAAGGGGATATTAATAAGGCCTTGAGGATCTCTCTCCAAGAGAGAACCCACAGTAATGGATTTAAATTAGATAAGTTTAGATTTAGAAAGGACATAGGAAAGTATTGGTTTGGAAATAGGGTAGTTGATGAGTGGAACAGTCTACCTAGTTGGGTTATTGAGGCTGGGACTTTGGGTAGTTTCAAATCTAGGTTGGATAAGTACATGAGTGGGAGGGGTTGGATTTGAGTGGGAATTTCACATCAGAGCTTATTTCTTGGGTGGCACTGAAAATTGGGTTGGGCAAATGTTTTGTTAGTGGGATGAATTGTAAAGGACCTGCCTAGTATGGGCCAGCAGGCCTCCTGCAGTGTTCCTCCTTTCTTATGTTCTTATGTTCACGAGGACAGCCAAGAGCTAACTGCATTCTCCACTCCTACAGGTCATTATCACTTCCTCCGTATGGCGTTTGGATTACGATCCTCCCCTATCACGTTCTCAAGGCTCATGACTAATATCTTTAGAGGTCTCATAGGTAATGCACTTATGGTGTACTTAGATGACGTAATCGTCATGTCTAAAGACGTGGATACACACTTGAAAAAACTTGATATAGTACTTGGTAAGCTTGAAGAAGCCAATTTAAAGATCAAACTGTCTAAATGTCAATTTTTCAGATCAGAAATTAAGTTTCTTGGTCACGTAGTCACTCCTAGAGGGGTTACGACTCACCAAAGTAAAGTAACTGCAGTACTAATTTTCCAACTCCCAAAACTGCTGATGCCGTAAGATCCTTTGTGGGCTTAGCAGGTATTTATAGATCTTTCATTGCCAATTTTTCTTCTATAGCTGCTTCTCTAACTGAGTTGCTTAAGAAAGATGCTCCTTTTGTTTGGACCTTCCGTCAAGAAAGAGCATTCCAAACTCTAAAAGACAAACTAACATCTGCTCCAATTTTGAAATTTCCAGATTTTTCTAAGCCCTTCTATCTGACAACTGATGCTAGTTCTATTGGCATAGGTGCCGTACTAGCTCAGAAGACTGATGGCAAGTACAACGCAGTTGCATATGCTAGCCAAGTCCTTACGAAGGCTGAACGTAATTATACAGTAACTGAGCAAGAAGCTTTAGCAATAGTATGGTCTTTAAAGCACTTCCGAGACATTATTTATCAGTACTCTGTTCATGTCTTGACAGACCACGCTCCACTGATACCTTTATTCCAGAACAAACAACCTACTGGAAGGTTAGCCAGCTGGACCTTGACTATCCAAAAGTTCAATCCCACCTTTGAACACTTACCTGGCAAGTCAAATGTAGTCGCAGATGCCTTATCGTGACATGTTAGTATAGTAACTGCAGACCCTCCATTTAGTGCTGAAGATGTCAAGAATGCTCAACGAACAGATCCCATGTGGTCTGGTGTGATTCGATTCCTGCTCCAGGAAGATCTTATTCTGACTGTGAAGCCACCAGCACCCATCAGTGACTTTGTCATGAACCAAGAATTACTGTATCGAACAGCCAAGTTGGGTACTCCTAGCAGAAGAGTATACCAGTTAGTAATTCCACAGTCACTAGTGAATGTAGCCTTACAGCTAGTTCACGATGTACCAGGTGTTGCGCACCCTGGTATGGATCGTTCAGTAAAACAAGCCAGATTGAAATACTTTTGGCCTCGTATGGCAACTGATATTTCTGAGTATGTTAAGAAATGTAGTGTCTGCATGCAACATAAAGGTAATGCTAATGGTCCTAATCCAATCCAAGTGTATCCAACCACTAGCGAACCTTGGGAAAGAGTTGCGCTAGATTTGTTAACTAATTTCCAATGTTCCCTCCAGGGCAACAAACATCTGTGTGTTATGGTAGATCATTTCACCAGATATTGTGAGTTAGTTCCTATTGCAGATAAGACTGCCGAGACAGTAGCTAAAGAGTTTAAAGAACGCATTATCTGCAGGCATACCACCCCTAAGTCCCCAGTAACAGATAATGGAGGTGAATTCTGTAATGAGATTCTTGAAAATTTGTGCACCTTGTACAAGATCTCTAAATCCACCATTGTTCCTCATCATCCTGCCAGCAATGGGTTAGCAGAACGTACCAATAAGAAAGTACTTGATGTCTTGAGAGCCACTATCAATCCCAACAGTGAAACTTGGGATGAAGTTATACCTGATGTGCAGTGTGCTATAAATTCTGCTTACAATGTTTCTATAGGTGACACTCCACATTATGCATTGTACGGTGTAGATAAACGTTTGCCTTATGAGTTGCTATATTCTAATCCGAAACCAAATTACAACCCTGATGATTTCATAGCAACTCGTAACAGCTTAGCTCAAAGTGTTTTTAGAAGAATCCGTGAAACACTTCATAAATCAACAGCAGAATTTACAAGAGTCGCAAACACTCGAGCAAAGCCATCCAAAATCAAAGTAGGTTCGAGAGTTATGCTGACTAACTTTAACAAAACGTCTGCAATGCCTAAGCTTGATCAAAAGTTTGTTGGTCCTTATCGAGTAGTTGAACATATCACTGGTAATAAGTATAAGGTTAGAGAAATTAGTACTGGTCAGTATAAAGAATCGCATTTAGATCATATGAAGTTAGTATGTGATGATAATGATGTTCCAACCCAGACTAATGTGACAGACTCTGACAATCCTCCTGATCCTGTACTCTCTACCTCTGGTACTCAGTCAGACGATCAACCTGAATGTCGTTATTCCCTACGTACACGACAGGTATTGAGAAATCCTCAAGTATCATTTGTAACTACCAATTCAGATTTGCCTCAAATACAGTATGAGTTAGCCAGTGCTACAGAGTTTGATCCTCCAAGAGATGACACCCATTCTGCATATGTCAATCTCACCCTAGCAGAGTTGGGGTTAAATGTAAATAACCTGTATAGATGAATAATTCAGTATCAACTTATCAGTATTCAAGAATTTTTTTTTTGTGTTCACGTTCTCTCCGATTTCTGAGAGTTAACAGTCTAGATTTGAGTGCACCGAATCTGCCTTTCTGTTAAACACTTCTTTCTTTGTATATATTCCTTCCTCAGAATCCGTAGATCACATGAATACAGATCGATCGATCAAATTTTTTTTTATCACTTCTATTGTGTAATCCCAATGTTGAGTTTCATTCGATGAGTTGTGCTATATTATACCTTGTATTGCATTACAGTTTCACTACAGTTTCAGTTACATAGCTTCCATTCCAATATTCTACTTATGTATGTTATAATGTTCAATTGTTGTGTACTTTGACATTGTATAGAATCAGCCCAAGCCATATACCTGCCATCTCTAAGTTTGTATTAGTTGTATGTCGGGACGACATACGTTAGCGTTGCTCTCAGCAGTAGTACCAGTTACCAGTAACCAGTGTACCAGTAGATGACTCACTACCAACCGTCTCTGTGTGAATCACTGACTGTATTCATATTGCTGCTGACCATAGCAGGATTTCAAACACCCCCTCGCACTGTAGACACTTGTGAGTCAGTCAAGTTAGGGAGCAGAGAGAGGCAGGTCGGCTGTTGGTGCCTTCCCATACCTTCCGTTATATTATACGTACTACCAGCCTACGTGAGTATTCTTACCCCATCCATGTATCGAAAACCCGCATGATAGTAGTCACCCCGTACCCATCCTGTGGGTGGTAGTCACCCCATACCCATCCTGTGGGTCGTAGTCACTCAAGACCCATCTTGTGGGTCGTAGTCACTCAATACCCATCCTGTGGGTCGTAGTCACCCCGTACCCATCTTGTGGGTCGTAGTCATCCAATACCCATCCTGTGGGTGGTAGTCATCTAATACCAATCCTGTGGGTGGTAGTTATCCAATACCCATCCTGTGGGTGGTAGTCAAAAGACTACAGAAGTATATAATGAAACACTTCGGTCTGGAGTTTTATAACTCTGATCACGGGTTCTATCCCCGCCCGTAGTATGGTTTGTTTGAAATCGTGCCATTAAGATTTCGTGAGTCATGAAAAAGTGGGCCTCAAAGTTTTCCTAACTAATCAAGTTACAATGGTAATGAACTATTTACATGTTTATATCTAGTGACAATAGTAAAGTTATTTATTCAGAGATGAATTAACTCACAAAAGTATTACAGAAATATTACCTTATATTTTAGCAAGGTCATGCTTCATAATCAACTGTTCTACTCTTATCTTCAAACAGACCATTGTAATCAGCAATCGCTTCAAAACATATAAATATAGTCAAATGGAATTTGTATTAACAATTAGTATGGGAAATGTGATGGGTCACTACTGTTGGACAAACAAATCAGTCAAGGATGGCACGATGATGTATTATTATTATTATTATTATTATTATTATTATTATTCACGAAATCGTAATAACACGATTGCAATATACCTAGTTGAATGAATCAGCCAGCTGCCCAGTGGGTTATGCACTGGCCTTGAGTTTCACGACTCACTTCCCATGGGTTCTAATCCTACCAATTCCGTGGTTTACTATTTTTATTGTTGTTAATGTAGTCAAGTTAAGCGCTAAACCACACATCGAAGAAAGAGGACTAAGCCTCCATTACTCATTACTCTGAATGACCCACACGGGTTATCTCAAAGTCACTAACATCCCATCCCCCCAACACCACTCCTTCTACTATAAGCATAAAGAGGATCAAAATGAACTCATACTGACATGTGTTTTGCAGTGTGTGACAAGCAAGAACAGGCAGTGAATGGCAGGCAAGCAGAGAATACAGTGAATGGCAGGCAAGCAGAAGAGGCAGTAGATGTGAAGCAGTCAGAAGAGGTGAATGAGGCTCCACAGAAAACATATCGAAGTCTCATCACAGAGTCGCACGTCAAACAAGCTCTGAATGCACAACAAGGCAGCAGTGCACAGCTGCTCTCATGGACTGTTACAGACTTCACTAGCAAGGGCGACAACTACGCATGCATCGTGACAAGTGTAGATGTTTGTTATCATAAAGAAGGAAAAGACAGGAAAACCTCATTTGTAGTGAAATGTAATCCATGTCGTGCCCTCCAAATATTCAATGAATTTGCGACTACAGTTTTTCAGAAGGAGGCGGGATATTACCTGGAACTTTTGCCCTTACTCAACGCTCAGCTCAGTCTTGTAGGACGTGAACCAATACGGGCTCCTCACTGCTATTTTGCTCATATTACTGAACAAGAGGAAGTTATATTTCTTGGAGATTTGCGCCCGGAAGGTTTCAAAATGTTTGACCGTATGAAAGGAATGGACAAGGCCCACGCTGTCCTTGTCCTCAAGGAACTAGGTAAACTTCACGCTGCCTCTATCTTATATCAGAAAGAAACATCAGTAGTATTGGAAGACAAGTACACATATATTCAGAAAGACTTTCACTCAATATTTGGAGGCGATGACTTTAAGAAAATGCTTACTTCACAAGCCGAGAATGCAGCAGACATAGCAGAGAGAATCGGTGGGTACGAAAAAATCGCTGATTGGCTGAAAGACTTTGCACCAAATAGCAGCGACGTCTTCCTGGAACAAATAAAGAAGTGTCCTCCCTTTGATGTGCTTTGTCATGGTGACTGCTGGAACAACAACATCTTGTTCAAGTAAGCATAATATTATATTCATAGGAAAGCGCTCAAACCCATTGCGGTCATGCAGTGCCTACGGGGAATTGTATTTATTCAGATTTGCCAAAGCCGGATCGCTATTCTTTCGTCTCATGGGAGAGGTCAGAGGGTTAAGTCCTTTATGGAGGATCGAACCTACGTGCCTTGCACACGTACAGAATAGTGGGTAACTCCAATTTCTTGGATCAAAAGTGGGTTTTATACTTCGGCCTCTGAGACCTTCAGCTCATTAATTTCTTGGAATATTTATGACTCCAAACGAGTTTCTCTGTTTCCAATGTCTAGTGTTCATTACACTTCCAACATTATATGTTAATATTTACAATAACATCACAATAAACAACTATTGTTTTAATAGTTTAGCTACACTGAATATTAATTATATTACAAAAGTTTTCTTCATCTTTCAGTCTCATTCTGAAAGAATTTTTCTTGAAAATGTAATTGAAACCTCACAAAAACTTTTGGAATTCAACTGCCATTCACTGTAGTGAATGGTAGTTGACTGTAACCGTGGTTCAGAGACTCTAACCGTGGTTCAGAGATTAGCAGATCCAATGGTTTACAACTCAGCCACCGGGATGGACCTGTTAAATCTCGGGACCACGGTTTGAGCCTCTGTCCACCTTCTTGTTTATTCAGCGACAGTCGTTTGTTATGGCTTAAACTGACTTACATGTAAGTATTTATCCAACAGGTACGATGAGACAGGTGTCCCGGTCGATGTAAGACTGCTGGACTTCCAAATCAGTCGCAAAGCCTCGCCAGCCACAGACCTCAACTACTTCATGTACACCAGTTTCAATGGACCTGAAAGGAAGGACAATTTGGAAACCTTCTTGAATGTTTACTATGAGTCCTTAAGAGAGGTGCTGGAGGCAGGAGGAACCAAAGCTGAGAAAACATCTCAGGAACTACGAGAGGAATATCACAAGAAGAACTTGTTTGGTTTGATAATGGGGATGATGGTTGTGCCTATTGTGGTGACTCAGGCAGGGGAGGTGATGGATCTGGATGATATAACTGATGGAGACTATGAAACGCTTGTAAAGGAGCACAGGGAAAGGATGTTGAAACAGTTGGACAGTAATCCACTTCTGCGACCTCGACTTCTCTCTATATTTGATGAGATGTTAGAATATGGAGTAATATCTTAAGTGGTAATCTTAAACAGATCTTGTTACGGAGTTTTGGAAAATATAGTATTAGCAATAGTTAAAGATTGTTGAAAGAATGTCTATGAGGGAAGAAATGTATGTATATTTAATATTTTAGAAACTCAAATTCAGATTAATAATTTATTTCCACATACGTTGTTTGTTCAAAAAATGAATAACAGTTAATAACGCATGTTGAAAGCCCATTGTTATGCAGAGCATTTCGGGCAAACTTAAGCCTCAATGAAGACTACATGAGCAATATATATATATATATATATATATATATATATATATATATATATATATATATATATATATAAACACTGATCTCTGGCTGAAGGAGACTCGAACCTACGAACCTTGGAGCAAGGTACGCAGTGCTTTACCAATCTACCCACACTGGACCAATACCTTGGAGTCCAGTTTGCGCTAGACTTTGATCCAAGGCAGGCAGCTTACAGGGAGAAGGCTTACAGCTTCTCATCTCATCCCCTGCATGCATCAGCCTTACTAGAGATATTAACAATGCAAGGTATTGGTCCATTGTGGGTAGATTGGTAAAGCACTGTGTACTTTGTTCCAAGGTTCGTAGATTCGAGTCTCCTTCAGCCAGAGATCAGTGTTTGTGTATATTTCGCCTGCTCTTGCAAATTCCTTGCATATACATATATATATATATATATATATATATATATATATATATATATATATATATATATATATATATATATATATATATATATATATATATATATATATATATAATGTCGTGCCGAATAGGTAAAACTGGTCAATTAGCAAGAACTCGTTTAAAATTAAGTCCTTTCTAAAATTTTCTGTCATACGTTTCAAGATTTGTTTTCATATATGTTAATGTAAAAATTAATAATTTTTTACCAAAAGAATCTTAGAAAACTTACCTAACCTTATTATAACAAGCACAATTTAATTAAGTTTAATCCAACTTCCTCTTCAAGGGGGGCTCCTTGGCGTGGTGAAGAGGCTCTTGGTCTGAGGAATTAGACCTGTCGGTCTACTTCCTCAGACCGAACCTAATTACCCCCCAATCCCCCGTTCCCTATCCCATCCTCCCCTTTTTCCTTTCCTCCTCCTCCTCCCCACCCCTCCCTTTTGCCCTTCCTTTTTGGCCTTTTTTTTTTTTTTTTTTTCCCCACAGGCACGCTAGTTCCTAGGTAGGGGAAAGGGTACCCGGGTCCATCCCATTCCATTGAGGTTCTTGGCGGTGGCGTAGTTTGCCATGGAATCTGGATTGCCTGGGGATGTCCTGATCCCTCTCTGGTATCCCAGAGGGTGGCTTTGGGTGTCTCTCGGGCGACGGGTGTATCTCTGGAAGCCACCTTTCGGATTCCGGGGGTGGTGGCCGAAGGAGGTATGCTTTGTGGCGGATTTCCGGCCGCCCTCTCTTTTGTCCACCGAGGTAGCTCGGCAGATGTGAGGTTGCTATCCCGGATTGCCGGTTTACTGGCATGATGGGTAGGGTATGGCATGGGTTCCATGCTGCATCTGCGCTACTTGCGGTGCTGAGGTCCTCTTGGGCGCAGAGGGAGATTTCTGGCCCTTTCATTCCTCCTAGGAACTATCACTCCCCGGTCCCCCCTTTTTTTATTCTTTTTTTTATTTTTTTCTTTTCTTTCTTTTTTTTTCTTAAAAACAAAAAGAAAGAAGTAACCTAATCATGGCAGCCCTAGTCCATGAACCTGCTACCCCCGGGCCCCTTCTTGATACCGCACCCCGTTCTGACCCCGCCTTGTCTTTTACCACTCTTCGGACACTCCTCATGCCTCTGTACCTCTTGCCCGTGCTGTTTCCTCACCCGCTTCAGGTACTGAGGCTCGACTGACTCCTTCAATTTATCTGACCTTCACTCTCCTCTATGCTTCCCGCCTCTCTCTCTACGGTGCGGCAATTTTCGAATCGCCGGCCCGTTCCACGTCGGACCAACTCTGGTCCCATGCCTAAATGCCAACGACAATTACCTGCTGATGATACTTCTCCACCTTCTCGTTCTTCTCAGAAAAGATCGACACGTCCTTCACTACCTTTCCACGCTCAGTTTCAGACTGCACAATGGACTAAATTCTTCACTTTACAACCGACTTCCTCTACTGCCTATCTTTCTGACCACAGTATTGGCAAGGCACTCTTACGCCATGTTGGTAAAGATATTTCTTTTCATGCTCTTAAGAGCGGTATGCACATCATCACCGTACAGAATGCTACCCAGGCTCATGAGCTTTCTCGTCTTTCCCATATCGATACTGTTCCTGTCACTATTGAAAAGCATCATTCCCTCAATTCTTGTAGTGGTACCGTCATTCTGCCCCATACCATAGTTCAACAAAATTTCCAGACATGTGGCACTGACATTCTTGAACAGCTGGAACTCCAAGATCTCCCAATCCTCAAGGTAGATACTTACATTCTTCCTGCCCGCGGGCGGAGACAATACCCTAGCAATGTGGCTTGTTTAACTTTTGACAGCCGTGAACTCCCATCCTCAGTTTATGTAGCAGGACATCGGTTACAAGTTTGAAAGGTGATCCCTACACCGCAACAGTGTAGAAATTGCTGGCGATTTGGCCATCCAGCGAAATATTGCAGATCTATCGCCGAATGCCCAGTCTGTGGTGCCGATGACCATTCTAATACGTCTTGCAATTGACCTCCCTCTTGCCATAATTGTCATGAGGCTCACCCTTCGTACTCTCGCCGCTGTCAAGTCTACTTAAATGAGCAGGAAATCCGTTACCTCAAAGAGGCAGAAGGTCTCCCTTATGCCATGGAAGTTTCTCATCTCCGCCTCCAAGGGAGACTACCTCATGTTTCTTATTCCCGTGTTTCGAAACGTCCCCCCACTTCTGGTATCCCATCTTCTGCACCCACCTCTGTGGTTACCTCTCCCATAGTCACTCCTGTAGCTAATTCTTCTGCTGTCCTCGGCTCAGACGTCCCTACTTCAACGTCTCAGTCTGATCTCGCTTCTTCGTGTTCTCTCTCACAAGCCTCAGTAGCAACGAGATCTCGTATGGCACCTCCTCCCAATCGTCCCTCTACTTCTCAAAAGTCAAAAAAAGGTCCGTTAACACCTCCTACCCATTTTCCACCTCCTCATTTTCCCTTCCCTGTCTCTGTACCTGGTTCTCCCCCTCTCACTGGCTCTGTTACAAGTGTAGAGGTTCATCCTCCTCCTCGTACTGTACCTTCCTCCCCTGTTCCCTCCCAAGTTTCTTCCTCTTCTGCCACCTCCCAGGTTTCTGCCTCTTCTGTCCCCTTCCACGCTTCTCCAGTTCCCTCCACCCTTTCGCCCTCTCCTACCTTGGTACAGTCCATTACAGTTCCAATCTTTACTCATCCTCCCCCTACCATTTCCAATATTGTCTCCCATACGATGTCTCTGAATTCTGAAACACTTGAAGCAATCTCTGAATATATTGCAGAGACCAAACCATCAATGGACACTGATCCACCCTCCGCTCCTTCTCTCTCCTCTACTCCATCTGCGCAACTCCTTTCTTCACATCACAGCGCACCGTTCCTTCGCTGCTTGAACGTTTTCCACTGCCTCCGCATGTGGACTTTTCTAACCCCTCTAGTCCATAGGAACCCTTACCTGTGGATTTCAGGTATCTTTATCATTGCCAATCATGGCCTATTTACAGTGGAATATACGCAGCCTCAGGGGTAATCGGGGTGAGCTTCAGATGTTACTCTCCCAGTTTTCCCCTGTTGGTGTTTGCTTACAGGAACCAAAATTACACTCTGCTGTTATCTCTCCCATCTCAGGCTATAATTTATTGTATTCTTCAGATCCTTTTCCTGATGGGACCTTTAATGAAAGTGCCCTTCTTCTACGCACTGATATTCCGTACCATCAGCTATTTGTTCGTACTTCGCTGCATTACACAGCAGCCCGTATCCACTTGCAAAGGTGGTATACGCTCTGTTCTTTATATCTCTCTCCTCGGGCATTATCTATTCCGGACATTGCCTTTCTTGTTTCGTCATTACCGCCACCGATTCTGTTACTTGGTGATTTTAATGCCCACCATTTCCTCTGGGGGGGTCTCACTGTGATTCCCGTGGCATTCAGTTAGAGGCTTTTCTTGCCACCCACCCCCTCCATGTTTTAAATACAGGTACTCACACCCATTTTGATCCTCGGACTCACACTCTCTCTTGCATCGATCTCTCAGTGTGCTCTTCCTCCGCCGCATTAGACTTCACTTGGTCTGTTCTTCCGGATTTACATGACAGTGATCATTTCCCAATCATTTTTACTTCCCCTTCATATTCACCACCTCTTCGCATCCCTCACTGGCAATTTGATCAGGCAAATTGGAACCTTTACTCACACCTAACTGTTTTTAGAGAGGTTCCTTCTTCGTCCTCTATCGATGAGCTTTTACACCTCTTCTCATCCTCTGTTTTAACCGCAGCTTCTCATTCTATACCCCAAACTTCGGGCAGGCATTCTCAGAAATGCGTGCCTTGGTGGTCTCCTGCTTGTGCTCGTGCAGTACATTTGAAACGCGCTGCATGGAGCAGGTACTGGTACAATAGAACCACAGAGAGACTTCTTGATTTTAAGCAGAAGCGTGCGATCGCTCGCCGTGTCATCCATGATGCTAAACGCACTTGCTGGCGAGATCATGTCTCCACCATCACCTCTGCTTCCTCTATGAGTGAAGTCTGGAAAAAAAGTACGAAAACTGAGTGGTAAATATTCTCCTGACCCGGCTCCTGTTCTGCGGGTTGCCGGTGTTGATATAGCAAACCCACTAGATGTTGCCAATGAAATTGGCAATCATCTGGTCCATATTTCTCAGGGACTCCATCTATGCCCCTCATTTCTTTCCTCAAAGTCTGCCAGAGAGTTAGCACCCTTGGACTTTTCTTCTCTCAGAGAAGAACAGTATAATGTGCCTTTTACACTTCAAGAACTGGAGGCAACACTCTCAGCTTGCCGATCATCGGCAGCTGGGCCCGACGACATTCATATTCGTATGCTACAACATTTACATCAGTCAGCCCTTGTAGTCCTATTACGCCTTTACAATCTTATTTGGTCACAAGGAGTTCTTCCACAGCTGTGGAAATCCGCCATTGTTCTCCCTTTCCGCAAACCAGGCACTACGGGACATGAAACCTCCCACTATCGTCCCATTGCTCTTACCAGTGCAGTTTGCAAAGTGATGGCACGCCTAGTAAATAGACGTTTAATGTGGCATTTAGAGACACACAACAGTCTCTCCACTCGTCAATATGGCTTTCGTAAGGGACGTTCTACCATAGACCCCTTACTACGCTTGGATACGTATGTTCATAATGCCTTTGCGAATAACCACTCAGTTATTGCCATATTTTTTGACCTTGAGAAGGCATATGACACAACTAGGAGGTATAATATTTTAGCCCAAGCCCACTCCTTAGGCCTTTGAGGCAATCTACCATCCTTCCTTAAGAACTTTTTAACTGACAGGCATTTCCGTGTTCGGGTTAATAATGTGCTCTCCCCGGACTTTATCCAAGCTGAAGGTGTCCCCCAGGGATGTTTTCTGAGCGCAACACTTTTTCTCCTTGCTATTAATGATTTGGCCTCTAGTCTTCCATCAAATATTTGGTCATCACTCTATGTTGATGACTTCGCTATTGCCTGTGCAGGCGCTGACTGTCACCTTATTACAGTTTCTCTCCAGCATGCAGTCGACCGTGTTTCTAATTGGGCCACCACATGTGGGTTTAAATTTTCCAGCACTAAAACCCACCAAATTACTTTCACTAGATGCTCTGTCATCTCCGATCATCCTTTGTACCTCTATGGCTCCTGTATCCCTGAACGTGATACAGTCAAGTTTCTGGGCCTCCTCTTTGATCGTAGGTTATCCTGGAAACCTCACATTACCTCTCTGAAGGCAACTTGTCACAGCCAGCTGAACCTTCTTAAAACCCTTGCTCATCTTTCATGGGGAGCTGATCGTCGAACCCTCCTTCGCCTACATTCCACCCTTATTTTATCGAAACTTGATTATGGTGATCAGATCTATTCAGCAGCATCTCCTGCTACTCTCTCTAGCCTTAACCCCATTCATCACCAAGGATTACGTTTATGCCTTGGTGCTTTTCGCTCTTCCCCTGTCGAGAGCCTCTATGCAGAAGCGAACGTTCCATCCTTATCCGATCGCCATGATGCCCATTGCCTTCGCTACTATGTACGCTCTCATGATCTCCGCAATCCTTCCATTTATAGAATGGTCACTGATATTAGTAGACATTATTTGTTCACTGCCCCTGTTTACTCCGTCCCTTCTCTCTTCGCCTTCATTCACTCTTGTCTTCTCTTCAATTACCACCTTTCTATGTACATGTAGCATCTCACTTTTCCCTACCCCCCTGGGAGTTCCAGCTGTTCGAGTCTGTTCTTTCTCTTTCCCTTGCTCGAAAGCCCAACTGTCTACGGTCGCTTCCCGCTCTCTTTTTCTTGACCACTTTCACTCTCATTCTCATGCCATTGCTGTGTACACAGATGGCTCTAAGTCTTCTGACGGTGTAGGATTCGCAGCAGTGTTTCCGGACAGCGTTGTACAAGGGCATTTACTATCTTCGGCTAGTATTTTTACTGCTGAATTGTATGCCATCCTTACAGTACTTATCCGTATTGCATCTATGCCTGTGTCATCATTTGTGGTTGTCTCAGACTCCCTTAGTGCTTTACAGGCTATACAGAAATTTGATACACCTCACCCCTTAGTCCTCCGTATCCAACTTTGGCTACGCCGCATCTTTACCAAGCATAAAGATATTGTTTTTTGTTGGGTCCCTGGTCATGTTGACGTACAGGGCAATGAACAGGCAGACACTGCTGCGCGGTCAGCAGTACATGACCTACCAGTTTCATGTAGAGGTATTCCATTTACGGACTATTTTGCTGCAATATCTTCCCACCTTCACACCCGTTGGCAACAACGTTGGTGTACTATGCTCGGCAACAAACTTCAATCTATTAAACCGAGTATAGGTTATTGGCCGTTTTCTTATCACCAGTGTCGAGGTTGGGAGACTACTCTCTCTCGTCTTCGCATTGGCCATACTCGTCTTACTCATGGATATCTCATGGAGAGGCGCCCTGCTCCTCTATGTGAGAACTGCCAAGTTCCATTATCAGTCAGCCACATTCTGTTGGACTGCCCACTTTATCAACGAGCACGCAGAATTTACCTCCGTCGTCGTCTTCGCTCCGCTGCTCTCTCTTTACCTTCCCTTCTCGCTGATGGACCCACCTTTCATCCAGACTCTCTCATTGACTTTTTGACAACAACTGACTTACTTCACAAATTCTGATACCTTCAGCCCTTTCTACTTCAATCTCTTGCTACCCTCTACCCCCGTACCATCCCCTGCCCCTCTGTTTTCTGTAACCTACTGATCATCCCTCCTCCCTTCTGCCATCCAATACCCACGCTTCCTTCCCTACCCTGCAGTGCTGTATAGCCCTTCTTTTTGATTATAATAATAATTAATCCAACTAAATATATTTCAAATAAGTTTACAATAATTTAATAATAAACAAACTCAATAAAATATATATTTTCTCGTTAGGTTCATAATGATTTTTGCGAATTTATTACATACACAAATTTTCGCTAGACTTATTCGACAAGAACAGCGTTGTTATTTAAACCAAAATCGCACGTTTTACCTGTTCGGCACAAAATATATATACATACATATTCAAGATGAGCCACGGAGTTGGAAATCTTCAATTCAAGTACTTTCACATGTCTCAGTACATCACCAGTTGCTATGCAATGTTGCAAGAGTAGCAACAAGTGAAATGAGTTTAAGTTTTCTCAGAGAAAGATAGCGTGGTGACACCAGGCAGCTTCTCTCAGATATGAGAGGAACCGTTCGCCACCCACCTAAATACCCTACCCTCTCCTAATTCTTTCTGTTGCTACTCATGCCATGCAACACCTCACAGCTCCTGATGACACAAGATGTGTAAAAGAACATGAGCTGAATATTTCTATCCTCCACAGCTTCTGCATTGTTAAGATCGCCTGTCTACAGTTGTATTGCATATATATATATATATATATATATATATATATATATATATATATATATATATATATATATATATATATATATATATATAGATATATATACATACATACGACAAATGGATTCAAATAAGATTGATACATTGGGTATGTAACGAAAGTACATGTCAGTAGATTAAACATATCATTGTACATGGTTATAAGAAACATCAGCTGGGATATAGTCTAATAAGTACATATGTACATTTTTATTTACATTTAATGACATTCAGGTCAAGAACTTGAATTCTAAAATATTATAATCATGAAGGAGCTCTAGACCCGTGGGATTATATAGTGCATGTGGGGGGGTGGAAGGTACTCAGGTTTAATTTAGGGAACTGGAGCACAGATCTAACTCCCTAGATCAAGAGACCCTCACCAACGTCTAGGACCCTCCCTTGAGGGGTTGAATTCTACAAGCGGCGACTATTCACATTGACAGTCTTATTGTAAGTTCTAAAAATCAATTCCATCTAAAAATAATATCACTGCTAAATCAAAGAAAATTACTGAATTTGAGTATCAAGAATAGTTTTATTTTTAGGCATTAAAGGTTTTACACGGGTATTAAATATTTAACAAATACAGTAAACAAGCAGGTAAACTATTTAAAACTAAATTGCAAATACAAGTATATGCAATAAATGACTATCAGAAAGTCACATCTTGGGGACCCAAACTTGGCGAATTTGTTGTATACTGTCACTTATAAACTTTGATCTACTGGGCCACCCACGGCCAAGACTCAGCCTCTTCTCTATGTAAGTATTATATACACCCATAAACAACACAACTCTTGTATTTATCTCCTACGTCACCTCACCCATGTAGCTGAGAGCATGAAAAAAACTGATAAATTGGCAGTCATATGAATTCCAAGAAGAAGATTACAATCATGGGCTGACAGTTAGTAATCTGAGAACAATAATACGAAAAGAAGCTTAACTGAACTTCATTGATTAAAGACTGAGGGAGACTGACACCAGTCAGTCCATCTATCATCATTCTATCATGCAGGAGGAGCCACATGTCTATGGTGCATCCAACAAAATAAACAGACTCTTGAATATCACTACTGCCCGGCACGGCTGGGTTACCAGTACCTGTGATGTTGACCAAACTAAGTGTAAACTACCAGATGGACAACTGTCACAACTTGAGTCATTAAGTACTGGAATGACATAAATTAATGAATTCAGAGACAACTCACTCAGAAAAATCTAAAGTATTCCTATAATAAATGGTTATAACTATGATCATAATTTTTAAAGGGGGCGGATCGGTAAGCCAGCGGATTTTTGGTGATTTAACCTGCCAAAGATACTTGTAACCCAGCCGGAGCCGGGCAGTAGTGACATCCAAAAATCGGCTTATTTTGTTGGATGTGCCATAGACATGTGGCTCCTCCTGCATGATAGAATAATGATAGATGGCTGGTGTCAGTCTCCCCGAGTCTTAAGTCAATAAAGTTCAATTTTTTTTGTGATCACAGACCACCACCTACCCAGACGTCCAAGAACAAAAAAAAAAAAAAAAAAAAAAAATCCCATGGTGCCTCTACAAGACATCTTTTACGTCACTCAATACACCACGAGTACACTTGCTATGCCCAACTCTCCTGGGATCCTATGTCAATATAAACTTCTCAATTTCTCAAAATTATCACAACTTTATGTTGCCACAACAATATTCCCCCTTCACTATCTTCTATACCACAATGTGTAACTCAGAATAACCAAAATTTATACTTTTTTGTGGGTATTTTAACTGCTAAACACTTTTTAATTTCATAGGGTACCATACCACACTGCCTCTTCTCACTCTCTCACATAATACTGGTGTTACACTGCCTCTTCTCACTCTCTCACATAATACTGGTGTTACACTGCCTCTTCTCACTCTCTCACATAATACTGGTGTTACATTGCCTATTCTCACTCTCTCACATAACACTGGTGTTACACTGCCTCTTCTCACTCTCTCACATAATACTGGTGTTACACTGCCTCTTCTCACTCTCTCACATAACACTGGTGTTACACTGCCTCTTCTCACTCTCTCACATAACACTGGTGTTACACTGCCTCTTCTCACTCTCTCACATAACACTGGTGTTACACTGCCTCTTCTCACTCTCTCACATAACACTGGTGTTACACTGCCTCTTCTCACTCTCACATAACACTGGTGTTACACTGCCTCTTCTCACTCTCTCACATAACACTGGTGTTACACTGCCTCTTCTCACTCTCTCACATAACAGTGGTGTTACACTGCCTCTTCTCACTCTCTCACATAACACTGGTGTTACACTGCCTCTTCTCACTCTCTCACATAACACTGGTGTTACACTGCCTCTTCTCACTCACTCACATAACACTGGTGTTACACTGCCTCTTCTCACTCTCTCACATAACACTGGCGTTACACTGCCTCTTCTCACTCTCTCACATAACACTGGTGTTACACTGCCTCTTCTCACTCTCTCACATAACACTGGTGTTACACTGCCTCTTCTCACTCTCTCACATAACACTGGTGTTACACTGCCTCTTCTCACTCTCTCACATAACACTGGTGTTACACTGCCTCTTCTCACTCTCTCACATAACACTGGCGTTACACTGCCTCTTTTCACTCTCTCACATAACAATGGTGTTACACTGCCTCTTCTCACTCTCTCACATAACACTGGTGTTACAATGCCTCTTCTCACTCTCTCATATAATACTGGTGTTACACTGCCTCTTCTCACTCTCTCACATAACACTGGTGTTACACTGCCTCTTCTCACTCTCTCACATAACACTGGCGTTACACTGCCTTTTCTCAATCTCTCACATAACACTGGCGTTACACTGCCTCTTCTCACTCTCTCACATAACACTGGTGTTACACTGCCTCTTCTCACTCTCTCACATAACACTGGTGTTACACTGCCTCTTCTCACTCTCTCACATAATACTGGTGTTACACTGCCTCTTCTCACTCTCTCACATAATACTGGTGTTACACTGCCTCTTCTCACTCTCTCACATAATACTGGTGTTACACTGCCTCTTCTCACTCTCTCACATAACACTGGTGTTACACTGCCTCTTCTCACTCTCTCACATAACACTGGTGTTACACTGCCTCTTCTCACTCTCTCACATAACACTGTTGTTACACTGCCTCTTCTCACTCACTCACATAACACTGGTGTTACACTGCCTCTTCTCACTCTCTAACATAACACTGGTGTTACACTGCCTCTTCTCACTCTCTCACATAACACTGGTGTTACACTGCCTCTTCTCACTCTCTCACATAACACTGGTGTTACACTGCCTCTTCTCACTCTCTCACATAACACTGTTGTTACACTGCCTCTTCTCACTCACTCACATAACACTGGTGTTACATACACTGCCTCTTCTCACACTGGTGTTACACTGCCTCTTCTCACTCTCTCACATAACACTGTTGTTACACTGCCTCTTCTCACTCACTCACATAACACTGGTGTTACACTGCCTCTTCTCACTCTCTCACATAACACTGGTGTTACACTGCCTCTTCTCACTCTCTAACATAACACTGTTGTTACACTGCCTCTTCTCACTCTCTCACATAACACTGGTGTTACACTGCCTCTTCTCACTCTCTCACATAACACTGGTGTTACACTGCCTCTTCTCACTCTCTCACATAACACTGGTGTTACACTGCCTCTTCTCACTCTCTCACATAACACTGGTGTTACACTGCCTCTTCTCACTCTCTCACATAACACTGGTGTTACACTGCCTCTTCTCACTCTCTCACATAACACTGGTGTTACACTGCCTCTTCTCACTCACTCACATAACACTGGTGTTACACTGCCTCTTCTCACTCTCTCACATAACACTGGTGTTACACTGCCTCTTCTCACTCTCTCACATAACACTGGTGTTACACTGCCTCTTCTCACTCTCTCACATAACACTGGTGTTACACTGCCTCTTCTCACTCTCTCACATAACACTGGTGTTACACTGCCTCTTCTCACTCTCTCACATAACACTGGTGTTACACTGCCTCTTCTCACTCTCTCACATAACACTGTTGTTACACTGCCTCTTCTCACTCACTCACATAACACTGGTGTTACACTGCCTCTTCTCACTCTCTCACATAACACTGTTGTTACACTGCCTCTTCTCACTCACTCACATAACACTGGTGTTACACTGCCTCTTCTCACTCTCTCACATAACACTGGTGTTACACTGCCTCTTCTCACTCTCACATAACACTGGTGTTACACTGCCTCTTCTCACTCTCTCACATAACACTGGTGTTACACTGCCTCTTCTCACTCTCACATAACACTGGTGTTACACTGCCTCTTCTCACTCTCTCACATAACACTTGTGTTACACTGCCTCTTCTCACTCTCTCACATAACACTGGTGTTACACTACCTCTTCTCACTCTCTCACATAACACTGGTGTTACACTGCCTCTTCTCACTCACATAACACTGGTGTTACACTGCCTCTTCTCACTCTTTCACATAACACTGGTGTTACACTGCCTCTTCTCACTCTTACATAACACTGGTGTTACACTGCCTCTTCTCACTCTCTCACATAACACTGGTGTTACACTGCCTCTTCTCACTCACATAACACTGGTGTTACACTGCCTCTTCTCACTCTTACATAACACTGGTGTTACACTGCCTCTTCTCACTCTCACATAACACTGGTGTTACACTGCCTCTTCTCACTCACATAACACTGGTGTTACACTGCCTCTTCTCACTCTTACATAACACTGGTGTTACACTGCCTCTTCTCACTCTCTCACATAACACTGGTGTTACACTGCCTCTTCTCACTCACATAACACTGGTGTTACACTGCCTTTTCTCACTCTTACATAACACTGGTGTTACACTGCCTCTTCTCACTCTTACATAACACTGGTGTTACACTGCCTCTTCTCACTCTCACATAACACTGGTGTTACACTGCCTCTTCTCACTCTCACATAACACTGGTGTTACACTGCCTCTTCTCACTCTCACATAACACTGGTGTTACACTGCCTCTTCTCACTCTCTCACATAACACTGATGTTACACTGCCTCTTCTCACTCTCTCACATAACACTGGTGTTACACTGCCTCTTCTCACTCACTCACATAATACTGGTGTTACACTGCCTCTTCTCACTCTCTTATACTGCCTCTTCTCACTCTCACATCTCACTCTCTCACATAACACTGGTGTTACACTACCTCTTCTCACTGCCTCTTCTCTCTCACATAACACTGGTGTTACACTGCCTCTTCTCACTCTCTCACATAACACTGGTGTTACACTGCCTCTTCTCACTCTCACATAACACTGGTGTTACACTGCCTCTTCTCACTCTCTCACTCTTCTCACTCTCACATAACACTGGTGTTACACTGCCTCTTCTCACTCTCTCACATAACACTGGTGTTACACTGCCTCTTCTCACTCTCACATAACACTGGTGTTACACTGCCTCTTCTCACTCTCACATAACACTGGTGTTACACTGCCTCTTCTCACTCTCACATAACACTGGTGTTACACTGCCTCTTCTCACTCTCACATAACACTGGTGTTACACTGCCTCTTCTCACTCTCACATAACACTGGTGTTACACTGCCTCTTCTCACTCTCTCACATAATACTGGTGTTACACTGCCTCTTCTCACTCTCTCACATAACACTGGTGTTACACTGCCTCTTCTCACTCTCTCACATAACACTGGTGTTACACTGCCTCTTCTCACTCTCTCACATAACACTGGTGTTACACTGCCTCTTCTCACTCTCTCACATAACACTACACAAGAACATACAGTTTTCACTAACATCATCACGTGAACATCATCTGTCTTTACAATACCAACACCAAAAACTTTTCACTAAACACTAATTTGAATAACATGATCAACATATACAGTTTTCACTATCACCGTTCACACTAATTTGAATAACATGATCAACATATACAGTTTTCACTATCACCGTTCACTATCATCACCGTTCACTATCATCACCGTTCACTATCATCACCGTTCACTATCACCGT
Organism: Cherax quadricarinatus; assembly: GCF_038502225.1. NCBI lineage: Eukaryota > Metazoa > Arthropoda > Malacostraca > Decapoda > Parastacidae > Cherax > Cherax quadricarinatus. The sequence continues at coordinate 10,460,272 of NC_091340.1, forward strand.
TCACTATCATCACCGTTCACTATCATCACCGTTCACTATCATCACCGTTCACTATCATCACCGTTCACTATCATCACGGTTCACTATCATCACCGTTCACTATCATCACGGTTCACTATCATCACCGTTCACTATCATCACCGTTCACTATCATCACCGTTCACTATCACCGTTCACTATCATCACCGTTCACTATCACCGTTCACTATCATCACCGTTCACTATCATCACCGTTCACTATCATCACCGTTCACTATCACCGTTCACTATCACCGTTCACTATCATCATCGTTCACTATCATCACCGTTTACTATCATCACGGTTCACTATCATCACCGTTCACTATCATCACCGTTCACTATCATCACCGTTCACTATCATCACCGTTCACTATCATCACCGTTCACTATCATCACCGTTCACTATCATCACCGTTCACTATCATCACCGTTCACTATCACCGTTCACTATCATCACGGTTCACTATCATCACCGTTCACTATCATCACCGTTCATTATCACCGTTCACTATCACCGTTCATTATCATCACCGTTCACTATCATCACCGTTCACTATCATCACCGTTCACTATCATCACGGTTCACTATCATCACGGTTCACTATCATCACCGTTCACTACCATCACCGTTCACTATCATCACCGTTCACTATAATCACCGTTCACTATCATCGCCGTTCACTATCATCACGGTTCACTATCATCACCGTTCACTATCATCACCGTTCGCTATCATGACCGTTCACTATCATCACCGTTCACTATCATCACCGTTCACTATCATCACCGTTCTCTACCATCACCGTCCACTATCATCACCGTTCACTATCATCACCGTTCACTATCACCGTTCACTATCATCACCGTTCACTATCATCACCGTTCACTATCACCGTTCACTATCATCACCGTTCATTATCATCACCGTCCATTATCATCACCGTTCACTATCATCACCGTTCATTATCATCACCGTTCACTATCACCGTTCACTATCATCACCGTTCACTATCATCACCGTTCACTACCATCACCGTTCACTATCATCACCGTTCACTATAATCACCGTTCATTATCATCACCGTTCATTATCATCACCGTTCACTATCATCACCGTTCATTATCATCACCGTTCACTATCATCACGGTTCACTATCATCACGGTTCGCTATCATCACGGTTAACTATCATCACCGTTCACTATCATCACCGTTCACTATCACCGTTCACTATCACCGTTCACTATCATCACCGTTCACTATCATCACCGTTTACTATCACCGTTCACTATCATCACCGTTCACTATCATCACCGTTCACTATCATCACCGTTCACTATCATCACCGTTCACTATCATCACCGTTCACTATCACGGTTCATTAACATCACCGTTCACTATCATCACGGTTCACTATCATCACCGTTTACTATCACCGTTCACTATCATCACCGTTCACTATCATCACGGTTCACTATCATCACCGTTCACTATCATCACCGTTCACTACCATCACCGTTCACTATCATCACCGTTCACTATCATCACGGTTCACTATCATCACCGTTCACTATCATCACGGTTCACTATCATCACCGTTCACTATCATCACGGTTCACTATCACCGTTCACTATCACCGTTCACTATCATCACGGTTCACTATCACCACCGTTCACTACCATCACCGGACACTATCATCACCGCTCACTATCATCACGGTTCACTATCACCACCGTTCACTATCACCACCGTTCACTACCATCAACGGACACTATCATCACCGCTCACTATCATCACGGTTCACTATCACCACCGTTCACTACCATCAACGGACACTATCATCACCGCTCACTATCATCACGGTTCACTATCACCACCGTTCACTATCACCACCGTTCACTACCATCAACGGACACTATCATCACCGCTCACTATCATCACGGTTCACTATCACCACCGTTCACTACCATCAACGGACACTATCATCACCGCTCACTATCATCACGGTTCACTATCACCACCGTTCACTATCACCACCGTTCACTACCATCAACGGACACTATCATCACGGTTCACTATCATCACGGTTCACTATCACCACCGTTCACTACCATCAACGGACACTATCATCACCGGACACTATCATCACGGTTCACTATCACCACCGTTCACTACCATCACCGGACACTATCATCACCGCTCACTATCATCACCGTTCACTATCACCACCGTTCACTACCATCACCGTTCACTATCATCACCGCTCACTATCATCACCGTTCACTATCACCACCGTTCACTACCATCACCGGACACTATCATCACCGCTCACTATCATCACCGTTCACTATCATCACCGTTCACTATCATCACGGTTCACTATCATCACCGTTCACTATCACGGTTCATTAACATCACCGTTCACTATCATCACGGTTCACTATCACCACCGTTCACTATCACCGTTCACTATCATCACCGTTCACTATCACCACCGTTCACTACCATCACCGGACACTATCATCACCGCTCACTATCATCACGGTTCACTATCACCACCGTTCACTACCATCAACGGACACTACCATCAACGGACACTATCATCACGGTTCACTATCACCACCGTTCACTATCACCACCGTTCACTACCATCACCGGACACTATCATCACCGTTCACTATCACCACCGTTCACTATCACCACCGTTCACTACCATCACCGGACACTATCATCACCGGACACTATCATCACCGCTCACTATCACCACCGTTCACTATCACCACCGTTCACTACCATCAACGGACACTATCATCACGGTTCACTATCACCACCGTTCACTATCACCACCGTTCACTATCATCACGGTTCACTATCACCACCGTTCACTATCACCACCGTTCACTACCATCAACGGACACTATCATCACGGTTCACTACCATCACCGGACACTATCATCACCGCTCACTATCATCACGGTTCACTATCACCACCGTTCACTATCACCACCGTTCACTACCATCAACGGACACTATCATCACCGTTCACTATCATCACCGTTCACTATCACCACCGTTCACTACCATCACCGGACACTATCATCACCGCTCACTATCATCACGGTTCACTATCACCACCGTTCACTATCACCACCGTTCACTACCATCACCGGACACTATCATCACCGCTCACTATCATCACGGTTCACTATCATCACCGTTCACTATCACCACCGTTCACTATCATCACGGTTCACTATCACCACCGTTCACTACCCTCCACCAAGCTATTCTCATGTCTCTCGTCGCACTTCAAACATTCGCACCATCAAAATTACAACATAAATTTATACACACTTCACACAGAGTAGCATTTTCACTAATTTGTACAACGCCAACATTTACACTAACAAAACGCACTCACATCAATCAAAATTACAACATAAATTCATATACATTAAGCACTTTCACACTGTATCCTCTCGCTCTCTCACATAACTAGTGATACACTCTCTCTCCCCTCAAACTACACTCACACAACTGCATACACGTTCATAATACACTTACCCAACATCCATATATTACATAGATATCCCAACCCAACTCATCCATTCCAAGAGCTCCTATATCTACTATTAGCACATCATCATCCAACTCCTGGGATCGAGAGCATACCGTATCATACTACATCTTACTCAAGACTAACATACTCCATCACCTTCGTTAAATTTCAATAACTTTTTATAGGAATACCCTAATTATCTTAAATTTCTCTATTTTCGTTTAAAATTTTCATAAGATATTCCATAAATTCACTTCATTTAAATCTTCCCCTGACTTCCCTCACACCCCATCACACAACCAAAAAATTACACATCACCTATGGTGAAAGTCCGGCTAACTAGTTTCCCTGAATCCCTTCATAAATGTTACTTTACTCACATTCCAACAGCATTTGCCCCTTAATAAGAAACAATTGGACCAATTTAATAGTAAGTTTAATAAACAACTTAGAAAATTACTGAGAGGTAATACGAAACTGATTAAACAATTATCAGCTAGGTCTGCGACACTCCCTTATAGTATGGTTTGATTAAAACCAACAAGTCTGGTTTTCCAGCGAGACCTATTATTAGTTATACGAGATCGGCGATTTATGCTTTGTCAAAATGATTGGTAAAAATATTAACTCCAATGTTTGGCAACATTTTTAAAGCCTACATAAAATAGTGTTGATCTCACTGACAAATTACAAAATGTTAACAGGTCTAATAATTTTGAACTAGAAAGTTTTGATGTCATGGCATTGTTCACCAGAGTGCCTGTTCATGATCGTTTATATGGAATGAGTTCTCCATGCCATTCGATAAGAACACCATTATCTTCACCAGAATCTTCACGACTACGTTGCTCTCCACACCAACTCCAAGACTGAGGGACTTATTACCTCATCTTTTGTATATAGTTTTTCTGTCTTCGAATTATGTCCTAGAATCTGTATTGATAAAGCCACTGGATGCCGAAACATCTACAGAAATGATACCCAGATGTTGCACATGTGTATCAATTTTCAACTTGTCGGTTTTCAAAACCATTTATCACATGATATATTAAGTTTCTTATCTGAAGAACTTTTAATTACGATTTACCATTGCCATTTCCTATCATTAAATTTATTAAACTTTGTATTGCTGATGCAAAATTTGTTTAATGACGAGTTTTACACTCAGAAGTTTGGTATGACAATGGGAAATCCTCTCTCATCTGTTCTTAATAATATATGGCTTTTTTTGAAACAAGACTGCTTAACACAGGAATTAGTATTAGGCCCATTGTTGTTTATAATTTATATCAATGATCTTAACGAGGGAATTACTAGTAGTATGAGCAAATTCGCTGATGACACGAAGATAGGTAGGATAATCGAATCAGATGTAGATGTCACGGAACCTCAGGAGGATTTAGACAAATTCAATTCATGGTCAGAAAAGTGGCAAATGCAAAGTTCTAAAGTTCGGTAATGTTCATAACCCTAGCACCTACCAGCTTAATAATGTTGAACTTAGCTCTACAGAATGCGAAAAGGACTTGGGGGTTATCGTAAGCAGCAATCTTAAACCAAGAGAGCAATGTCTAAGCATCCATAATAAGGCAAATAGATTACTGGGATTCATATCAAGAAGTGTAAGCAACAGAAGTCCAGCGGTCATACTACAGTTTTATATATCATTAGTAAGACGTCACCTAGAATATGCGGCTCAGTTTTGGTCTCCATATTACAGAATGGATATAAATTCGTTAGGAAACATTCAGAGAAGAATGATAAAATTAATTTATAGCATTAGAAATTTTCCGTATGAAGAAAGATTGAAGTCCCTTAAATTACGTTCACTTGTAAGATGAAGAATGAGGGGAAACATGATCGAAATGTGTGGAATGCACGTAACCTTTATTTGACGCATGTACACACCCTCATTGAAAGGCTATCTCCCCTAACCAGCGAACCAGTACTAGGGTCGAACGATGGGGCCCCGTTATTTGATCA
>NC_091340.1:10470834-10480834 GCF_038502225.1 Cherax quadricarinatus
ACCCCGTACCCATCCTGTGGGTGGTAGTCACCCCGTACCCATCCTGTGGGTGGTAGTCACCCTGTACCCATCCTGTGGGGGTAGTCACCCCGTACCCAGTAGCCACCCCATACCCATCCTGTGGGTGGTAGTCACCCCGTACCCATCCTGTGGGTGGTAGTCACCCCGTACCCCCTGTGGGTGGTAGTCACCCTGTACCCATCCTGTGGGTGGTGTCACCCCGTACCCATCCTGTGGGTGGTAGCCACCCCATACCCATCCTGTGGGTGGTAGTCACCCCGTACCCATCCTGTGGGTGGTAGTCACCCCGTACCCCCTGTGGGTGGTAGTCACCCGGTACCCATCCTGTGGGTGGTACTCACCCCGTACCCATCCTGTGGGTGGTAGCCACCCCATACCCATCCTGTGGGTGGTAGTCACCCCGTACCCATCCTGTGGGTGGTAGTCACCCCGTACCCATCCTGTGGGTGGTAGTCACCCTGTACCCATCCTGTGGGTGGTACTCACCCCGTACCCATCCTGTGGGTGGAAGCCACCCCATACCCATCCTGTGGTAGTCACCCCGTACCCATCCTGTGGGTGGTAGCCACCCCATACCCATCCTGTGGGTGGTAGTCACCCCGTACCCATCCTGTGGGTGGTAGCCACCCCATACCCATCCTGTGGGTGGTAGTCACCCTGTACCCATCCTGTCGGTGGTAGTCACCCCATACCCATCCTGTGGGTGGTAGTCACCCTGTACCCATCCCGTCGGTGGTAGTCACCCTGTACCCATCCTGTCGGTGGTAGTCACCCCATACCCATCCTGTGGGTGGTAGTCACCCTGTACCCATCCTGTCGGTGGTAGTCACCCCATACCCATCCTGTGGGTGGTAGTCACCCTGTACCCATCCTGTCGGTGGTAGTCACCCTGTACCCATCCTGTCGGTGGTAGTCACCCCATACCCATCCTGTGGGTGGTAGTCACCCTGTACCCATCCTGTCGGTGGTAGTCACCCCATACCCATCCTGTGGGTGGTAGTCACCCTGTACCCATCCTGTCGGTGGTAGTCACCCCATACCCATCCTGTGGGTGGTAGTCACCCTGTACCCATCCTGTCGGTGGTAGTCACCCTGTACCCATCCTGTCGGTGGTAGTCACCCCGTACCCATCCTGTGGGTGGTAGCCACCCCATACGCATCCTGTGGGTGGTAGTCACCCCGTACCCATCCTGTGGGTGGTAGTCACCCCATACCCATCCTGTGGGTGGTAGTCACCCCGTACCCATCCTGTGGGTGGTAGTCACCCCATACCCATCCTGTGGGTGGTAGTCACCCCATACCCATCCTGTGGGTGGTAGTCACCCCATACCCATCCTGTGGGTGGTAGTCACCCCATACCCATCCTGTGGGTGGTAGTCACCCAATACCCATCCTGTGGGTCGTAGTCACCCAATACCCATCCTGTGGGTCGTAGTCACCCAATACCCATCCTGTGGGTCGTAGTCACCCAATACCCATCCTGTGGGTGGTAGTCACCCCGTACCCATCCTGTGGGTGGTAGTCACCCCGTACCCATCCTGTGGGTGGTAGCCACCCCATACCCATCCTGTGGGTGGTAGTCACCCCGTACCCATCCTGTGGGTGGTAGTCACCCCGTACCCATCCTGTGGGTGGTAGTCACCCCGTACCCATCCTGTGGGTGGTAGCCACCCCATACCCATCCTGTGGGTGGTAGCCACCCCGTACCCATCCTGTGGGTGGTAGTCACCCCGTACCCATCCTGTGGGTGGTAGTCACCCCGTACCCATCCTGTGGGTGGTAGCCACCCCATACCCATCCTGTGGGTGGTAGCCACCCCATACCCATCCTGTGGGTGGCAGCCACCCCGTACCCATCCTGTGGGTGGTAGTCACCCCGTACCCATCCTGTGGGTGGTAGTCACCCCGTACCCATCCTGTGGGTGGTAGTCACCCCGTACCCATCCTGTGGGTGGTAGTCACCCCGTACCCATCCTGTGGGTGGTAGTCACCCCGTACCCATCCTGTGGGTGGTAGTCACCCCGGTGGTAGCCACTACCCATCCTGTGGGTGGTAGTACCCCGTACCCCCATACCCATCCTGTGGGTGGTAGTCACCCCATACCCATCAAGTGGGTCATAGTACCCATCCTGTGAGTGGTAGTCACCCCTTACCCATCCTGTGGGTGGTAGTCACCCCGTACCCATCCTGTGCGTGGTAGTCACCCCGCACCCATCCTGTGCTTGGTAGTCACCCCGTACCCATCCTGTGGGTGGTAGTCACCCCATACCCATCCTGTGGGTCGTAGTCACCAAAAACCCATCCTGTGGGTGGTAGTCACCCCGTACCCATCCTGTGGGTAGTAGTCACCCCATACCCATCCTGTGGGTCGTAGTCACCAAAAACCCATCCTGTGGGTCGTAGTCACCCCGTACCCATCCTGTGGGTGGTAGTCACCCCGTACCCATCCTGTGGGTGGTAGTCACCCCGCACCCATCCTGTGGGTGGTAGTCACCCCGTACCCATCCTGTGGGTGGTAGTCACCCCATACCCATCCTGTGGGTCATAGTCACCAAAAACCCATCCTGTGGGTGGTAGTCACCCCGTACACATCCTGTGGGTGGTAGTCACCCCATACCCATCCTGTGGGTCGTAGTCACCAAAAACCCATCCTGTGGGTCGTAGTCACCCCGTACCCATCCTGTGGGTGGTAGTCACCCCGTACCCATCCTGTGGGTGGTAGTCACCCCACACCCATCCTGTGGGTAGTAGTCACCCCGTACCCATCCTGTGGGTGGTAGTCACCCCATACCCAACCTGTGGGTCGTAGTCACCAAAAACCCATCCTGTGGGTGGTAGTCACCCCGTACCCATCCTGTGGGTGATAGCCACCCCGTACCCATCCTGTGGATGGTAGTCACCCCATACCCATCCTGTGGGTGGTAGTCACCCCATACCCATCCTGTGGGTGGTAGTCACCCCGCACCCATCCTGTGGGTGGTAGTCACCCCGTACCCATCCTGTGGGTGGTTGTCACCCCATACCCATCCTGTGGTTCATAGTCACCAAAAACCCATCCTGTGGGTGGAAATCACCACGTACCCATCCTGTGGGTGGTAGCCACCCCATACCCATCCTGTGGATGGTAGTCACCCCGTACCCATGCTGTGGGTGGTAGTCACCCCGTACCCGTCCTGTGGGTGGTAGTCACCCCGCACCCATCCTGTGGGTGGTAGTCACCCCGTACCCATCCTGTGGGTGGTAGTCACCCCATACCCATCCTGTGGGTCGTAGTCACCAAAAACCCATCCTGTGGGTCGTAGTCACCCCGTACCCATCCCGTGGGTGGTAGTCACCCCGTACCCATCCTGTGGGTTTTAGTCAACCCGTACCCATCCTGTGGGTGGTAGTCACCCAATACCCATCCTGTGGGTCGAAGTCACCCAATATCCATCCTGTGGGTTGTAGCCACCCCGTATCCATCCTGTGGGTGGTAGTCACCAAATACCCATCCTGTGGGTGGTAGTCACCAAATACCCATCCTGTGGGTCGTAGTCACTCCGTACCCATCCTGTGGGTGGTAGTCACCCCGTACCAATCCTGTGGGTGGTAGTCACCCCATACCCATCCTCTGGGTGGTAGCCACCCCATACCCATCCTGTGGGTAGTAGTCACCCCTCACCCATCCTGTGGGTGATAGTCACCCAATACCCATCCTGTGGGTGGTAGTCACCCCATACCCATCCTGTGGGTGGTAGTCACCCCATACCCATCCTGTGGGTGGTAGTCATCCAATACCCATCCAGTGGGTGGTAGTCATCCAATACCCATCCTGTGGGTGGTAGTCACCCCATATCCATCCTGTGGGTGGTAGTCACCCCGTACCCATCCTGTGGGTGGTAGTCATCCCGTACGCATCCTCTGGGTGGTAATCATCCAATACCCATCCTGTGGGTGGTAGTCACCCCGTTCCCATCCTGTGGGTGGTAGTCACCTCGTACCCATCCTGTGGGTGGTAGTCACCTCGTACCCATCCTGTGGGTGGTAGTCACCCCATACCCATCTTGTGGGTGGTAGTCACCCCGTACCCATCCTGTGGGTGGTAGTCACCCAATACCCATCCAGCGCATGGCAGTCACCCCGTACCCAACCTGTAGGTGGTAGTCACCACATACCCATTCTGTGGGTGGTAGTCACCCCGTACCCATCCTGTGGGTGGTAGTAACCCCATACCCATCCTGTGGGTGGTAGTCACCTCATACCCATCCTGTGGGTGGTAGTCACCCAATACCCATCCTGTGGATGGTAGCCACCCCATACCCATCCTGTGAATGGTATTCACCCCATACCCATCCTGTGGGTGGCAGTCATCCAATACCCATCCTGTGGGTGGTAGTCATCCAATTCCCATCCTGTGGGTGGTAGTCATCCAATACCCATCCTGTGGGTGGTAGTCATCCAATATCCATCCTGTGGGTCGTAGTCACCTCATGCCCATCCTGTGGGTGGTAGTCACCCCATACCCATCCTGTGGGTGGCAGTCATCCAATACCCATCCTGTGGGTGGTAGTCATCCAATATCCATCCTGTGGGTGGTAGTCATCCAATACCCATCCTGTGGGTGGTAGTCATCCAATGTCCATCATGTGGGTGGTAGTCATCCAATACCCATCCTGTGGGTGGTAATCATCCAGTATGCATCCTGTGGGTGGTAGTCATCCAATACCCATCCTGTGGATGGTAGTCATCCAATATCCATCCTGTTGGTGGTAATCATCCAATATCCATCCTGTGGGTGGTAGTCATCCAATACCCATCCTGTGGGTGGTAGTCATCCAATATCCATCCTGTGGGTGGCAGTCATCCAATATCCATCCTGTGGGTGGTACTCATCCAATATCCATTATGTGGGTGGTATTCATCCAATACCCATCCTGTGGGTGGTAGTCATCCAATATCCATTCTGTGGGTGGTAGTCATCCAATACCCATCCTGTGGGTGGTAGTCATCCAATATCCATTCTGTGGGTGGTAGTCATCCAATATCCATTCTGTGGGTGGTGGTGGTCATCCAATACCCATCCTGTGGGTGGTAGTCATCCAATATCCATCCTGTGGGTGGCAGTCATCCAATATTCATTCTGTGGGTGGTACTCATCCAATATCCATCATGTGGGTGGTATTCATCCAATACCCATCCTGTGGGTGGTACTCATCCAATATCCATCCTGTGGGTGGTACTCATCCAATATCCATCCTGTGGGTTGTACTCATCCAATATCCATCCTGTGGGTGGTAGTCATCCAATATCCATCCTGTGGGTGGCAGTCGTCCAATATCCATCCTGTGGGTGGTAGTCATCCAATATCCATCCTGTGGGTGGTATTCATTCAATACCCATCCTGTGGGTGGTACTCATCCAATATCCATCCTGTGGGTGGTATTCATCCAATATCCATCCTGAGGGTTGCAGTCATCCAATATCCATCCTGTGGGTGGTAGTCATTCAGTATCCATCCTGTGGGTGGTAGTCATCCAATACCAATCCTGTGGGTGGTAGTTATCCAATACCCATCCTGTGGGTGGTAGTCATTCAATACCCATCCTGTGGGTGGTAGTTATCCAATACCCATCCTGTGGGTGGTAGTCAAAAGACTACAGAAGTATATAATGAAACGCTTCGGTCTGGAGTTCTATAACTCTGATCGCGGGTTCTATCCCCGCCCGTAGTATGGTTTGTTTGCAATCGTGCCATTAAGATTTCGTGAGTCATGAAAAAGTGGGCCTCAAAGTTTTCCTAACTAATCAAGTTACAATGGTAATGAACTATTTACATGTTTATGTCTGGTGACAATAGTAATGAGTTATTTATTCATAGATGAATTAACTCACAAAAATATTTCAGAAATATTACCTTATATTTTAGCAAGGTCATGCTTCGTAATCAACTGTTCTACTCTTATCTTCAAACAGACCATTGTAATCAGCAATCGCTTCAAAACATATAAATATAGTCAAATGGAATTTGTATGGGAAATGTGATGGGTCACTACTGTTGGACAAACAAAGCTGTCAAGGATGGCACGATGATGTATTATTATTATTATTATTATAATTATTATTCATGAAGTTGTAATAACACGATTGCAATATATCTAGTTGAATAAATAAACCAGCTGCCCAGTGGCTAACGCACCTGCCTGGAGTTTCACGACTCACTTGCCATGGGTTCTAATCCTACCAATTCCGTGGTTTACTATTTTTATTGTTCTTAATGTAGACAAGTTAAGCGCTAAACCACACATCGAAGAAAGAGGACTAAGCCTCCATTACTCATTACACTGAATGACCCACACGGGTTATCTCAAAGTCACTAACATCCCATCCCCCCAACACCACTCCTTCTACTATAAGCATAAAGAGCATCAAAATGAACTCATACTGACATTCGTGTTTTGCAGTGTGTGACAAGCAAGAAGAGGCAGTGAATGGCAGGCAAGAAGAGAATACAGTGAATGGCAGGCAAGAAGAGAATACAGTGAATGGCAGGCAAGCAGAGAATACAGTGAATGGCAGGCAAGCAGAAGAGGCAGTAGATGTGAAGCAGTTAGAAGAGGTGAATGAGGCTCCACAGAAAACATATCGAAGTCTCATCACAGAGTCGCACGTCAAACAAGCTCTGAAGGCACAACAAGGCAGCAGCGCAAAGCTGCTCTCATGGACTGTTACAGACTTCACTAACAAGGGCGACAACTACGCATGCATCGTGACAAGTGTAGATGTTTGTTATCATAAAGAAGGAAAAGACAGGAAAACCTCATTTGTAGTTAAATGTAATCCATGTCGGGACCTCCCAATATTCAACGAATTTTCGACCATAGTTTTTCAGAAGGAGGCGGGATATTACCTGGAACTTTTGCCCTTATTCAACGCTCAGCTCAGTCTTGTAGGACGTGAACCAATACGGGCTCCTCACTGCTATTTTGCTCACTTGACTAAACAAGAGGAAGTTATATTCCTTGGAGATTTGCGCCCGGAAGGTTTCAAAATGTTTGACCGTATGAAAGGAATGGACAAGGCCCACGCTGTCCTTGTCCTCAAGGAACTAGGTAAACTTCACGCTGCCTCTATCTTATATCAGAAAGAAACATCAGTAGTATTGGAAGACAAGTACACATATATTCAAAAAGACTTTCACTCAATGTCTGGAGGCGATGACTTTAAGAAAATGCTTACTTCACAAGCCGAGAATGCAGCAGAGATAGCAGAGAGAATAGGTGGGTACGAAAAAGTCGCTGATTGGCTGAAAGACTTTGCACCAAGTAGTAGCGACGTCTTCCTGGAACAAATAAAGAAGTGTCCTCCCTTTGATGTGCTTTGTCATGGTGACTGCTGGAACAACAACATCTTGTTCAAGTAAGCATAATATTATACTCATAGGAAACCGCTCAAACCCATAGTGCTCATGCAACGCCAAGGGAAAATCCTATTTATTCAGGTTTGCCAAAGCCGGATCGCTATTCTTTCGTCTCATGGGAGAGGTCAGAGGGTTAAGTCCTTTACGGAGGATCAAGTCTACGTGTCTTGCACACGTACAGAATAGTGGGCAACTCCTATTTCTTGGATCAAGAGTGGGTTTTATACTTCGGCCTCTGAGACCTTCAGCACATTAATTTCTTGCAATATTTATGACTCCAGAGTTTCTCTGTTTCCAATGTCTAGTGTTCATTACACTTCCAACATTATATGTTAATATTTACAATAACATCACAGTATACGAGTTATGCTTTAATAAATTGTTTAACTACACTGAATATTAATTATATTACAAAAGTTTTCTTCATCTTTCAGTTTCATTCTGAAAGAATTATTCTTGAAAATGTAAATGAAACCTCACAAAAACTTTTGGAATTCAACTACCATTCACTGTAGTGAAGGGCAGTTGACTGTAACCGTGGTTCAGAGACTCTAACCGTGGTTCAGAGAATAACAGGTCCAATGCTTTACAACTGAGCCACCGGGCTGGACGTGTTAATCTCGTGACCACGGTTTGAGCCTTTCGTCCACCTTTCTGTTTATTCAGCGACAGTCAATTATTATAACTTAAATTTACTTCCATGCAAATATTTATCCAACAGGTACGATGAGACAGGTGTCCCGGTCGATGTAAGACTGCTGGACTTCCAAATCAGTCGCAAAGCCTCGCCAGCCACAGACCTCAACTACTTCATGTACACCAGTTTCAATGGACCTGAAAGGAAGGACAATTTGGAAACCTTCTTGAATGTTTACTATGAGTCCTTAAGAGAGGTGCTGGAGGCAGGAGGAACCAAAGCTGAGTTTACATCTCAGGAACTACGAGAGGAATATCACAAGAAGAACTTGTTTGGTTTGATAATGGGAATGATGGTTGTGCCTATTGTGGTGAGTCAGGCAGCGGAGATAATGGATCTGGATAATATAACCGATGCAGACTATGAATCGCTTGTAAAGGAGCACAGGGAAAGGATGTTGAAACAGTTGGATAGTAATCCACTTCTGCGACCTCGACTTCTCTCTATATTTGATGAGATGTTAGAATATGGAGTAATATCTTAGGTGGTAATCTTAAACAGATCTTGTTAATAGTATCAGTGATTGTTAAAGATTGTTGAATGAATGTTTATAAGGGAAGAAATATTTGCATATTTAATATTTTAGAAACTCAAATTCAGATTAATAATTTACTTCCACATGATACGTTGTTTGTTCAAAAAATGAATAACAGTTAATAATGCATGTAGAAAGTCCATTGTTATGCAGAGCATTTCAGGCAAACTTAAGCCTCAATGAAGACTACATGAGCAATATATATATATATATATATATATATATATATATATATATCTATATATATATATTTATATTTATGTATATATATATATATATATATATATACATATATATATATACATATATATATATACATATATATATATATACATATATATATATACATATATATATATATATACATATATATATATATATACATATATATATATATATATATATACATATATATATATATATACATATATATATATATATATATATATATATATATACATATATATATATATATATATATATATATACATTTATATATATATAATGTCGTGCCGAATAGGTAAAACTGGTCAATTACTAAGAACTCGTTTAAAATTAAGTCCTTGCTAAAATTTTATGTCATACGTTTAAAGATTTGTTTTCATTGACGTTAATGTAAAATTTAATATTTTTTACCAAAAGAATCTGACCTAACCTTATTATAACAAGCGCAATTTAATTTAGCCTAAGTCAACTAAATATATTTTATGTAAGTTTACAATAATTTAATAATATAACATAATAAAATATTTTTTTCTCGTTAGGTTCAGAATGATTTTTGCGAATTTATTACATAAAACTAATATTACAAACTTGTAATACCACAGGAAATAGCAAACAAGAGGACTCCACTAGCAATAGTGAGGATATATTACCAAAAACAACTGGTGAGAGCTCCATTGTTGGTGCTAGTGAGGATAGGAATAAGACAGGGAAACATGCACCAACAGGGAATACAGTCACAGAAACCCAAGGCAAACGGAAACCAAGCCTGTGCACATACCAAGCACTTGGAATCTGCAGGCATGGGAAATCTGGAAAAACAGACGGGACGTGCAACTTTGACCACCCTATAAAATGCCGTGCCCATATGACAACAGGAAAATGCAAACTCACTCCCTGTAAGTTTTGTCACCCTGAAATGTGTCCCTCTTCAGTACAGGAAAGACTGTGCTATAACTTAAATTGCCAGGCACACCATCTAAAGGGGACAAAAAGATACAAAACATCCAGGTCATGGGAAAACCTGGGTAGCCACAACCACTCAAGAGGGAGAGGTTTTTTAGTGCCAGGAAGGAAAAAGAAACTGGCAGGAAATGGCGGAAATCGTACACCAAATCCAGTCATTCCTGG
>NC_091340.1:10485834-10703334 GCF_038502225.1 Cherax quadricarinatus
GTGTAAACTACCAGATGGACAACTGTCACAACTTGAGTCATTAAGTACTGGAATGACATAAAATTAATAAATTCAGAGACAACTCACTCAGAAAAATCTAAAGTATTCCTATAATAAATGGTTATAACTATGATCATAATTTTTAAAGGGGGCGGATCGGTAAGCCAGCGGAAGGCCTCGGTCAGATGACCCAAAGCTCCAGCTGTGGGTTATCATATGACTAACATCTGCATCAGGAAACACTTGTCCTGTTTCCTGGCAAACCTTACCATTACTCAGAAATGTTCAATGTCAGAGTATTTTATCCACAGTGGCATATTACCAACAATTCTGGAAAAATACGCTGACTTTGCCTACTGTGTATAACATACTCGCTGAACTTTTTCTTCAAGCATACATTGCTAAAACATAAGGTAATGTTTTTGCATATATATTTTCGTGTGTGTGTGACCTAATTCATGTCTGCATTAATAACTCATTACGATTATACCTGGAGTATCCCTGGAGGGTATACTCCACACATAAATGGTCCAAGTCGGACCGAAACGTCGTCGTAAGCTTCTCTCTTTTATGTGCGGGCTATTTGTGTATCGTTCCAGTCACGATATTGTGCCTTTTTTTGTTATTTAAAAATTATTCAATACGACTGTACCTTGTTTACTACCAAAACTTTGCTGTCCTGGATCCATTATGTACCTTTGTAATTTTTTGACTACCGCCCACACGATGTGTATGAGATACATATTAAAAATATTAAACTAACAGTGAGGAGCTCAACATGAGATTTCAGGAAGTATTTACAGTGAAGGCTGAAGGGACACTGGGAAGACAAAACAGTGGGGTACATCAACAAGGGATAAACCAATAAGTGTTGGATGAATTACACACAACTGAGGAGATGGAGAAGCTCCTAAGTGACCTTGATACCTCAAAGGCGGTGGGACCGGACATCTCTGCGTGGGTCCTTAGAGAGGGAGCAGAGACACTACATGCGCCACTAACCAAAATCTTCTACACTTTCCTTGAAATTGGGCAACTACCTGAAGTATGGAAGGCAAATGTAGTCCCCATCTTTAAGAAATGAGACAGAAATGAAGCACTAAATTATAGACCAGTGTCACTGACAGGTATAGTATACAAAGTCTTGGAAAAGATTATCAAGAGAAGAGTGGTGAAGCACCTGGAGCGGAACAAGATTATAAATGACAGCCAGCAAGGATTCATGGAATGCAAATCCTGTATCACAAACCTACAAGAGTTTTATGACAAGGTAACTGAAGTAAGAGGTGAGAGGGAGGGGTGGGTTGATTGTATTTTCTTGGATTGTAAGAAGGCCTTCGACACAGTTCCTCACAAGAGATTAATTAGTACAGAAGCTAGAGGAACAGGCATGTATAACAGGAAGGGCACTGCAATGGATCAGAGAATACCTATCAGGGAGGCAACAGCGAGTCATGGTCCATGATGAGGTATCACAGTGGACGCCGGTGACGAGCGGGGTCCCACAGGGGTCAATCCTGGGACCAGTGCTATTCTTGGTATATGTGAACGACATGACGGAAGAGATAGACTCAGAAGTGTCCCTGTTTGCAGATGATTTGAAGTTAATGAGGAAAATTAAACCAGACGCGGACCAGACAGGTCTACGAAGAGACCTGGATAGGCTGGATGTGTGGTCCAGAAACTGGCTCCTAGAATTTAACCCCGCCAAATGCAAAGTCATGAAGATCGGGGGAGGGCAAAGAAGACCGCAGACAGAGTATAGGCTAGGAGGCCAAAGGCTGCAAACCTCACTCAAGGAGAAAGACCTAGGAGTGAGTATAATACCGAGTACATCGCCAGAAGCACACATTAACCAGATAACTGCTGCGGCATATGGGCGCCTGGCAAACCTGAGAATAGCGTTCCGATACCTCTGTAAGGAATCGTTCAAGACTTTATACACTGTGTACGTCAGGCCCATACTGGAGTACGCAGCACCAGTTTAGAACCCACACCTGGTCAAACACGTCAAGAAATTAGAGAAAGTGCAAAGGTTTGCAACAAGGCTAGTTCCAGAGCTAAAGGGAATGTCCTATGAAGAAAGGTTTAAGGAAATCAGTCTGACGACACTGGAGGACAGGAGGGTCAGGGGAGACATGATAACGACATAGAAACAAGGGGTCACAATTGGAAGCTGAAGATTCAGATGAGTCAAAAGGATGTTAGGAAGTATTTTTGCAATCATAGAGTAGTTAGGAAGCGAAATAGTCTGGCAAGCGATGTAGTGGAGGCAGGAACTATACATAGTTTTAAGACGAGGTATGATAAAGCTCATGGAGCAGGGAGAGGGAGGACCTAGCAGCGGTCAGTGAAGAGGCGGGGGCAGGAGCTGAGTATCGACCCCTGCAACCACAATTAGATGGGTACAATTAGGCGAGTACACACACACATACACACACGCACACACATACACAAACACACATACACACACACACATACACAAACACACATACACACACACACACACACACACACACACACACACACACACACACACACACACACACACACACACACAGGGCAAAGCTCCTGATCATGGGTGACTTTAACCACAAGGAGATCGATTGGGAGAACTTGGACCCACATGGGGGCCAAGATACATGGAGGGCTAAGATGATGGAGGTGGTACTGGAAAACTTCATGTGCCAACACGTAAGGGACACTACAAGAGAGAGAGGAGAGGATGAACCAGCAAGGCTGGACTTAGTATTCACCTTGAGTAGTGCAGATATCGAGGACATCACATATGAAAGACCCCTTGGGGCCAGTGACCATGTGGTTTTAAGCTTCGAATACACAGTAGAGCTACAAGTGGAGGGAGAAGCAGGAAGGCCAGGACGAATGAAGCCAAACTACAAGAAAGGGGACTACACAGGAATGAGGAACTACCTGAACGGGGTTGAGTGGGACAGAGAACTGGCAGGGAAGCCAGTTAATGAGATGATGGAATATGTAGCAACAAAATGCAAGGAGGCTGAGGAGAGGTTTGTACCCAAGGGTAACAGGAATAATGAAAAAGCCAGGATGAGCCCATGGTTTACCCAAAGGTGCAGGGAGGCAAAAACCAAGTGTGCTAGGGAATGGAAGAAATATAGAAGGCAAAGGACCCAGGAGAATAAGGAGAACAGTCGTAGAGCCAGAAACGAATATGCACAGATAAGAAGGGAGGCCCAAAGACAATATGAAAATGACATAGCAGCGAAAGCCAAATCTGACCCGAAACTGTTGTACAGCCACATCAGGAGGAAAACAACAGTCAAGGACCAGGTAATCAGGCTAAGGAAGGAAGGAGGAGAGACAACAAGAAATGACCGTGAAGTATGTGAAGAACTCAACAAGAGATTCAAAGAAGTGTTCACAGAGGAGACAGAAGGGACTCCAGAAAGACGGAGAGGTGGGGCACACCACCAAGTGCTGGACACAGTGCACACAACCGAGGAAGAAGTGAAGAGGCTTCTGAGTGAGCTAGATACCTCAAAGGCAATGGGGCCAGATAACATCTACCCATGGGTATTGAGAGAGGGAGCAGAGGCGCTATGTGTACCCCTAACAACAATATTCAATACATCTATCGAAACAGGGAGATTGCCTGAGGCATGGAAGACAGCAAATGTAGTCCCAATCTTTAAAAAAGGAGACAGACATGAAGCATTAAACTACAGACCAGTGTCACTGACATGTATAGTATGCAAAATCATGGAGAAGATTATCAGGAGAAGAGTGGTGGAACACCTAGAAAGGAACGATCTCATCAACAGCAGCCAACATGGTTTCAGGGATGGGAAATCCTGTGTCACAAACCTACTGGAGTTCTATGACATGGTGACAGCAGTAAGACAAGAAAGAGAGGGGTGGGTGGATTGCATTTTCTTGGACTGCAAGAAGGCGTTTGACACAGTTCCACACAAGAGATTGGTGCAAAAACTGGAGGACCAAGCAGGGATAACAGGGAAGGCACTACAATGGATCAGGGAATACTTGTCAGGAAGACAGCAGCGAGTCATGGTACGTGGCGAGGTGTCAGAGTGGGCACCTGTGACCAGCGGGGTCCCGCAGGGGTCAGTCCTAGGACCAGTGCTGTTTCTGGTATTTGTGAACATGACGGAAGGAATAGACTGAGGTGTCCCTGTTTGCAGATGACGTGAAGTTGATGAGAAGAATTCACTCGATCGAAGACCAGGCAGAACTACAAAGGGATCTGGACAGGCTGCAGACCTGGTCCAGCAATTGGCTCCTGGAGTTCAATCCCACCAAGTGCAAAGTCATGAAGATTGGGGAAGGGCAAAGAAGGCCGCAGGCGGAGTACAGTCTAGGAGGTCAGAGACTACAAACCTCACTCAAGGAAAAAGATCTTGGGGTGAGTATAACACCAGGCACATCTCCTGAAGCGCACATCAACCAAATAACTGCTGCAGCATATGGGCGCCTAGCAAACCTCAGAACAGCATTCCGACATCTTAATAAGGAATCATTCAGGACCCTGTACACCGTGTACGTTAGGCCCATATTGGAGTATGCGGCACCAGTTTGGAACCCACACCTAGCCAAGCACGTGAAGAAACTAGAGAAAGTGCAAAGGTTTGCAACAAGACTAGTCCCAGAGCTAAGAGGTATGTCCTACGAGGAGAGGTTAAGGGAAATCAACCTGACGACACTGGAGGACAGGAGAGATAGGGGGGACACGATAACGACATACAAAATACTGAGAGGAATTGACAAGGTGGACAAAGACAGGATGTTCCAGAGATTGGACACAGTAACAAGGGGACACAGTTGGAAGCTGAAGACACAGATGAATCACAGGGATGTTAGGAAGTATTTCTTCAGCCACAGAGTAGTCAGTAAGTGGAATAGTTTGGGAAGCGATGTAGTGGAGGCAGGATCCATACAAAGCTTTAAGCAGAGGTATGATAAAGCTCACGGCTCAGGGAGAGTGACCTAGTAGCGATCAGTGAAGAGGCGGGGCCAGGAGCTCGGACTCGACCCCCGCAACCTCAACTAGGTGAGTACAACTAGGTGAGTACACACACACACACTGTATTACCACCTCCAGGACTCGAGTCCGGCTAGCTAGTTTCCCTGAATCCCTTCATAAATGTTACTTTACTCACATTCCAACAGCATGTGCCCCTTAATAAGAAACCATTCGACCAAGTTAATAGTAAGTTTAATAAACAACTTAGAAAATTACTGAGAGGTAATACAAAACTGATTAAACAATTATCAGCTAGGTCTGCGACACTCCCTTATAGTATGGTTTGATTAAAACCCACAAGTCTGGTTTGCCAGCGAGACCTATTATTAGTTGTACGAGATCGGCGATTTATGCTTTGTCAAAATGATTGGTAAAAATATTAACTCCAATGTTTGCCAACATTTTTAAAGCCTACATAAAATAGTGTTGATCTCACTGACAAATTACAAAATGCTAACAGGGCTAGTAATTCTGAACTAGAAAGTTTTGATGTCATGGCATTGTTCACCAGAGTGCCTGTTCATGATCGTTTATATGGAATGAGTTCTTGCCATTCGATAAGAACACCATTATCTTCACCAGAATCTTCACGACTACGTTGCTCTCCACACCAACTCCAAGACTGAGGGACTTATTACCTCATCTTTTGTATATAGTTTTTCTGTCTTCGAGTTATGTCCTAGAATCTGTATTGATAAAGCCACTGGATGCCGAAACATCTACAGAAATGATACCCAGATGTTGCACATGTGACTCAATTTTCAACTTGTCGGTTTTCAAAACCATTTATCACATGATTTATTTACTTTATCTGAAAAACTTGTTAATTACGATTTACCATTGCCAGTTCCTACTATCATTAAACTTATTGAACTTTGTATTGTTGATGCAAAATTTGTGTTTAATGACGAGTTTTACAATCAGAAGTTTGGTATGACAATGGGAAATCCTCTCTCATCTGTTCTTATTAATATATGGAATTTTTTTGAAACAAGACTGCTTAACACAGGAACTAGTATTAGGCCCATTGTTGTTTGTAATTTATATCAATGATCTTAACGAGGGAATTACTAGTAGTATGAGCAAATTCGCTGATGACACGAAAATAGGTAGGATAATCAAATCAGATGTAGATGTCATGGAACCTCAGGAGGATTTAGACAAACATGATTCATGGTTAGAAAAGTGGCAAATGCAAAGTTCTAAAGTTCGGTAATATTCATAACCCTAGCACCTACCAGCTTAATAATGTTGAACTTAGCTGTACAGAATGCGAAAAGGACTTGGGGGTTATGGTAAGCAGCAATCTTAAACCAAGAGAGCAATGTCGAAGCGTATGTAATAAGGCAAATTGATTACTGGGGTTTATATCAAGAAGTGTAAGCAACAGAAGTCCAGCGGTTATACTACAGCTTTATATATCATTAGTAAGGTGTCACCTAGAATATGCGGCTCAGTTTTGGTCTCCATATTACAGAATGGATATAAATTCGTTAGAAAACATTCAGAGAAGAATGATAAAATTTATTTATAGCATTAGAAATTTTCCGTGTGAAGAAAGATTGAAGTCCCTTAAATTACGTTCACTTGTAAGACGAAGAATGAGGGGAAACATGATCGAAGTGTGTGGTATGCAAAGAGTACGTAACCTTTATTCACGCATGTACACACCCTCATTGAAAGGCTATCTCCTCTAACCAGCAAACCAGTACTAGGGTCGAACGATTGGGCCCCATCGTTCGATCAGTTTCCAGGTTCAAGCCAATGGGAAGATGGTTTTGGCAATCGCAGAGGTGTTGTGGGTACCACACACCTGTTTGCCCTTGTCATTCCCATTCTAGAACTGGTTGAAGCACGGTCTGCTCTCTAGTGGCTTCTATCCTGCCTTGCTTACCGTGGAGTGCACTAAAACTTATTGTTGTACATAGTGTATATAGTGTACATACTTCTGTTCTTACTTTGTGAAGGATAATATAATTCAAATGTTTTTCTGCTGTGTTTATTTTGCTCCCTTTACACCCAGGATAACTGGCCTTTGAATTCCTGGGTTGTAATAAAGCTTATAAGTGGAAGATAGGAATTAATAAACAGGGATATAATGTTTTGAGGATATCCCTCCAAGAGAGAACCCGCAATAATGGATTCAAATTAGATAAGTTTAGATTTAGAAAGGATATAGGAAAGAATTGGTTTGGAAATAGAGTAGTTGATGAGTGGAACAGTCTACCTAGTAGGGTGACTGAAGCTAAAACCTTGGGTAATTTCACGTTTAGGTTGGATAAATGCATGAGTGAGAGGGGTTGGTGAGTAAATAGATTTGTCAGAGCTTATTGTTAGGGTAGCACTGAAAGTCTAGACACAGAGAAATTCAGCACCCTCATTCCTAACACCGTTACCTGGCTAAAATACGTTGATGATATACTGGTTTTTT
Organism: Cherax quadricarinatus; assembly: GCF_038502225.1. Classification (NCBI taxonomy): domain Eukaryota; kingdom Metazoa; phylum Arthropoda; class Malacostraca; order Decapoda; family Parastacidae; genus Cherax; species Cherax quadricarinatus. The sequence goes on from NC_091340.1 coordinate 10,493,283, forward strand.
ATCCAAGTCGTCTCAATATCTAGGCCCTCCTCAACAAGATCAATGCAGCCGAAACATCAATAAAGTTTACACTTAACCTCGAAAAAGATGGCAAACTTCCTTTCCTAGACGTCCTCCAGTGCAGATCTCCCGTCAGTGACAAACTTCTCTTCAAAGTGTATAGAAAACCTACCAACAAGTACGATCTTATACACTTCTATTCACACCAAGACACCCACAGTAAAAGAGGAGTCCTCACTGGCTTCTTCTTGAGAGCTCTTCGCATCTCCACCCCTTGTTTTCTTGAAGATGAATGTATTTACATAAAACAAGCCTTTACACGTCTTCAGTTTCCATCTTTCTTCATCCGAGATTGCAGACTCAAGGCACAAGCTATCCTCAACAATCCGCCCATGAAACAGCCTTCTAAACAGTTCATATAATGCTCCCATGTGATGTTGCCACGAATACTCGCCGGGCACTTGCTAAGAGTAACATTAATGTTTCCACTATAAACACATCATCTGTCAAAGACCTCACTACGAAACGCAGCCCCACACCTCGAACTTCTAAAGCAGGCGTCTACACCATACCCTGTGAATTCTGTCTCAAGAAATATGTAGGCGAATGAGCATCGAAGTGCTAGTAACAGAGACGATTTAAGGTACGCCTGTGTCCTCCACAGAGACTCCACGGGGCATTTGATGAACTGGGATGAGGCACAACTCGTTCTCACTGCACCAGACCTCAGACGTCGATGGTGTCTGCAAGCCTCGTTAATCACCGTCACGAACACAATAGAACGTAACACTGGAAACCATAAAATTTCTAAAACATTAGCATACATGATACTCAACCAGGCAAAACACCACCTACCCAGCAACACAGGAGTCACATAATCTAATCGTCTACCCGTCCTCATCCCAATATGGCATTGTTCAGGTCACCATGCGTTACACCTCACTCTCCGTGTGTTAGAAGTGATCAAGATCCCAGGACCGAAACGTTTTCTAATAAATATGTCCTAGTGTTTACTTGTGTTTTTCTAAACCAACTTGTCGGTACTTATTGCCAAGGTTTTTATCATTATATATTTTATCATATATATATATATATATATATATATATATATATATATATATATATATATATATATATATATATATATATATATATATATATATATATATATATATGTATACTGTATATAAGTAGTACACTTTTCTTTTGTAAGAAGAAGTAACACCTAGGTGTTACTTTCGGGTTCCTACTTACGGTCTCTCTTTCGCCCCGACATAGGTGTGAAATTTCACACCTTTATGCTAATGACCCTGACCTCGCCCTCGACCGCCACCCCCTCCCCCCCCTATCGACCCTCGACCTCTCGACCCTCCCTCGAACCTTCCCCCTCGACCAATAATTGAGGTGTTTTATCTCCGTTATGCGCGCCGCGAAAGTTCTCTGTACATTTTCTAGGTCGGCAATTTCACCTGCCTTGAAAGGTGCTGTTAGTGTGCAGCAATATTCCAGCCTAGATAGAACAAGTGACCTGAAGAGTGTCATCATGGGCTTGGCATCCCTAGTTTTGAAGGTTCTCATTATCCATCCTGTCATTTTTCTAGCAGCTGCGATTGATACAATGTTATGGTCCTTGAAGGTGAGATCCTCCGACATGATCACTCCCAGGGCTTTGACGTTGGTGTTTCGCTCTATTTTGTGGCCAGAATTTGTTTTGTACTCTGATGAAGATTTAATTTCCTCGTGTTTACCATATCTGAGTAATTGAAATTTCTCATCGTTGATCTTCATATCGTTTTCTGCAGCCCACTGACAGATTTGGTTGATGTCCGCCTGGAGCCTTGCAGTGTCTGCAATGGAAGACACTGTCATGCAGATTCGGGTGTCATATGCAAAGGAAGACAGGTGCTGTGGCTGACATCCTTGTCTATGTCAGATATGAGGATGAGAAACAAGATGGGAGCGAGTACTGTGCCTTGTGGAACAGAGCTTTTCACCGTAGCTGCCTCGGACTTTACTCTGTTGACTACTACTCTTTGTGTTCTATTTGTGAGGAAATTATAGATCCATCGACCAACTTTTCCTGTTATTCTTTTAGCACGCATTTTGTGCGCTATTACGCCATGGTCACACTTGTCGAAGGCTTTTGCAAAGTCTGTATATATTACATCTGCATTCTTTTTGTCTTCTAGTGCATCTAGGACCTTGTCGTAGTGATCCAATAGTTGAGACAGACAGGAGCGACCTGTTCTAAACCCATGTTGCCCTGGGTTGTGTAATTGATGGGTTTCTAGATGGGTGGCGATCTTGCTTCTTAGGACCCTTTCAAAGATTTTTATGATATGAGATGTTAGTGCTATCGGTCTGTAGTTCTTTGCTATTGCTTTACTGCCCCCTTTGTGGAGTGGGGCTATGTCTGTTGTTTTTAGTAACTGTGGGACGACCCCCATGTCCATGCTCCCTCTCCATAGGATGGTAAAAGCTCGTTCTTGATGAAAACGGAGTTCCATGAGTCTGCCCCTGGGGCAGAGTGCATGGGCATGTCATTTATCGCCTGTTCAAAGTCATTTGGCATCAGGATAACATCAGACAGGCTTTTGTTAACCAAATTCTGTGGCTCTCATAAAAAATTAATTTTGATCTTCGACTCTCAGTCTGGTTAGCGGCTTGCTAAAAACTGAGTCATATTGGGACTTGAGTAGCTCACTCATTTCCTTGCTGCCATCTGTGTAGGACCCATCTTGTTTAAGTAGGGGCCCATTACTGGACGTTGTTCTCGACTTTGATTTGGCATAGGAAAAGAAATACTTTGGGTTTCTTTCGATTTCATTTATGGCTTTTAGTTCTTCCAGCAATTCCTGACTCCTATAAGATTCCTTTAGCTTAAGTTCGATGTTTCCTATTTCTCTGACCAGTGACTCCCTACGCATTTCAGATATATTGGCCTCTTTTAGCCGCTCTGTTATTCTTTTCCGTCGCCTGTAAAGGGAGCGCCTGTCTCTTTCTATTTTACATCTACTCCTCCTTTTTCTTAGAGGAATAAGCCTTGTGCATACATCGAGTGCCATCGAGTTAATCTGTTCTAGGCATAAGTTGGGGTCTGTGTTGCTTAGTATATCTTCCCAGCTTATATTGGTTAGGACTTAGTTTACTTGGTCCCACTATATGTTTCTGTTATTGAAGTTGAATTTGGTGAATGCTCCCGCATGACTAATCTCATTATGTCGGTCTGGGGCTCCGCGCATACATGTCTGAACCTCGATTATGTTGTGATCTGAGTATATTGTTTTTGATATGGTGACATTTCGTATCAGATCATCATTGTTAGTGAAGATGAGGTCTAGTGTATTCTCCAGTCTAGTAGGCTCTATTATTTGTTGGTTTAAATTGAATTTTGTGCAGAGATTTAAAAGCTCGTGTGAGTGCGAGTTCTCGTCAGAGCTGCCTCCTGGTGTTATCACTGCAACAACATTATTTGCTATATTCCTCCATTTTAGGTGCCTTAAGTTGAAATCCCCCAGGAGCAAGATGTTGGGGGCAGGAACAGGCAGATTTTCCATACAGTGGTCAATTTTTAACAGCTGTTCCTGGAATTGCTGGGACGTTGCATCCGGAGGCTTGTAGACTACCATAATGACTAGATTTTGGTTCTCGATCTTTAGTGCTAAAACTTCCACTACATCATTTGAGGCATTAAGCAGTTCTGTGCAAACAAGTGGCTCTGCGATGTACAGGCCTCCCACCTCCCCCCTTTTGCCTGTTCACTCTGTCACATCTGTATAGGTTGTAACCTGGGATCCATATTTCGTTGTCCAAGTGATCCTTTATGTGGGTCTCTGTGAAAGCCACGAACATTGCATTTGCCTCTGCAAGCAGTCCACGGATGAAAGGTATTTTGTTCGTTGCTGGCTTTAGACCCTGTATATTTGCAAAGAAGAATGTCATCAGACTCTTGGTATTGTTGATACTGGGGGGGATTTCTTTTTCCGGCATTAGTATCTGTATCTGTTGGTTTGGAGTGGAGGCCATCGACTGTGGTTCCACTCCAGGAATGAGTGGATTTGGTGTACGATTTCCGCCATTTCCTGCCAGTTTCTTTTCCTTCCTAGCACTAAAAAACCTCTACCTCTTGAGTGGCTGTGGCAACCCAGGTTTTCCCATGGCCTGGATGTTTTGTATCTTTTTGTCCCCTTTAGATGGTGTGCCTGGCAATTTAAGTTATAGCACAGTCTTTCCTGTACTGAAGAGGGACACATTTCAGGGTGAAAAAAGCTTACAGGAAGGGAGTTTGCATTTTCCTGTTGTCATATGGGCACGGCATTTTCTAGGGTGGTCATAGTTGCACGTCCCATCTGTTTTTCCAGATTTCCCATGCCTGCAGATTCCAAGTGCATGGAATGTGCACAGGCTTGGTTTCCGTTTGCCTTGGGTTTCTGTGACTGTATTCCCTGTTGGTGCATGTTTCCCTGTCTTATTCCTATCCTCACTAGCACCAACAATGGAGCTCTCACCAGTTGTTTTTGGTAATAAATCCTCACTATTGCTAGTGGAGTCCTCTTGTTTGTTTGCTATTTCCTGTGGTATTACTAGTTTGTAATATTGGTTTTATCTTGTCCTTGACTACACTTGTTTCCCCACTACAGCTCCTGTCTCCCATGAGGTCATTTATATGCATTCCCTCCTGCGTATATTTCCTGACTACCTGGACAAAATCTCCAGATTCACCATTAGTCTCCCAGGACAGCACCTCCAGCTTCACCATTACTGTCTATAAGGACAGCACTATCAGCCCCACATTTACTGACTACCAGGGCAGCACCTCCAGCCTTACAGTTTCTAACTACATGGCCAGCACCAAGGGTGATACCATCAAGCCCAAACTTTTTATTTTCCCATCTGTTATAGAAGGCTTCCAGGTTTTCTATGAAGGCTGCTTTGATGTTATCCTCTTTTAATACCAATGTGATTTTAGTCCACATATTTATCTCATTTGGGCATACCCAAAAACACTTCCCTGATTTAATACTGCTTGTAGATAGTTCTTGGATATGTGCACAAGGGGAGTGACACCAATTTTCACAAAAATGACGAGTGTTCACGACCTCTGTAAAATTTATGCATGATAACCAAGAGAATCTTTCTCGTGGTACCTTGAACACACACACGCACACTAATGTGATAACCACAGATCAGCTTGGTGACCCGCTCCCACTCTCTCCTCCAAGGAATCCAGTAAAAATCTGGTACGATAGTTAGTCCTGTGATCATCCTCGACGTCAGAGTGCCTTGTGTGATCAACTTGTTCTTCAAAGAATCCTTTGAAGATCAATTTATTCTTCAAAGAGTCCTGTGATCAATTTGTTCTTCAAAGGCTGGTGCCATCACCCTGTACTTTAAATAGTACCGTAAACTACCCACTGTCAATATTATTCTAAGAAGTACCCTTACTCCACATTGTCACGGGAAAGCCCTCCAGTTAAACATCTCTGATAAACAACGTCTCTCCTAAAAAAGTAAGTATATTATTTATATATACTCATGAATGTTGCTTTATCAATGTGTAATGACTATTTCTCAACGGGAAGCCATAACCACTTGGAGACAAATAGAGAGAAAACTTGTTAATTTCGAAATGAAACTGAGGATCGCACACTGCGAAGACGATCCCAGTTCTTTATTGAACTATTCAAGCAAAATTTATTTCTTTAATATATCCATATTGGTTATATCTTGCTACTGACTTATAAAACATTTTACATAAGCTTAGAAGTGAGTTTGCACCTTGCATAGCGTTTGGCTTACAAGCGGAAGGATCCAGGTTCGATACTGGGTGATTCGGGACTTAAAATCAAGTCCCCTTACAGATATTTGCTGGTTACCTTATCACCGAAAGTCGTGTATAAGCTGTATCATGTATTTGTGGAAATAGAGATTATCATGGTTAAGGCAACATACATATAACAGGGAAATAATGTTGTGTGAGTGGAGTGTGAGTGGAAATAATGTTGTGTGAGTGGAGTATGAGTGGAAATAATGTTGTGTGAGTGGAGTGTGAGTGGAAATAATGTTGTGTGAGTGGAGTATGAGTGGAAATGTTGTGTGAGTGGAGTATGAGTGGAAATAATGTTGTGTGAGTGGAGTGTGAGTGGAAATGTTGTGTGAGTGGAGTATGAGTGGAAATAATGTTGTGTGAGTGGAGTGTGAGTGGAAATGTTGTGTGAGTGGAGTATGAGTGGAAATAATGTTGTGTGAGTGGAGTATGAGTGGAAATAATCTTGTGTGAGTGGAGTATGAGTGGAAATAATGTTGTGTGAGTGGAGTATGAGTGGAAATAATGTTGTGTGAGTGGAGTATGAGTGGAAATAATGTTGTGTGAGTGGAGTATGAGTGGAAATAATGTTGTGTGAGTGGAGTATGAGTGGAAATAATGTTGTGTGAGTGGAGTATGAGTGGAAATAATGTTGTGTGAGTGGAGTATGAGTGGAAATTCATCATATGTGATGGAGAATGACAGTAAACTTATCCTGTGTGATGATTACATAAAAGGATGGAGTTTAACATAAAAAATCTATACAATGGAATGACAGGAAAACCATCCTTCATGACGGCTGTTAGGTAGACCTAGTTTTTTCTTGACAATATAAAAAAAAATAGTTTAATTGATAAATAACTTTCAGCCGTTCATTTCATACTTCACTTAATATTTTTATTATGCACCTCATACCCATCCTGTGGGTGGTAGTCACTCCATACCCAGCCTGTGGGTGGTAGTCACTCCATACCCAGCCTGTGGGTGGTAGTCACTCCATACCCAGCCTGTGGGTGGTAGTCACTCCATACCCAGCCTGTGGGTGGTAGTCACTCCATACCCAGCCTGTGGGTGGTAGTCACTCCATACCCAGCCTGTGGGTGGTAGTCACTCCATACCCAGCCTGTGGGTGGTAGTCACTCCATACCCAGCCTGTGGGTGGTAGTCACTCCATACCCAGCCTGTGGGTGGTAGTCACTCCATACCCAGCCTGTGGGTGGTAGTCACTCCATACCCATCCTGTGGGTGGTAGTCACTCCATACCCATCCTGTGGGTGGTAGTCACTCCATACCCAGCCTGTGGGTGGTAGTCACTCCATACCCAGCCTGTGGGTGGTAGTCACTCCATACCCAGCCTGTGGGTGGTAGTCACTCCATACCCAGCCTGTGGGTGGTAGTCACTCCATACATATCCTGTGGGTGGTAGTCACTCCATACCCATCCTGTGGGTGGTAGTCACTCCATACCCAGCCTGTGGGTGGTAGTCACTCCATACCCAGCCTGTGGGTGGTAGTCACTCCATACCCAGCCTGTGGGTGGTAGTCACTCCATACCCAGCCTGTGGGTGGTAGTCACTCCATACCCATCCTGTGGGTGGTAGTCACTCCATACCCATCCTGTGGGTGGTAGTCACTCCATACCCAGCCTGTGGGTGGTAGTCACTCCATACCCAGCCTGTGGGTTGTAGTCACTCCATACCCATCCTGTGGGTGGTAGTCACTCCATACCCATCCTGTGGGTGGTAGTCACTCCATACCCAGCCTGTGGGTGGTAGTCACCCCATACCCAGCCTGTGGGTGGTAGTCACTCCATACCCATCCTGTGGGTGGTAGTCACTCCATACCCAGCCTGTGGGTGGTAGTCACTCCATACCCAGCCTGTGGGTGGTAGTCACCCCATACCCAGCCTGTGGGTGGTAGTCACTCCATACCCATCCTGTGGGTGGTAGTCACTCCATACCCAGCCTGTGGGTGGTAGTCACCCCATACCCATCCTGTGAGTGGTAGTCACTCCATACCCAGCCTGTGGGTGGTAGTCACCCCATACCCATCCTGTGGGTGGTAGTCACTCCATACCCAGCCTATGGGTGGTAGTCTCCATACCCAGCCTGTGGGTGGTAGTCACTCCATACCCATCCTGTGGGTGGTAGTCACTCCATACCCATCCTGTGGGTGGTAGTCACTCCATACCCAGCCTGTGGGTGGTAGTCACCCCATACCCATCCTGTGGGTGGTAGTCACACCATACCCAGCCTGTGGGTGGTAGTCACTCCATACCCAGCCTGTGGGTGGTAGTCACTCCATACCCATCCTGTGGGTGGTAGTCACTCCATACCCATCCTGTGGGTGGTAGTCACTCCATACCCATCCTGTGGGTGGTAGTCACTCCATACCCAGCCTGTGGGTGGTAGTCACCCCATACCCATCCTGTGGGTGGTAGTCACTCCATACCCATCCTGTGGGTGGTAGTCACTCCATACCCATCCTGTGGGTGGTAGTCACTCCATACCCAGCCTGTGGGTGGTAGTCACTCCATACCCATCCTGTGGGTGGTAGTCACTCCATACCCATCCTGTGGGTGGTAGTCACTCCATACCCAGCCTGTGGGTGGTAGTCACCCCATACCCATCCTGTGGGTGGTAGTCACTCCATACCCATCCTGTGGGTGGTAGTCACTCCATACCCAGCCTGTGGGTGGTAGTCACTCCATACCCAGCCTGTGGGTGGTAGTCACTCCATACCCATCCTGTGGGTGGTAGTCACTCCATACCCAGCCTGTGGGTGGTAGTCACTCCATACCCATCCTGTGGGTGGTAGTCACCCCATACCCATCCTGTGGGTGGTAGTCACTCCATACCCATCCCGTGGGTGGTAGTCACTCCAAACCCATCCCGTGGGTGGTAGTCACTCCATACCCATCCTGTGGGTGGTAGTCACTCCAAACCCATCCCGTGGGTGGTAGTCACTCCATACCCATCCTGTGAGTGGTAGTCACTCCATACCCAGCCTGTGGGTGGTAGTCACTCCATACCCAGCCTGTGGGTGGTAGTCACCCCATACCCATCCTGTGGGTGGTAGTCACTCCATACCCAGCCTGTGGGTGGTAGTCACCCCATACCCAGCCTGTGGGTGGTAGTCACCCCATACCCAGCCTGTGGGTGGTAGTCACTCCATACCCAGCCTGTGGGTGGTAGTCACCCCATACCCAGCCTGTGGGTGGTAGTCACCCCATACCCATCCTGTGGGTGGTAGTCACTCCATACCCATCCTGTGGGTGGTAGTCACTCCATACCCATCCTGTGGGTGGTAGTCACTCCATACCCAGCCTGTGGGTGGTAGTCACCCCATACCCAGCCTGTGGGTGGTAGTCACTCCATACCCAGCCTGTGAGTGGTAGTCACTCCATACCCAGCCTGTGGGTGGTAGTCACTCCATACCCAGCCTGTGGGTGGTAGTCACCCCATACCCAGCCTGTGGGTGGTAGTCACCCCATACCCAGCCTGTGGGTGGTAGTCACCCCATACCCAGCCTGTGGGTGGTAGTCACCCCATACCCATCCTGTGGGTGGTAGTCACTCCATACCCAGCCTGTGGGTGGTAGTCACCCCATACCCAGCCTGTGGGTGGTAGTCACACCATACCCATCCTGTGGGTGGTAGTCACTCCATACCCAGCCTGTGGGTGGTAGTCACCCCATACCCAGCCTGTGGGTGGTAGTCACCCCATACCCATCCTGTGGGTGGTAGTCACTCCATACCCAGCCTGTGGGTGGTAGTCACCCCATACCCAGCCTGTGGGTGGTAGTCACCCCATACCCATCCTGTGGGTGGTAGTCACTCCATACCCAGCCTGTGGGTGGTAGTCACCCCATACCCAGCCTGTGGGTGGTAGTCACCCCATACCCATCCTGTGGGTGGTAGTCACCCCATACCCAGCCTGTGGGTGGTAGTCACCCCATACCCAGCCTGTGGGTGGTAGTCACCCCATACCCAGCCTGTGGGTGGTAGTCACTCCATACCCATCCTGTGGGTGGTAGTCACCCCATACCCAGCCTGTGGGTGGTAGTCACCCCATACCCAGCCTGTGGGTGGTAGTCACCCCATACCCAGCCTGTGGGTGGTAGTCACCCCATACCCAGCCTGTGGGTGGTAGTCACCCCATACCCAGCCTGTGGGTGGTAGTCACCCCATACCCATCCTGTGGGTGGTAGTCACCCCATACCCAGCCTGTGGGTGGTAGTCACTCCATACCCAGCCTGTGGGTGGTAGTCACTCCATACCCAGCCTGTGGGTGGTAGTCACTCCATACCCAGCCTGTGGGTGGTAGTCACCCCATACCCAGCCTGTGGGTGGTAGTCACTCCATACCCAGCCTGTGGGTGGTAGTCACCCCATACCCAGCCTGTGGGTGGTAGTCACCCCATACCCAGCCTGTGGGTGGTAGTCACCCCATACCCAGCCTGTGGGTGGTAGTCACTCCATACCCAGCCTGTGGGTGGTAGTCACCCCATACCCAGCCTGTGGGTGGTAGTCACCCCATACCCAGCCTGTGGGTGGTAGTCACCCCATACCCAGCCTGTGGGTGGTAGTCACCCCATACCCAGCCTGTGGGTGGTAGTCACCCCATACCCAGCCTGTGGGTGGTAGTCACCCCATACCCAGCCTGTGGGTGGTAGTCACCCCATACCCAGCCTGTGGGTGGTAGTCACCCCATACCCAGCCTGTGGGTGGTAGTCACCCCATACCCAGCCTGTGGGTGGTAGTCACCCCATACCCAGCCTGTGGGTGGTGTAGTTATTTATGCAGACATGAATTCACAAAAATATTTCTGAAGTATTAATTTACATTTTAGCAAAGTCAGGCTTCATCGTCAATTCTTATATGCTTATCTTCAAACCATTGTAATCAGTAATCAATTCAAATGTATATTATTATTACTATAATCAAAACTAAACGTTAAACCAAAAAGAGTCATACAGCTTTGATTCAAAATATATAAAGACAGGCAAATGAAATTGAAAATACTTATTAATTAACAATTGTTATCAGAAATGTGACCAGTCACTATTGTTGGACAAACTAGGCAGTCAAGGCCTCACTGGGTGTCTTGATGATGTATTATTGTTATTATTATTATTATTATTACTCACGAAATCGTAATAACACGATTGCAATATACCTAGATGGATTAATTTTATTGTAGCCAGCTGGCCCATTGGCTTGAGCACTGGCCTTGAGTTTAACGACTCTCTCGCCATGGGTTCTAACCCTACCAATTCCGTGATTTATTATTATTGATATTGTTGTTATAATCAACTTAAACGCTAAACCCGTAAGGGTCTATGTAGCTGGTTGTCTCCACACATCAGGGAAGGATGACCAAGCCTCCAATACTCATTACACTGAATGACCCACACGGGTTATCTATAAGTCAATAACACCACATCCCCCCCCCCCGCACTACTTCCAATATAAGCTTAAAAAAAAACTCATACTGACATTCGTGTTTTGCAGTGTGTGACAAGCAAGCAGAAGAGGCAGTGAATGGCAGGAAAACACAAGAGGCAGTGAATGGCAGGCAAGAAGAGACAGTAGATGTGAAGCAGTTAGAAGAGGTGAATGAGGCTCCACAAAAAACATATCGAAGTCTCATCACAGAGTCGCACGTCAAACAAGCTCTGAAGGCACAACAAGGCAGCAGTGCACAGTTGCTCTCATGGACTGTTACAGACTTCACTAACAAGGGCGACAACTACGCATGCGTCGTGACAAGTGTAGATGTTCGTTATCATAAAGAAGGAAAAGACAGGAAAACCTCGTTTGTAGTGAAATGTAATCCATGTCGGGCCCTCTCAATATTCAATGAATTTACGACTATGGCTTTTCAGAAGGAGGCGGGATATTACCTGGAACTTATGCCCTTATTCAACGCTCAGCTGAGTCGCGTAGGGCGTGAACCAATACGGGCTCCTCACTGCTTCTTTGCTCACTTGACTGAACAAGAGGAAGTTATATTCCTTGGAGATTTGCGCCCGGAAGGTTTCAAAATGTTTGATCGCATGAAAGGAATGGACAAGGCCCACGCTGTCCTTGTCCTCAAGGAACTAGGCAAACTTCACGCTGCCTCTATCTTATATCAAAAAGAAACATCAGTAGTATTGGAAGACAAGTACACACATATTCAGAAAGACTTTCAGTCTGTGTCTGGAGGCGATGAATTTAAGAAAATCCTTACTTCACAAACTGAGAATGCAGCAGAGATGGCAGAGAGAATCAGTGGATACGAAAAAGTCGCTGATTGGCTGAAAGATTTTGCACCAAGTAGCATGGATGTCTTGCTGGAGCAACTAAAGAAGAGTCCTCCTTTTGATGTGCTTTGTCATGGTGACTGCTGGAACAACAACATCTTGTTCAGGTAGGCATATTATATTCATGGGAAAGCACTCAAACTCGTAGCGGTCATGAAGCGCCTAAGGGAAATGGGATGTATTCAAGATGATCCAGAGCCAGATTGCTATACTCTGTGAGGGGTCAGAGAGTTAGGTTCCTTACGGAGGATCGAATTTCCGTGTTTACACACATACACAGGGAATGGTAGTCTCATATTTCTTGGATCAAGAGGGGATTCAATATTTCAGTCTCTTAGGCCCTCTTCGGCTCATTATTGATTTCTAGATATATTTAGGTCTCTAAGCCAGTTTCTTTGTTTCCAATGACTACTGTTCATTACACTTTCAGTATTGTTTTAATATGTGCAATAACTTTAAGATAAACAAGTGATGTTTTAATAAACAGTTTAATTATAGGGAATGTTAAATTTCAAGCGTTTTCGTCACTTCTCTTTACATTCTGAAAGAATTTTTCTTGAAAATGTGATTGAGACCTTAATAAAACTCTTGGAATTCAACTACCATTCTCACGGTAGTCAAATTCTATACAAATATTTATTCAACAGGTACGATGAGACAGGTGTTCCGGTCGATGTAAGACTGCTGGACTTTCAGATCAATCGCAAAGCCTCGCTGGCCACAGACCTCAACTACTTCATGTACACCAGTTTCAATGGTCCTGAAAGGAAGGACAATTTGGAAACTTTCTTGAATGTTTACTATGAGTCCTTAAGAGAGGTGCTGGAGGCAGGAGGAACCAAAGCTGAGTTTACATCTCAGGAACTACAAGAGGAATATCACAAGAAGAACTTGTTTGGTTTGATAATGGCAATGATGGTTGTGCCTATTGTGGTGAGTCAAGCAGCGGAGATAATGGATCTAGATAACATCACCGATGGAGACTTTGTAGAGAATCACAGGGAGAGAATGTTGAAACAGCTGGATAGTAATCCACTTCTTCGACCTCGATTTCTCTCTGTATTTGATGACATGTTAGAATATGGAATAATATCTTAGGTGGTAATCTTAAATAGATCTTGTTAAGGAATGAAGGAACATATAGTTTAAGCAATAGTTTAAGATAATAGAATGAATGTCTATAAGGGAAGAAATGTTTATATATTTGATATTTTAGAATTTCAGATTCAAAATTTATTCCCACATGATACACTGTATGTGCAAAAATGAATAACACTTGATATGTATATAAGAACATGAAATGCATACAGATAAGACTTATTCAATGGGTAACTAACTAATGTATATGTAAGTAGATAAAATATATCATTGTACATGATTAAATGAGAAAAAAAAAATATTTCGGTTATATTCCAGTAAGGTTATTGGTATAATTTTTTACTTTAGACGACATTCAAGAACCGGAATTCTTGACGGAGCGACGATTTCAAGTAACAGTCTCATTATAATTTCTAAAAATAAAATTAATTAAAAAAATATAACCAACTCAGAGGCAATGAGAGTTGATGAATTTAAGAATGTAAAGTACGTAATTTTTTTTTTAGGCATTGCACATAAATTTAACGTCTTTTCACACTGGTTTTAAATAATTACCTGGAGTTTACCTGGAGAGAGAGTTCCGGGGGTCAACGCCCCCGCGGCCCGGTCTGTGACCAGGCCTCCTGGTGGATCAGAGCCTGATCAACCAGGCTGTTGCTGCTGGCTGCACGCAAACCAACGTGCGAGCCACAGCCCGGCTGATCAGGAACTGACTTTAGGTGCTTGTCCAGTGCCAGCTTGAAGACTGCCAGGGGTCCTGGAGTTTACCTGGAGAGAGTTTCGGGGGTCAACGCCCCCGCGGCCCGGTCTGTGACCAGGCCTCCTGGGGGTAATCCCCCTTATGTGTGCTGGGAGGCAGTTGAACAGTCTCGGGCCCCTGACACTATTTCTTTAAAGCTAAATTATGAATACATGTACATGCGAGAAATGGCTTTACATCTTTATATTCTTAATACGGTGTAATAATAAGTGGCAAGTGATAATTGATCAGAAAGTTTCCTTTAGGTGTCCCGTAGCCCGAGTGTAGCGCACTCAGCTCACACACTGAGGTCCGGGGGTCGATCCCCTGTGCGACTGTAAACATTTATTTATTTATTTATTTGAACATTAGGACGTGTTTCATAAGACAACTGCTGTCCATCTTCACCCATCAGTAAAATGGGTACCTGGGTGTTAGTCGACTGGCGTGGGTCGCATCCTGGGACAAAACTGACCTAATTTGCCCGAAATGCTCTACATAACAAGGGGCTTTCTATATAGTAGTATGTCATTGATGTTAGCTAGGATTGTATACATTGTACATGTACTTGTAGGATTGTATACATTGTACATGTACTTGTAGGATTGTATACATTGTACATGTACTTGTAGGATTGTATACATTGTACATGTACTTGTAGTAGATCAAGATATTAAATGGTTGGTAATGTGAAACTGTACATAAAATACTTTGCCTTTTCTTGAACATTTCTGAGTGAGTTGTCTCTGATTTCTTTCATTTTATGGCATTCCAGTACATAATGACGCAAAGTGTGACAGTTGTCCATCTGGCAGTTTACACTTAGTTTGGTCTACATCATTTGGTGGTGACTTAACCTGCCAGAGACACTGATAACACAGACTGAACCCGGCAGTAGTAATATTCAAGACTGCGTATTTACGCAGACATGATTTAGATCATACACACACACGTACGTGCGTGTGTACTCACCTAATTGTACTCGCGTAATTGTGGTTGAAGGGGTCGAGACTTTGTGTATGTATGTATGTATGTATGTATGTATGTATGTATGTATGTATGTATGTATGTGTACTCACCTACTTACCTAGTTGAGGTTGCAGGGGTTGAGTCCTAGCTCCTGGCCCCGCCTCTTCACTGGTCGCTACTAGATCACTCCCTGAACCGTGAGCTTTATCATACCTCTGCTGGGTTATCAGTGTACTCACCTAGTTGAGGTTGCAGGGGTCGAGTCCAAGCTCCTGTGTGTGTGTGTGTGTGTGTGTGTGTGTGTGTGTGTGTGTGTGTGTGTGTGTGTGTGTGTGTGTGTGTGTGTGTGTGTGTGTGTGTGTGTGTGTGTGTGTGTGTGTGTGTGTGTGTGTGCTCACCTAGTTATGCTTGCAGAGTCGAGCCACAGGTCCTGGCCTCGCCTCTTCACTGGCCGCTACTAGGTCACTCTTCCCGCTCCATGAGCTTTATCATACCTCTTCTGAAAGCTATGTATGGATCCTGCCCCCACTACATCACTTCCCAGACTATTTCGCTTCCTGGCAACTCTGTGACTGAAGAAATACTTCCTAACATCTCTGTGATTCCTCTGAGTCTTCAACTTTCAACTGTGTCCCCGTGTTGCTGTGTCCCATCTCTGGAACATCCTGTCTCTGTCCACCTTGTCGATCCCTCTCAGTATTTTATATGTCGTTATCATGTCCCCCCTATCTCTCCTGTCCTCCAGTGTCGTTAGGTCGATTTCCCTTAACCTCTCCTCGTCGGACATACCCCTTACCCCTTTGCACTTTCTCTAGTTTCCTTACATGCTCGGCTAGGTGTCGGTTCCAAACTGGTGCTGGATACTCCAATATGGACCTAACGTGCACGGTGTACAGGGTCCTGAACGATTCCTTATTAAGATGTCGGAATGCCAGGCGCCCGTATGCTGCAGCAGTTATTTGATTGATGTGCGCCTCAAGAAATGTGCCCGGTGTTATACTCACCTCAAGATCCTTTTCCTTGAGTGAGGTTTGTAGCCTCTGGCCCCTTAGATTGTACTCCGTCTGTGGACTTCTTTACCCTTCCCCAATCTTCATGACTTTACACTTGGTGGGGTTGAACTCCAGGAACCATTTGCCGGACCAGGCCTGCAGCCTGTCCAGATGCCTTTGTAGTTCTGCCTCGTCCTCGTCCGATTGAATTCTTATCATCAACTTCACATCATCTGCAAACAGGGACACTTCGGAGTCTATTCCTACCGTCATGTCGTTCACAAATACCAGAAACAGCACCGGTCCTATGACTGACCCCTGTGGCACCCCGCTCGTTACAGGCGCCCACTCTGACACCTCGACAGGTACCATGACAGGTATTCCCTGAGCCATTGTAGTGCCTTCCCTGTTATCCCTGTCTGGTCCTCCAGCATTTGCACTAATCTATTCTGTGAACTGTGTCAAACGCCTTCTTACAGTCCAAGGAAATGCAATCTACCCCTCCCCCTCTCTCTTGTCTTACTGCCGTCACCCTGTTATAAAACTCCAGTAGGTTTGTGACACAGGATTTCCCGTCCCTGAAACCGTGCTGGCTGTCGTTAATGAGCTTATTCCTTTCTAGGTGTTCCACTACTCTTTTCCTGATAATCTTCTCCATGACCTTGCATACTGGTGCTGTGTGTGTGTGTGTGTGTGTGTGTGTGTGTGTGTGTGTGTGTGTGTGTGTGTGTGTGTGTGTGTGTGTGTGTGTGTGTGTGTGTGTGTGTGACCTAAATCATGTCTGCATAAATAACTCATTACCATTGTAACTACATAAAAACATGTAAATAGTTCATTACCACTAACTTGTTTAGCTATCAAAACTTTGCTGCCAAGTCACTGGACCCATTATGTACCTCTAATCTTTTTTGACTACCGCCCACATGATGGGTCACGAAATCGTAATGACACGATTGCAAACAAACCATACCCCGGCCGGGATTGAACCCGCGGTCAGAGAGTCTCAAAACTCCAGCCCGTCGCGTTACCCACTAGACCTAGTTGGACGAATCTTATCCGGGCTAGCTGGTCTAGTGGCTAACGCGACGGGCTGGAGTTTTGAGACTCTCTGACCGCGGGTTCAATCCCGGCCGGGGTATGGTGTGGTTCACATGATGGGTATGGGGTGCATAGTAAAGATATTTATGCAGCAACCCAAATCACATGACCTAGGTCCTCACCTTATTCATCAATTAATCAGAATTACACCACGTAAGCACTCTACATAGCGCACCCCATGCTCACCTGTGAGCGGTAGGGCAAACACTATAGTTTATATACATTCTATATTACTGGTCTACCTTCCACTGAGTGAAATGTTGATGTAATAAAGACATAAGCTCTGTTATGGGTCTTCATGCAAGGCCCATCTCTGCATATAAACCGAGATGTATCTCTCAGTGTACATACACTGATAAATACGTATCCTTCAGTGGGTATTCTCTGAAAAATATATCTTTCAGTGAACATTCATTGATAACTATGTTTCTTTCAGTGTATATTCGCTGACAAATACGTACACGAGGGAATATATACCAAGACTAACTTTAATCTCTTTTATTATGTTTATCATCGTTAATGACTTTCCTCTCAAGCTTATATACACTCAGAGACATATATCTCTGAGTAAGCATACATTAACAGATAAGTGTTCCTGTGTATAAGCACTCTTGAGTTCACAGATTAAACGCAGCCTTAAGGACTCTGTAATTTGTGTGTAAGAATTGACGGGGATAATAAAGTTTATATGAAATTGTGTAATGTGTATCTTCAGCTTTGAAAAGTATTAAATCAAATGAAAACCTAGATTGCCTATAATTTCCATATTTACTGTAAAGAGTTGATTGAGGAAAAACTGTTGTAATTTAGAGGAAATTAATATTCTATTAAGGAAAATGTGTTGTACACCAAACAGAACACAGAGAGTAGTAGTCAACAGAGTCTGAGGCGGCTACGGTGAAAAGTTCTGTTCCACAAGGCACAGTACGCGCTCCTATCCTGCTCCTCATCCTCATATTTGATATAGACAGGGATGTAAGTCACAGCACCGTGTCTTCCTTTGCAGATGACACCCGAATTTGCATGACAGTGTTCCCCACTGAAGACACCGCAAGACTCCAGGAGGACATCAACCAAATCTTTAAATGGGCCGCAGAAAACAATATGAAGTTCAATGAAGAGAAATTTCAGTTACTCAGATATGGAAAATGTGACGAAATTAAAACTATATCGGAGTATAAATCAAATTCCAACCTGGGAGTGATAATGTCAGAGGATCTTACCTTCAAAGACAACAACATTTTATCTATCGCATCTGATAGAAAAATGATAGGATGGATAATGAGATCCTTCAAAACTAGGGATGCCAAGCCCATGATGACACTCTTCAAATAGCTTGCTCTATCTAAGCTGGTATATTGCTGCACACTAACGGTGCCTTTCAAGGCAGGTGAAATTACTGACCTAGAAAATATACAGAGAACCTTTACGGCACGCATAAGTACGATAAAACACCTAAATTACTGGGAACGGTTGAAGTTCCTCAACTTGTATTCCCTGGAACGCTGGCGGGAGAAATGTATGATTATATATACACATGGAAAATCCTAGAGGGATTAGTACCAAATATACACACCAAAATCACTCCCTACGAAAGTAGGCGATGCAACATTCCCCCAATTCAAATTCAAATTCAAATTCAAATTCGAATTCAAAGTTTATTCTCAATAAGGATTACAATGCTGAGTTTACAGAATTTGGTGATTGTGTGGTTTACATGTAGTAAAATAATGATTACAGAGTGTACCACTAGAACACCTAGCATGGCTAGGCATTTCGGGCAGACTTAGTTTAATTCTTAATTTTAAAATATTACAAATTATGAGGTAAGTTGGTATTATGGCTAAGTGACTAAATACTAGTTTGAGAGTTTAGCAATGTGAATGATTTTGTTTTGGCACAGTACATAATTTCAGTATTGTAGTATCACAGGATTCATTATTTTAAGATTGAGATTAATATTTCTGTTTATGGTCAAATGGGTGAGTGAGTGTAAGTGTGAACCACCAGGTGGTATTCGTGTAGTTAGTTGACGGGGTGTATCAGGGAGATAAGATGTTTTCTAATGGTAGCTTTGAAGGTGATGAATGTGTCTGCAGTTCTAGAGTTCTCAGGTAGGGTGTTCCAGATTTTAGGGCCTTTGACATACATTGAATTTTTGTAAAGGTTTAGTCGGACACGGGGAATGTCGTAGAGATGTTTGTGTCTGGTGTTATGCCTGTGGGTTCTGTTTACCTGGAGAGAGTTCCGGGGGTCAACGCCCCCGCGGCCCGGTCTGTGACCAGGCCTCCTGGTGGATCAGAGCCTGATCAACCAGGCTGTTGCTGCTGGCTGCACGCAAACCAACGTACGAGCCACAGCCCGGCTGATCAGGAACTGACTTTAGGTGCTTGTCCAGTGCCAGCTTGAAGACTGCCAGGGGTCTGTTGGTAATCCCCCTTATGTGTGCTGGAAGGCAGTTGAACAGTCTCGGGCCCCTGACACTTATTGTATGGTCTCTGTCACAACTATCAAGAAAGCGTTTTAGGTCAAGGTTGATATTGGAGTTTAAGGTCCTGTAGATGTAGATTGCACAGTAGTAAGTGTGGATGTACTGATTATTATTATTATTATAATCAAGGGGGAAGTGGATGTACTGAACAGGGAGTAAGTTTAGATCTATGAAAAGTGGGGGGGGGTGTTGCCAGGGATGGGATTTAGTGATTATTCTTACTGCAGCTTTTTGTTGGGTTATTATTGGCTTTAGGTGTGTTGCTGCAGTTGATCCCCAAGCACAAATAGTATAGGTGAGGTATGGATAAATAAGTGAGTGGTATAGTGTGAAAAGGGCATTTTGCGGCACGTAGTATCGTATCTTGGAGAGGATCCCAACCGTTTTGGATACTTTTTTGGTTATGTGTTGGATATGGGTGCTGAAATTCAGGTTGTTGTCAAGGTATAGGCCTAGGAATTTGCCCTCATTATGTCTGGTAATTAGAGTGTTGTCGATCTTAATGTTAATTTGTGCATCTCCTGCTCTGCTACCAAACATAATATAGTAGGCTTTGTCAGTGTTAAGCGTAAGTTTGTTGGCTGTCATCCAAGTCGATATTTTGATCAGCTCCTCGTTAACAATGGTGTTGAGGGTGGCAAGATTAGGGTGAAAGATGACATAAGTCGTGTCGTCAGCAAAGAGAATGGGTTTCAGGTGTTGGGATACATTTGGAAGATCATTGATGTATATGAGGAAGAGCAGGGGACCAAGGACACTTCCCTGCGGAACTCCAGTATCAAGTGGCCGTGTTGTTGATGCTGTGTCTTTAATGGTGACATACTGATACCTATTAGTAAGGTAAGATTTGAAATAAGCAAGCGCATGGCCTCTTATACTGTAATGGTCAAGTTTGTGGAGTAGGATGTCGTGGTCTACTGTATCAAAGGCTTTTCTTAGGTCAATAAAAATTCCTTATTTTCCAATGCTGTATAAAGCAGATCTAGCATTTTTATGATTGCATCATTAGTGCTTTTATTTTTCCTGAATCCAAATTGGCAGGGGCTGAGTATGTTTTGTGCCGTTATAAATGAATATAGTCTCCTGTGCACGAGTTTCTCAAAGATTTTGGATAGCAATGGTAAGTTTGATATTGGCCTATAGTTGTTTAAGTCTGTAGGGTCACCACCTTTATGTATTGGTGTAACCCTTGCCATCTTGAGTAGTTTCGGGAAGGTGCTAGTTTCTAGTGACTTGTTAAAAAGTAATGAAATAGCATGCGAAAGGACATGGGCCGCTCGCTTGTACAGTAATGGTGGGACATGAGACAGATTCCCTGAGTTATTTTTAAGTGACTTTATAATCTCGGTGACTTCCGTGGGCTCAGTTGGTGCAAGATAGAAGGAATTTGGGAAATTCCCATCTAGGCAGTCCCCGGCATGTGGGATTTTATTGGCGAGATTAGATCCTATGGTTGAGAAGAAGTCGTTTATCTCGTTAGCTGTGTCAGTGGGATGTAGTGGTGTTTCATTAGGTTTAGTTATGAAAAGCAAGGGCACCACTGGCACGATAAGAGACAACACAGTAAGTGTCAGGGGCCCAAGACTGTTCAACTGCCTTCCAGCATAAATAAGGGGGATTACCAATAGTTCCCTGGCTGTTTTCAAGGAGCTGGACAGGCACCTAAAGTCAGCACTTGACCAGCAGCGCTGTGGTTCGTGTGTCGGTTTGCGTGCAGCCAACAGTAACAACCTGGCTGATCAGGCCCTGATCCACCATGAGGCCTGGTCGCAGACCGGGCCGCGGGGGCGTTGACCCCCGGAAACCCTCTCCTGGTATACACTTGGAAATATCCGTAAATATAAAAAAAATGTATGTGTAAAAGTTAAAACGTTTATTGAGAGTAATCGAAAATGGCAGAACGTACACATGGGGAGTGTGGCAGAATTTGATCATGGGTAATCGAGGCCAATGGGGGGGGAGGGAGGTGTATCGCCAAGAATCATGGACCACGAAACGAGTGAATATAACATATATCTGGAATGGTTAGGATACAGTGTAATCTGATCATTATTAAGATAATATTTAACGAGGTGATGTTGGCTACTGTGTGTACTACAATAATTTATGCTCACCTCCCGGTGTGAATTTACTCACATAACAGGTAAGGTAGCCACGTAATAATAATATCTTTATTTCTACAAGTACATGTACAAGGTATACAGGCCTAGCAGACATCAATAACACATATAGAAAGCCACTTGTTATGTAGGGCATTTCGAGCAAATTAGGTCAGTGTCCCAGGATGCGACTCACACCAGTCGACTAACACCTGGGTACCCATTACCCACTTTACTGATGGGTGAACATAGACACCAGGTGTAAAGAAACACACCCAATGTTTCTACCCTGGATGGGAATCGAACCCAGACTCTCGTTGTGTGAAACGAGAGCTTTACCACCAAAACCACCAGTAATGCACCAGAATTGCCCAAGAAATTACCAGACTAAGTCACACAATTTTTAATAAATATAGTCCACGGTTTTATTAAATAAGAAAGGTTTACTAATTCGACATTCTTTTATTAATCAATGTTCAAGAATTATATGTGCCAAAGTGTGAGTTAGGGAGCTGAGACGGTGGCACTGAAGGAGGGACAATGTCTGAGACTTAGCTTGCGGTCTACCGCAGTATTCCTAGTCTGCGGTCTACCTTTTATGTTATATTCTTTAGCTGTGCTGACCTTTATTAGCTAACCGGTTAGGTTAAGTTAGGTTAAGTTAGATTAAATTAGGTTAGGTTAGGTTAAATTAGGTTAGGTTAAGTTACGTTAGGTTAGGTTAAATTAGGTTAGGTTAGGTTAAGTTAGGTTAGGTTAAGTCAGGTTAGGTTAAGTTAGGTTAGGTTAGGTTAAATTAGGTTAAGTTAGGTTAGGTTAAGTTAGGTTAGGTTAGGTTAAATTAGGTTAAGTTAGGTTAGGTTAAATTAGGTTAGGTTAAGTTAGGTTAGGTTAAGTTAGATTAGGTCAGGTTAAGTTAGGTTAGGTTAAATACACAAATAACCCGCACATAAAAGAGAGAAGCTTACGACGACGTTTCGGTCCGACTTGGACCATTGACAAAGTCACAGTGTGATTTTGTCAATGGTCCAAGTCGGACCGAAACGTCGTCGTAAGCTTCTCTCTTTTATGTACGGGTTATTTGAGTATCGTTCCAGTCACGGTATTGTGCCTTTTTTTTTTATTTAGGTTAGGTTAAGTTAGGTTAGGTTAACTTAAGTTAGGTTAAATTAGGTTAGGTTAAGTTAGGTTAGGTTAAATTAAGTTAGGTTAAGTTAGGTTAGGTTGTTAGGTTAGGTTATCTTAGGTTAAGTTAGGTTAGGTTAAATTAGGTTAGGTTAAATTAGGTTAGGTTAAGTTATGTTAGGTTAAGTTAGGTTAGGTTAAGTTAGGTTAGGTTAAGTTAGGTTAGGTTGAATTAGGTTAGGTTAAGTTAGGTTAGGTTATCTTAGGTTAAGTTAGGTTAGGTTAAATTAGGTTAGGTTAAATTAGGTTAGGTTAAGTTAGGCTAGGTTAAGTTAGGTTAGGTTAAGTTAGGTTAGGTTAAGTTAGGTTAGGTTAGGTTAACTTAGGTTAGGTTAAGTTAGGTTAGGTTATGTTAGGTTAGGTTAAGTTAGCGTGAAGAGCTGGTAGACCGCACGCTCAAATAGCAACCTATTGTTCCTAAAGCCCCGCTTATCTCTGGGGTACATTAACATATCTCATGTTTTAGATGTGCCAGAGTTCTCCCCAGTTACGTGGGTGAAAGTTTAATTCAAGATTATACCTGTAAAAAATTCATCCACATAATGTCTCACAACAATTAACTAATATTGGACAACACATAGTTACCTTACCTGTTGTGTCAGTCAATTCACACTGGGAGGCCAACATAAATTATTACATTACTTGTGTATTATTGCATTACAGTAGTCAACATCACCTCGTCCAGTATTATCAGTCTTATTATGACCAGATTACACTGTATCCGAGCCCTTCCAGATACATGTTCACATATTTCGTGGTCCCCAGTTCTTGCCCATACACCTCTTCTGCCCCATCGGCCTCGATTACCCATGACAAATTCTGCCACACTCCCCAATATATACGTTCCGCCTTCTTCGATTCCTCTCCTCACTGAACATTTTATCTTGTACACATACATTTACTCTTAGTTAGGGATATTTCCAGGTGTGTAAAACACTTTCCTTATTAAAATAATAATTTCCTCTAAACTACAACAATTTTCCCTCACTTAATCAACTCTTTACAGTATATATGAAATTTATAGGTAATATAGGTTTTCATGTGAATTAATATTTATTATTTAATACTTATTAATTAATTAATTAATTAATACTTATTAATACTTGTGCCTATTTTTGTTACTTATCAAAAACTCGCACCAAAGATACACACCTACAAAATTTTATATACACACTTATTATCCCCAGCAATTCTTACACACAATTTACAGGAAACTTAAGTTTCCACAATCAATTTGTGTCATTGGTATGAACAAACAAAATTCCTACATATCTAAATTTCATATTATTTATAACTCAATTGTCCACGAATATGTTAATCTAAGCAAATGATGATGTTCTCCTTTAAAATGCTTGTGCATAAAGGAGTGAAGTAGTACTAGGTACTAAGATTCTTAGCTTCACTAAAAATGCATGTGAAGTAGGTTCAGTACGACTGTAAGAGGTCTGTTTTCAACAATGTTTGATAAGGTGATAATAGTCCGTCAGATGTAGAGCAATGTTGCTGACGCTGTTGTCCTGTAGCTCGATCTCTAGCGTTCTCAGCTCACACACAGGTCCGGAGTTCGAAACCCCGGTACGGGTGGATTCATTCATTAGAGATTTGCCGGTACTTCCGGCCCGGGATTAGGACGTATTTCCATAAGACACCTGGTGTCCATGCTCACCCATCAGTATGAAATAGGTACTTGGGTGTTAGTCGACTTGTATGGGTCGCATCCTGGGACAAAACTGACCTAATTTGCCCGAAATGCTGTGCATAATAAGGGACTTTCTATATAGTAATATGTCGTTGATGTATATCTTGTGCATGTACTTGTAGAAATAAGGATGTTATGTTATGTTATGTTATAATCAGGAGTAATGGAAGGCAGTCACCTTGAGTTAAGGAAGGAGACAAGTCCCTTTTCCCTGGATCAAGAGCCGCTCACCAGCATCATCGCACTTCCCTTGAGAGGATGAAGTTGTCTAATGACACCGAATGATCCACACGGGTTAAAGATTTTATTTTTTGTAAGGGTTAAAATGTGTAATTACATTATTATTATTATAATCAAGGGTGGGGGGGAAGGTATTCAGGCTCAATTCAGGGAACTGGAGCACAGATCCAATTCCCTAGCTCAAGAGCCCCTCACCAGCATCAAGGAACCTCCCTTGAGGGGTGTGTAATTACAATTTTGATTTACTAAGTACGAAGAAAGTCACTATCATGCCGGGGCATTTCAGGCAGACTAATCCTAAATACTTGAAAACTACTTAACTCTACACAAGATAAGAGTGGCTATCTTTTCAATAAATCTTTATCTTTATAGTAATGTGAGGTTGTCAAAGGTGGAGGTTTATAAGAATAATCTTGAAGTTGCACGTAACAAATTACTAGTTTATAAATTAGCAAATGTCTTAATAGAGATCGTATAATATTTGGGAAGTAATTTCATACTGATTAGAAGTTGTGTTGTTTAGTATTTAGAGATGAGATGATTTTTAAGCATTACCCTTAACTAGTATGCAGTCAGGGGATCTTTTACCGTACAGGTAGTGAATTCCAGATCTTCGGGCCCTTTATGTACATTGCATTTTTGCATAGTGTGAGACTGACACAAGGGATGTCAAAGAGTGCTTTGTGCCTTGTATTGGGCCTTTGCTGCTTTCTGTTGTAGCTAGCAAGCAGAAGTTTAAGTGAAGAGTTTATATTGGAGTTTAATATTCTGTACATACAGTAGGCACAATAATATGAGTGTATGTCTTATATATTTAGTAGGTTCAGGCTTTTGAAAATGGTGGTGTGTCTGGCACACGAGTTGGTGATTCACACATTATTATTATTATTATAATCATGGGATTATACAGGACATATAGGGGGGATGGGAGGCATTCAGGCCCAATTCAGGGAACTGGAGCACAGATCCAGTTCCCTAGATCAAGAGCCCCTCACCAGCATCAACGAACCTCCCTTGAGGGGGAGGGGTGATTCACACAGCAGCTTTTTGTTGGGTTGTATAAGGTGGTTGGCTGTGGTCAATCCTTATACACTAATAGTACCATAGGTGAGCTAGGGATATATTAAATTATTATTATTATTATTATAATCAAGGGAGAAGCGCTAAACCCAGAGGATTATACAGTGCCTGGGGGGGATGTGGAAGGAATTCAGGCTTAATTTGGGGAACTGGAGCACAGATCCAATTCCCTAAACCAAGAGCCCCTCACCAATATCAAGGAACCTTCCTTGAGGGGAGGGATATATTAAAGTGGTGTAAAAATTATTATTATTATTATGAGCCAATCACCTGCAGGAGGTTTACAGGGCATTACCTGAATTATTACCTGCAAGTAATTTGGGTGAGGTAAGTGGGACTTAAGTCATAGGTCACTGAACTGCAACTCATTCGACTGGCCACTTCCTCGCTTTCACAAAAAGCTAGACGTAACATTAAATTAATAATCTGGACTTGGCTTAAGTTGCATTTTTTTTTTTATTTGGTGGGGCTGAGACCTCCTTAACCCAACCTCCCTTGGTGCCACCATTGGGCAAATGCTACAATATAACGTTATGAAAAAAAGTGTAGAGGTCTTCAAGAGGACACTGGACAAGTACTTCTGCTAAGTGCCAGAGCAACCAGGCTGTGATGGACGAGAGTCAGCAGGCTGACAGCAGTAATAGCCTGGTTGACCAGGCAAGCACCAGACAAAACTGGCCCAGGGCCAGGCAACGGTAGAAAAACTCTCAAAATCTATCAAGGATAAAAGGAAGAGAAAATCGGGTGATAATTTTAAAATCCAGTATAGTAGTAGTAGTAACTACTCAAGTGATTTTCCACAGTAAATGTGGATAATCACTTGTGGATGCTCCTCAGTTGTGGATGCATCCTCAAATATGAATGCTCCTCAGTTCACACACTGGTCTGGAATCAATCCCCAGCACGTTATTATAATAATAACTAAGTAATAAACCCACAAGGGTCATTCAGTGCTGCAATCCCCAGCATGGGCCAAACATTGGTCATGTTTCCACAGACCTGCTGCCTGTGTTCAGTTAGCAGTAAGTAGGTACCTGAGTATTAGCCAACTGTTGTGGGTCACATCCTGGGGAACACTATTAACTTAAGTAACCTGGGGAAATGGGAGGCAATCAGTTTCGATCTAAGAAAGGAAACAATAGGGCCAATTTCTTGGATTAAGAGCCCCTCTTTGGCAGGGGGGTCAGTGTTTCCATAGCAACAGCAGGATTTTTTGTCGAGGGGCAGCCCTAAACCCATAGGGGTCATACAAAGAATGTGGAATGGGAGGATATCAGGTTTGATCCAAGGAGATGACACTAAATTCCTTGGATCAAGGGCCCCTTACCAGCATCATGAAACCTTTCTTGAGGGGTTTGTCTGCTACTATTATTATTACTACTACTACATTCGTGGGGGAAGTACTAAACCAACAGGGGACATATAGCACCTGGGCGAATGAAAGCCGTTCAGTTCTAATACTTTCCACCAACAATCTTTTTCCCAGAATTAAGGCACTATACTACAATGTATTTCATTACAAAAGGAGGAAATAAAATGAGTTGCCAAGTACAGAAATGTTTATTACATGTTTTCCTAGTCTGATAAAATGCTATTTACAGTCAGGTTAAAAAAAATTTCAGATGTTTTGGAGCATCGAAGTGTCATGAACACTTATCAGTAAAAGTAACTTATTCACAAGGAGACACACAAGAGGAAAAAAGTTGTTCTATATATTTTGACCTGGGTCTTAAGAGTACCTCAGGAAGAAGTAAGAATAAACAAAACAGCTTTCTTCCACTGTCCGCATATGGGTTGCTTCCTATTATTTTCAGATGAAATTGTTAAATAAACAATGACGTGGAATGTTACCATGGTGTGAACGATCCTCGGTAAAAAAGTGCTCCTTTTATCTCCTTATAGTAGAGGTACAGTACTTTATTATCTTGCATACAACACATGCAAACTAGCCATGTATAATTATAGGTATTGCCCTTTCTGTAGTGCCAAAAAAAAAACTAGTAAATAGAACAAATGAAAGTAGCCATGTATAATTAATGTTGTTGTCTAATTGGTAGTTTCCAGTGAGCAGCAGTTCTCTCTCTCTCTCTCTCTAGAATATATATACTGCATTAAAAAATAAAAATGATGAGCAGATACTGTACACAATTTTGTGCTGTTTTAAACTAAAAACAAATAATTTGAAGGGTTACATACTGTTTACAGCAAATTTTATAAAAAAATCATTAGAATTGTACAGTCAAAACTGCAAGTAAACACACTGTATGAATAAAAAAGTATTTTACATCCAGAGACATACTAATTACCAAATACTGTATCTAAATACCCAACAAAGCTGTTTCAACAACTCATCATCTAGCATCAGAAATACCATCTTGGGCCATGAATACAGGTGTCCCTCCCTTAATACAGTAGATGCATTCCAATAACATTGCAGCTGAACTAAACTCAATCAAGTCATAAACCCTTAATTCAATGCAAGAATCTTCAGTATACTTTGCGAATCGTACCAATCACATACGTTGAATGCATATTGCACACATGGAATTATGAACAGAAATAGAACCTTACATAATAGTGAACTCACACACAAGGGAAGCCTGCACATGCGTCTTGAATAAGTGGCGGCTACATATGCATAAGACTGAATTTTTCTTACAGAATTAAAGTGTGGAGACAAATGGGAAGTATAAGATTCCAAACTTGGATAAAAATAACTCAGTAGTACAGTGGACCCCCGGTATACGATATTAATCCGTTCCCGAGAGCTCATCGTATGCCAAAATTATCGGAAGGCGAATTAATTTTCCCCATAAGAAATAATGGAAATCAAATTAATCCATGCAAGACACCCAAAAGTACTATGAAAAAAAAAGTTTTACCACATGAAATATTAAGTTTAATGCACACAAACTGAAGAAGACATGCACAGTTAGTAGTACTCTACTAACAATAGAATACATGACACTTACCTTTAATGAAGATCTGGTGATGATTGATGGGATGGGAGGAGGGGAGAGTGTTGAACTTATTGTTTAGAAGGGGAATCCCCTTCCATTAGGACTTGAGGTAGCAAGTCCTTTTTGGGGGTTACTTCCCTTCTTCTTTTAATGCCACTAGGACCAGCTTGAGAGTCACTGGACCTCTGTCGCACAACAAATCTGTCCATAGAGCTCTGTACCTCCCGTTCCTTTAAGATTTGTCTAAAATGGGCCACAACATTGTCATTGTAATAGTCACCAGCACAGCTTGCAATAGTTGTGCTGGTGACTATTACAGGGTGATGTTCAGCCATAAAGGTTTGCAGTTCAACCCACTTTGCACACATTTCCTTAATTTTTGAAGTAGGCACAATGGATTCCACAACTGGCATAGGCTTCTCAGGGTAAACCCCAAACCCTTCAAAATCTTTCTTAATTTCCATACTAATTCTCACCCTTTTTACCACAGGGTTGGCACTAGAAGCTTTCTTGGGGCCCATGGTGACTTATTTTGCAGAAACAAGCACCAAAAACACTGTGATAATATGGAATGTACCGAATGTATGCTTAGATGCGAGCACACTGGCTGGCTTGCAAACACTGGCACTCACATGGACGCATCCTGGACGAAGCGTGTGTGACGGGTTTTTTAACGAGTGGCGAGGCAAAATTTTGGCATTAAAATGTATCGAATACCGAATTTAACGTATACCGATGCCATCGAATACCAGGGGTCCACTGTATATAAAATTATTATAATATTAATGAAAAATGATAAACCCTTGAGACTCGTAGAGCACCGGGGTATAAAAAGTTATCAAGTTATATCCAAAGGAAATCCAGTTCCAATTACTTGGATCAAGAGCCCCTCACCAGCAATACAGAACCACCATTGAAGGGTAGTATACTAAAAAATACCATTAAACTGCCTGACAAAAGCTGCTCTAAATAAAGACACTTGTTAAATAACTCCTTAGTATAAAAAATTATAGTACATATTATATTGTAAGATGAAATACAGTACAGCCTCTCCTCACATAACCCTTAAACTGTCCAAACAAATTTACGTTCACATGCGTAGTGCTCCAAAAGTAGATCTACGTTTTTCTACATATTTTCGATTGTAGCAAAAAAATAAAAAGATCAAAGTTTTTTATACGTTTTCAAATGTGAAAAAAAAAAAGATCTACGTTTTTTTTTACATACTTTCAAATGTTGAAAAAACGAAGATCTACGTTTGGACAGTTTAAGGTTAACAACGGAGTTCCATTCCTAAGACCACGTCGGTAAACGAATTTGTCACTAAGCAAGGAGCATATTATAATGGTAGTGAGTTTGTGTCAACCATCTATATTCTATGATATTGTTTTAATGTCACCTTTGCACCAGTCATAACATTTTTAGTATATTTTTAAATGTTTATACAGTAGTGTACTGTATATTGTACATAATAAACAGAATAAAGGAAATCAGCTCTAATATACATTATAGCCTCTCCTCATTTAATGACAGAGTTCTGTTCCTAAGACCATGTCAGTAAACAAATTCATCACTAAGTGAGGAGCATATTATAATGGTAGTGGGTTTGTCAACTAGAGATGATTTCCCCTATTTCATTACAATATACAGTGCAAAAGTAATATTAAAACAATTTATAACATTTCTGGTATATTTTTAAATGTTTATACAGTAGTGTACTGTACGTAGTATATTGTAATAAACAGAATAGAGGAAATCAGCTCTAATATACATTATATAGGTATGTATAATGGTCAGAGAGCCCATTGTAAGTCTGAGTCGTCAGTAAACTAATACATTGCTAAGTGAGGAGAGGCTGTATTTAGCTATGCATACTGGTCAGAGAGCCTGTCATAAGTCCAAGTCATTGGTAAACGAGTACGTCACTAAGTGAGGAGAGGCTGTACATGTGATCCCAAGATTGAAATAGGTAATGTTAACTTTCTAATAATCAATAATTAACAATATAAATAATAAGCAAATTACAACATGTAGTACGTACATACATTTATTACAAATATCACCATTACCTGTCATAACTTCAATCTAATCAGAACTGATAAACATATCAGTAAATACAAACACTTTTAGTTACTAGGAGTTTTGAACCAAGACTTGTTTGGGAGATAAGAAGGAGCTGCTCCATGGGTAATATTGTAAAAATAAATTTAATCAATTCTTTTATAAAGCACCTCTATATAGTGCAATTTTTTGTAACTGCAATTGAATAAAACATTCAAAATTAAATAGTGCATGGAAAGGTCTTCATAGCATGTGTTTTTTTCAAATTTTTATGCACTTTTTTCAACTGCATATACAAAAAATTATACTGTACAGATGAGCTTTATAAAAGAGTTGACTGTTCAGTATCTTGAAATACCGCTCAAAGCTTCAAATACAGTAGTCCAAAGAAGGTAGCTCTAATTTCTCAGATCAAGAATGTTTCTGCATCATGCATTACTGAAAAAGGGGAGGGGGGGACTACCAGCTGTGCCAAAGGTATTCTTTTCCCCTCTGCCTGTCTTCTATTTTTGAAAAAGGTCCTTAATCTTGGACAAATGTATCCATGATTTGTCTCCTCCCAGGTCCCTTCTTTTCCCTGCAGAACTCTTAACTGATCTCGGCATGCTTAGAGGCCTGAGGTCCCTTAAAAAAATTGGATGCATAATCAACAATGCAAGTGACATGAGAACTTATTTTTAGAGCAATTCAATTTATTAAAGAAATCTTAAAATTTCTTTTGATTACTTTCATTTTTTACCTAGGTTTTATCAGAGAATGGGTTAGAGAATTTTTGTAAAAACTTTCAGACAATCAAGTTTATAACTGTTTAAGGTGAACATGGCTGCATTTTACCTGAATACAACTAATCAAGAATATACTGTACTTTTCCTTACATAGGGACTAAAACTTGATGTACAGTATATACAGATATATACCTCTTGGTGCATACATGTATAGTGTTTTGTATATTCATGTAAACTGCTAAACCTATGGGGGTCATTCAGTTTTGCATGGGGTAAGGGGTGGATGGCATCAGAGGTAAAGAGGCAGAGGTGCTGAGGCTAAGTACAAGGGGTAAAGGAGGAAGTAAGTTTAGCTCTAGTAAATCTGTTGGTTAAAAATGTCGTATAGTCTACTTTAAAGGTTAAGATTCTGGTTAAAGACAAGCATGTGAGAGCACTCAAGGAGAGGTTACATATGAAGATGGTGTATTCTCTGATATCAAGTTATGAACATAATCTAATGATTCTCACTGGGACCATTTCCATGTTGAGCACCATTCTTTTACCCACTCATCTACAGTTTGTCATTCCACATCTTTTCACCTTAAAAATTCCTGGTAAAAAGACACCACATGAAGAATAAATCTGAACCTTCTCTTTTGACTACATTTCTCGGCAAGTCTACCCAACAAACACCTGCTACTACTTTTATCTTGTCAGTACTAATGACTTTCAACTTTAATTTTTTTTTTTTTTTTTTATCACACTGGCCGATTCCCACCAAGGCAGGGTGGCCCGAAAAAGAAAAACTTTCACCATCATTCACTCCATCACTGTCTTGCCAGAAGGGTGCTTTAACTACAGTTTTTAAACTGCAACCACAGAGTGCAGGCACTGTAATCTCCAGGACTCAATCTGAATCCCTTCATAAATGTTACCTTCTCAAGTATTAAAAACCATTTGTCTCCATTCACTACACGTTTGCCTCTGGAAGCAAGTCTACTCCAAACAAACACCTGCTACTACTTTTATCTTGTCAGTACTAATGACTTTCAACTTTAAAAATATAGTAGTATATAGTACCTCCCATGGATCAGCATCTATCCTGCCCATTTCTGAGCTTATGTCTAGGCATTTATGTGGTCAGTTTAATTTGTTTTTTTACCTTGCCGGCTGCCTCACACCGAAACAAGGTGACCCAAAAAAAGGAACACTTTCACCATCATTCACAAAATCACCGTCAGTTTAATTATTATTATTATTTATTTATTTTTATTAACACTTCAGCCGTTTCCCACCAAGGCAGAGTGGCCCGAAAAAGAAAAACTTCCATCATTCACTCCATCACTGTCTTGCAAGAGGCATGCTTACACTACAGTTAAAAAACTGCAATACTAACACCCCTCCTTCAGAGTGCAGACACTGTACTTATTATCATCATCAAAAAGAAATGCTAAACCTACAAGGGTCATGGTCAGTTTAAAATTCAGGGATTTGCTGAAATCTTGGGTGATTTTTATTCTGTCAGAAGTCAAAGTCACTAAATATACATTTCAATAAAAATTGGTAAGAGTTTAACATACATATCATTTCTTGCCAAGATTACAGTACCATATACTACTGTATAACACATGAAATCCTTGTTGCTTAGGCATTAGTGCAGTTATACTTGCAGTTATGCTCCCAAGTATAACATAAATATTAAGATTTGTATTAATAAACTTAAAAAGATAAACTTTCATTATTTTTTTTTTTTGGGTCACCCTGCCTTGGGGGGATACAGGCAGTTTGCTGAAAAAAAAAAAAAGCAGAGCTGAGAATTAGGATACTTCTATATTTGTGGCGTATAAATCGGGTGAGTGGTACGTCAAGGTATCTGTGGAAACAAAAAACGTTATCTATGGAGGCAAAGAAGGGAATGTATGAAAATGTAGTGGTTCCAACACTCTTATATGTGTGTGAAGCTTGGGCTGCAAATGCTGCAGCGAGGAGGTAGATGGAGGCAGTGAAGACGTCCTGTCTAAGGGTAACGTGTGGTGTAAATATTATGCACAGAATTCGCAGTGTGAAAATTAGGAGGTGTGGAGTTACTAAAAGTATTAGAGGGCTGAAGAGGGGTTGTTGAGGTGGTTTGGTCATTTAGAGAGAATGGATCAAAGTAGAATGACTTGGAGAGCATATAAATCTGTAGGGGAAGGAAGGCAGGGTAGAGGTCGTCCTCGAAAAGGTTGGAGTGAGGGAGTAAAGGTTATGTGGGTGAGGGGCTTGGACTTACAGCAAGCATGTGTGAGCGTGTTAGATAGGAGTGAATGGAGATGAATGGTTTTTGGAACCTGATGAGCTGTTGGAGTGTGAGCAGGGTAATATTTTGTGAAGGGATTCAGGGAAACCGGTTAGCCGGGTTTGAGTACTGGAAATGGGAAGTACATTGCCTGCACTTTAAAGGAGGAGTTTGGGATATTGGCAGTTTGGAGGGACTTCTGAACTGTCGTATCTGAGCACCTCTGCAAAGACAGTAATTATGCATGAGTGAGGTGAAAGTGTTGAATGATGATGAAAACTATTTTCTTTTTGGGAATTTTCTTTCTTTTTGGGTCACTCTGCCTCAGTGGGAGACAACCAACATGTTAAAAAAAAAAAAAACTCAGTACTCAAAGCAACTGACTCAAATGAAAAGCCTTGCTTTTTAACTTTTGGGGCAGGCAATGTATGGGCACCTCCTACACTCAGTGCTTCTATTCACCTAGCAGAAAACAACCATCTGGGTGTTGGTTAATTGTTGTGGAGTGTTCCCTCTCCCCAAAACCAGTATATCAGTTAATAAATATACAGTGGTATCTCGAGTTTCGAACACCTCCCAACTCGAGCAATTATGCAAGTGTATTTTTGTAAGTGCTTTTGTAAGTGTATTTTTGTAAGTGCCTCTGTAAGTGTATTTTTGGGGGTCTGAAACGAACTAATCTAATTTACGTTATTCCTTATGGAAACAAACTCATTCGGTAACGGCATGCGAACAGCCTTCTGGAACAAATTATGGCCGAAACTCGAGGTACCACTGTACTATCATGTCCTTGTGGATGCAACTACAGTAACCACTCTTCCACCCAATAAATTTTACATATATTACCATTCTAAGAAATGTTATTTCATATATTACAACTGCTTATTGAAAGATAAAATTATCATATCAAGAAGGATGTGTTCATTTCGACTTCCATATGGCAAACTTACATAATACCTATGTAACTTGGAACATAACAGGTACATTAGCAAATTCCATTGTCAAATTATTTACTGTGTCAAATTATTTAGAAACTAAAGTTTCTAAATAATTTGACACAGTATCATTATTAGTTAATGCATCCACCTTAGGAATTATAAGCAAATATTTTCAGAGACTTTTAATGGCATCAATGAAATTTTTTTTCCAGATATTTTAGAAGATATTAGGAGCATAATTCTACATTTAATACTGTAACCACAATAAGTCAGTCATAAAAATATAGAAGAAATTATAATAATCAATTCTTTAACAGCAGAGTGAAATGTTTATTTTATAGACTTGATACTTTCCAAATCTTAGAAAGTGACATGGACATACAATGGCACATAATATATTGCCATACCTAAACCTTCATCATGTATCATATAAACTGCTTTCCAATACAATACTTATTATTTAAAAAAAGAAAGTTCTCAATCTGACTAGAATAAATAAACTGATACTTAAAACATGTACATAATTTAAAAAAAAATTAACCTATGTTACACTGGAGAGTCAAATTGTGATCTTTTTGCACTTCGGAAAAGACAGCTGAAGCACTTGTGATACCAAATGTAATTCTTCATTATTAGGAGCCACCTTACCTTGGTGAGAAATGGCCAAAGTTGAAAAGTATAAGCTTTGAAAAATGCTGTGTAGAGTATTAAACAGAAATTAGCAAAATTAGGAAGTAAACCTCATGTAATTTATAAAATGTGGTGAAATCCAAAGGAACACCAGATAAAGAATAGGGTCTTGGGATGAGGAAAACACACACACACTTGCCAAACAAGCTTTCACTGGGACAACATTTGTGTTATCTTCAACAAAATAGATTAAAATGCTGTTCCAATAAGTACAAAAGTACCTTTCTTCATTATTGTTGGCAGGAACCATTCAATTAGATCCAAGATCTTAAAGTAATTGTAAATAATAAATTATCACCAAACTAAATAAATAAATATGGTACAATGGGGAAAGACAAACACTGTTGGCAAATTTTAATATAGCATAGTATATAGTATAGTACAGTATATAGATAGGGAAATGCTAAAAAAAAAATAATAATAAAATAGGCATTGTGTATGTCAGATGCACTTGAGACTATACAAAAATCAAAGTAAAGCAAAAAATGGCATTCTTGGAAAATAAGAAAAAGAGAGAAGACATAACAACAAATGTATAATACATAAGCAGGTTTCTTCGCTCTATGTGAATTCATTATTACACGATGTTCTATTTCTATTTGCAATTCCATACATGCAACAGATATTCAACATATGATCAGTACAATACACAAACATACTGAAGAGTTTTATTATGCAGAATTAAGGGTTTATGGCCAGACTGACTTTAGTACAGCTGTTGTGGTACTGGAATGCATGTACTGCACAAAGTGAGAGACAGCTGTACAATTATCCTTCATTTTATGCTATAACTATGTTCTAGGCCCATGGTAGATGAACCAGGCTCAATCAGGCCATCAACACTAAATTTCACATAAGACTATTCAACACACTTTATAAGCCACAATGATCATATATGGAGAATGCAAAATGCATATGAGGAATTATCGATAGACACAGGACGTCACATATTAACAAATTCATGCAGTGATAGTCGTAGTAGTAGTAGTAGTAGTAGTAGTAGTAGTAGTTGTGACATTTACAAAGCACTTTGTGTAAGACGCTTAGCTCATAGTCATAAAAAAAAAGGATAAAATGTTACACAAAACGAGCGGAAACTCGAATTATGTACGTATATACTGTATATGTATTGATGGAGAAGCACTAACCCGTAGAGACCACACGCTGTCTGGGGAATGGGAAGCAATCAGGTTTGATCCAAGAGTAGCTTCAACGCCTTGTTGCAAGAGCACTTTACCAGTATCGAGATACCTGCCCCTTTGTAGAAATACAAATTTATAAAATATAAAGAAATAGAAAGACTTGATTCACAGGAATCAGCAATGTGGAAACAGACCAACATTACTTTAAATTACGACAAAAAATACATCCAGAACAGACAATAAGAAGTACATATACCTTTACAAAATTGAATGGATAATGACAGGAATAAACAAGATATACTACAATCAATGAATTTTTTGAAAATGATAAATGAAAAAACAGATCACACTAATAATTTCTTCAAGCATAGCAGATAAATAAATAAATACACACAAATATAATTTGTTTTAACACACTGGCCGTCTCCCACCGAGGCAGGATGACAAAAAAAAAAAAAAAAAAAGCTCTTTCATGAAGTTTTTCTTTTTACATTTAGTAATTTACACAGAAGGGGTTACTAGCCCCTTGCTCCCAGCACTTTAGTTGCTTCTTACAAGACGCATGGCTTATGGAGGAAGGATTCTTCTCCACTTCCTTATGGAGCGTGTGTGCACATCCTCTTTTGCATATACATGTACATTTTTATATACTGTGGACCCCCAAGTTTCGGCAGCATCAACTTTTATGAAATTCGACTTTCGGCAAGTTTTTTCGGCAAAATTTGGCCTCGAGTTTCGTGATTAGACTTCTGGCAAGACAGTGATGGAGTGAATGATGGTGAAAGTTTTTCTTTTTCGGGCCACCCTGCCTTGGTGGGAATCGGCCAGTGTGATAATAAAAAAAAAATAACGTGATTCGGCGACCGTCCGGTACCCGTCCGCCCGTCATCGCGCACACAAAGCAAGTCTCCTACGCCATTCATGCTCAGTGTGCCATTGTTTACCAACATGTGACCATCACTCCGTGGGTTCAGTATATAGGAATGTAAGGTGCCTCTGTGCATGGTGCCTTGTTTCAAGGAGTTCCACAAGCTCCAGCAGTTCTAAAACCATGTCCAGTGATTGTAAATATGTAAATATATGATAGAACATTAGTATTATACAAGATTTGTGCATGTTTATTGTAATAAACAACAGTGG
Source organism: Cherax quadricarinatus (assembly GCF_038502225.1). Lineage (NCBI taxonomy): Eukaryota > Metazoa > Arthropoda > Malacostraca > Decapoda > Parastacidae > Cherax > Cherax quadricarinatus. The sequence goes on from NC_091340.1 coordinate 10,530,999, forward strand.
TAAACAATAATATGATAATAACTTTAGTGCAGTTGTGTTCAATACAGTGAGTTTATATATATACATTATATACAGTATTGGTCTCTCAGGCCCCAAATGTTAGTAGGAATAGAAAAAAATTGGAAAAGAAAAGAAAAAACAACAAAAACCGCAAAATAATGTAATGCGCGTATGTGGAATTCGTCGATGTTGCCGCCACCACATCATTTTCGACAAACTTCTTGGCACTGTATCTCGGTAAGTACTGATCAGAATTTTTTTTTTGTCTTATTACCTTCACAAAAATATGCTCTTTAATTCTGTAAGAAAAAATATTTTTTTTTTTTTTTTTCAAAATTTCTTGGACACTGGAGCACCACTTCAGATTTTGGCCTTGGACCCTGAAGGGGTTAATTTGAAAAAAAGTATTTTACTTTAATATTTTTGGGTGTCTGGAACGGATTGATTTTATTTTCATTATTTCTTATGGAGAAAATGGTTTCGAGTTTCGTGAATTTCAACTTTCGGCAGGCTCTCTGGAATGGATTAATCACAAAACTCGGGGGTCCACTGTATATCTGAGTGCCTCTGCAAAGACAGTGATTATGTGTGTTTGTGAGGTGACAGTGTTGAATGATGATGAAAGTATTTTCTTTTTGGGGATTTTCTTTCTTTTTGGGTCACCCTGCCTCGGTGAGAGACGACCGACATGTTGAAAAAAACAAAAAACATATACAGTGGACCCCCGCATAACGATTACCTCTGAATGTGACCAATTATGTAAGTGTATTTATGTAAGTGCGTTTGTACGTGTAAGGTTGGGGGTCTGAAATGGACTAATCTACTTCACAATATTTCTTATGGGAACCAATTCGGTCAGTACTGGCACCTGAACATACTTCTGGAGTGAAAAAATATCGTTAACCGGGGGGTCCACTGTACAGTGGACCCCCGGTTGTCGGCCAGTTTGGTTATCGGCCAACTCGGTTATCGGTTGTTCGCACGGTTATCGGCCATTTTCAATGCGTCCATCCGCCAGCTGGGGCAGCTTGCGCTTCAGTTTGGCTTTGTCTCTCGGTGGCTGAGAAAGCTTCTGCTCATACATCCAAACATTTCGCTTGTTTACCATTGTTTTTAGTGGCTTTTCTTGCAGTGCAACTGTGAAATAAGTAAAGATGGCTCCAAAGAAAGTTCCTAGTAAAGTTCCTGTGGTGAAGAAAGTGAGAAACACCATGGAATTTAAGCGTGAAGTGACAGAAAAGTTTGAGAGTGGTATAAAGGTGATGGAACTTGCCAGGATGTACAGCAAGAATAAATCAACAATTACATCCATCCTGGCAAAGAAAGAACAAATCAAAGATGCTGATGTTGCAAAAGGAGTAACTTTTCTAACCAAACAAAGGCCACCAGTAATGGAAGAGTTGGAAAAGTTATTATTATTGTGGATTAAGGAAAAAGAATTAGTGGGAGACAGTGTTGTGGAGTTGATCATGTGTTAGAAGGCAGGGCAGTTGCATGAAGATCTTGCAAAGAAAATGCCTGGAACAAGTGATGCAGTTTGTGAATTTAGGGGCAGCAAAGGATGGTTTGATAGATTTAAGAAGCGTAGTGGCATACACAGCGTTGTAAGGCATGGTGAGGCTGCAAGTTCTGATAAATGTGCGGCTGAAAAGTATGTTCACGAATTCCAGGACTATGTAAAGGCTGAAGGATTCAAACCCCAACACATGTTCAATTGCGATGAAACAGGCCTGTTTTGGAAGAAAATGCCAAACAGGACCTACATTACCCAGGAGGAAAAGGCACTGCCAGAACACAAGCCTATGAAAGACAGGCTTACTCTTTTATTGTGTGGTAATGCTAGTGGGGATTTTAAAGTGAAGCCTTTACTTATATATCACTCAGAAAATCCCAGTGTGTTCAAGAAAAACAATGTCATGAAGAATAGATTGTGTGTGATGTGGAAAGCTAATCATAAGGCATGGGTCACAAGGCAAATTTTCAAAGAGTGGGTTAATAATGTGTTTGGCCCAAGTGTGAAAAAATACCTCCTGGAAAAGAAATTGCCACTTAAGTGCCTCCTGGTACTGGACAATGCTTCTGCACATCCTCCAGACTTGCAAGACCAAGTGTTTAGGAACTTCAGTTTCATCACAGTGAAGTTCTTGCCTCCGAACACCACTCCTCTCCTCCAGCACATGGACCAGCAGGTCATTTCTAACTTCAAAAGCTCTACACAAAAGCAGTGTTTCAAAAGTGCTTTGAAGTGACCTCGGACACTCAGTTGACCCTATGACAGTTCTGGAGGAATCACTTCACTATCCTCCATTGCATAAGTCTTATAGGTAAGGCTTGGGAGGGAGTGACTTCCAGGACTTTTGAACTCTGCTTGGAGAAAACTGTGGCCAGATTGTGTCCCAGAGAGGGATTTTGAAGGGGTTGAGGCTGACCCTGACCCTGTGGGCTCTATTGTGGCACTGGGGAAGTCCCTGGGGTTGGAGGCGAGTGGCAAGGATGTGAAAGAGTTAGTGGAGGACCACAGGGAAGAGCTAACCACTGAAGAACTGCAAGAGCTTCATCTTGAACAGCAACAGACTGCAGCTGAGGAATTTGCTGCGGAGGAGGAGGAAGAGGGAGTGAAGGAAGTGCCTTTTTCAGAGATTAAAGAGGTGTGTGCAATGTGGACTAGGGTGCAAGCTTTTGTAGAGAAACACCACCCTGACAAAGCTGAAACAAGTCATATCTGCAACATGTTTAGTGACAAAACCCTGTCTCACTTCAGGAATATCTTAAAGAGATGCCAGAAACAGAGCACTCTAGACAATTATTTTATGAGACAGGGGTCCAGTGACTTTCAAGCTGGTCCTAGTGGCAATAATAGACAGAGAAGGGAAGTAACCCCAGAGAAGGCATTGCTACTTAAAGTCTTCATGGAGAGGGATTCCCCTTCCAAACACTAACTCCTCTCTCTTTCCTCCTCCCTATCTTCCAGAAGCCAGCATTAGCCTTCAATAAAGGTATGTAATTCTTACATAATTGTTAAAAAACTTATTTTTTTGTGAATATATTTGTTTGGAATGGATTAATTGTATTTCCATTAATTCTTGAGAAATATTAATTCGGTTATCGGCCATTTCGGTTATTGGCCGACCTTCTGGAAAGGATTAGGGCCAATAACCGGGGGTCCACTGTACAGTGGACCCCCGCATAACGATCACCTCCGAATGCGACCAATTATGTAAGTTTATTTATTTAAGTGCGTTTGTACGTGTATGTTTGGGGGTGTGAAATGGACTAATCTACTTCACAATATTCCTTATGGGAACAAATTCGGTCAGTACTGGCACCTGAACATACTTCTGGAGTGAAAAAATATCGTTAACCGGGGGTCCACTGTATATGTATATTATTGTACCCATGGAACAAGTGGTATTGATCAATAACAACACTGCACTAGCCAAGCAGTCGAACCCATGCTGTTTTGGCCCGCCTCATGGCGAGAGAAAACACATGACACTTTAGACCACTAGATTGTGTGGTCTAGTGGTCTAAAGCATCATGCATTTTCTCTCACCATGAGGCAGGCCAAAACAGCATGGGTTCGACTCCTTGGCTAGTGCAGTGCTGTTATTGATATATACGTATATATTTGTTTATTTATGGTGTGTAAAGGTAGAAAGTCGAAAGCAAACATAGATAAGAGTAAAGTGATAAAGGTATCAAACGATTTAGATAATTAAAAATTGGATATCACAATGGAGGGAGGAAGTGTGGAAAAAGTAAATGTTTTCAGATATTTAGGAGTTGACTTGTCAGTGGATGGCTTTATGAAGGATGAGGTTAACCATAAAATTGATGAAGGAAAAACAGCGAGTGGTGCGTTGAGGTATCTGTGGAGACAAAGAACGTTATTCAAGGAGGTAAAGAAGGGAATGAATGAGAGTACAGTGGTACCAACACTCTTATATGGGTGTGATGCATGGGTTGTAAATGCTGCAGTGAGGAAGCGGATGGAGGAAGTGAAGATGTCGTGTCTAAGGGCAATGTGTGGTGTAAATATTATGCAGAGAATTCGTAGTGTGGAAATTAAGAGGTGTGGTTACTAAAAGTATTAGTCAGAGGGCTGAAGAGGGGCTGTTGAGGTGGTTTGGTCATTTAGAGAGAATGGAACAAAGTAGAATTACTTGGAGAGCATATAAATCTGTAGGAGAAGGAAGGCAGGGTAGGGGTCATCCCTGAAAATGTTGGAGGGAGGGGGTAAAGGAGGTTTTGTGAGTGAGAGGCTTGGACTTCCAGCAAGCATGCATGAGCATGTTAAATAGGAGTGAATGGAGATGAATGGTTTTTGAGACCTGATGAACTGTTGGAGTGTGAGCAGGGTAATATTTTGTGAAGAAATTCAGGGAAACTGGTTAGCCAGACTTGAGTCCTGGAAATGGGAAGTACAATGCCTGCACTTTAAAGGAGGGGTTTGGGATATTGGCAGTTTGGAGGGATGTCTAAGCTGTCGTATCTGAGCTCTTCTGCAAAGACAGTGATTATGTATGAGTGATGGTGAAAGTGTTGAATGATGAAAGTTTTTTCTTTCTTTTTTGGGGGTTTTTCTGTCTTTTTGGGTCACCCTGCTTCGGTGGGAAACAGCCGACGTGATAAAAAAAATTACTTAGAGAGGATGAAGCAAAATAGGATGACTTGGAAGGTGATAAATCTGTAGTGGAGGGAAGGCAGTGTAGGAGTTGCAATAGGAAAGGTTGGGGGGAAGGGGTAAAGGTTTCGTGTGCAAGGAGCTTTGATATCCAGAAGGCATGTTAAGATAGGAGTGGAGGCAAATGGCTTTTGGGACTTGAGCTGTTGGAGTGTGAGCAAGTTAACATTTGTGAAGAGATTCAGGGTAACCAGTTAGCCAAACTTGAGTCCTAGAGGTAAGTAGTAGTGCCTGCACTCTGAAGAAAAGGTGGGAATATTTGCAATTTGGAAGGCCATCTGAACTAAAGTACTGGCACATCTCTAGCAAGACAGTGATGGAGTGAATGATGGTGAAAGTGTTTCTTCTTTTTAGGGTCACCCTATCTTGGTGGGAGATGACCATAATAAGAACATAAGAAGGAGCACTGCAGCAAGCCTACTGGCCCATGATGCTAGGCAGTCAAAGTCATACCCACTTAAGAAGAAGCCCTGCTGTAGGCCTACTGGCCCATGCTAGGCAGATTCATCTCACACCCACCCACATCCACTCATGTACATGTCTAACCTATTTTTAAAGCTATTCAAGGTTTTAGCTTCAATGACTTTACTTGGGAGTTTGTTCCACTCATCCGTAACTCTATTACTAAACCAATACTTTCCTATATCCTTTCAAACTTGAATATATTGCTGTGAGTCCTGTCTTGGGTTGATATTTTTAACATGTTATTTACATCCCTTTATTTATTCCTGTTTTCCATTTATACACTTCAATCATATCTCCCCTAATTCTATGCTTTCTAGAGAGTGCAGATTCACTGCCTTCAATCTATCCTCGTAGAAAAGATTTCAGATACATGGGATCAACTTTGTCATCCTTCTTTGTATGTTTTCCAGCACATTTATGCCCATTCTGTAATACAGTGACTAGAACTGTGCAGCATAATCTAAATGAGGCACAACCAGTAATATAGTACAGAATCAAAGAATAACCTGAGGACTCCTGTTATTTATACTTCTTAATATGAAGCCAAGAATTCTATTCGCTTTATTCCAAACACTGTTGTCTTGGCTTTCGATTCCTGCTAACCAGAACTCCTAAACCTTTTCTTACATTTAGAGTGAGTAAGATCTACATCCTTTAGTTTATAAGTGTCATGATTGTTTCCTTTGCCAACACTTAGAAATTTGCGTTTATCTATATTAAACTGCATCAGCCACTTCTCCAATCACTGCATCAATCTACTATTTAGATCTTCCTGTAGCGCTCTAGTGTCCTCGTCTAAATCTGACGGCCTACACTGGTGTCATCGGCAAACTTGCTTATGTCGCTATTTATTCCCTCATCTATGTTGTTTATGTATACTGTGAACAACAAAGGCTCAACACTGACCCCTGTGGAACACTGTTTATGATGCATCCCCACTCTGATTTCTCCCCATTTATGCAAACACACTGTTGCCTATCTATCAACCATGCCTCTTATCCAGGAAAAAATTTCACCTCCTATTCTGTGTGCCTTTACTTTCAAAAATCTCCAATATAGAACCTTATCAAAAGCCTTACTAAAGTCCATATACACAGTATCATATTCATTACCATAATCCACCTCATCAAATACCTTAGTAAAATAAGTTAGTAAATATGTAAGGCAGGTACACCCACTTCGTAATACTGTGCTGAGATTTATTGATCAATTTAAGTCTTTCAAGGTGGTTTCGAATAGCCTCAGCAATTATTGATTCCATCAGTGTTCCAACAATGGAGATTAGGCTAATTTGTCTATAATTCAAAGATAAAGACCTGTTCCCAGTTTTGCAGATGAGTATCACATTTGCTATTTTCCAGTTTGTAGTGATATGTTGAAAAGATCAGATAATGGTCATAAATGACTCGCAGAACAGATAGGGTTCAATCCCATGGCTCGCTAGTTCTAAAACTGTCAGACTAATGCGCTAGCCATTTTATGTCGGCCTACTAAAGTTTGCAGTACTTGATTTTTGTCTGTACACTAGGAAATTTAGCATGGGCCTCACTGTTACTGAAATACAGTTTTCTTACATTTCAACCTCACACCAACATGGATGTGGCAAACTCTAGCCTAAATTCTTTTAATGCCATTACAAATAACCTTTGAAAGTGTAATAAAACTATTATAAACATCTCACAGAACAGATGGGGTTTCAAGCATAACAAGACAATCCTAAAATTGACATGCCAGTGCAAAACCCCTGTACCATACCAGCAAAAGTCTTATATAGTCCTACTCATTCCTGTGACTTACTTATTCTCTAGCATTTACATACGGAATTTACATACATTGCATTTACACACATTGCAATTTTGCATCCATTACTTCGTTGTCCATAACATCCCTTATATGTGTTTCTGTGAATGCTCCAAATAAAGCATTTGCTTCTGTGTGGAGCCCACTTATATACTTTGTCTGCACTGTGAAGTATAAGAGAAGAATGCTGTGGCTCAATTGATCATTTGAACTGTGATGTCCTTGTACTTCAGAAATGACAGCAAGGAACTGAGTCATAGTGGATGCATTTCCATCTCAGGGTCACTCTAGTTTGGTGTGAGATAGCTGTTAAAAAATATAAATACGACAGCTTTCAAATACGTATACGAACAGGGAAATGTTAAAAGTTGAAAATGCAATAAAATAATTTATGAAATTTAAAGTATGACCAACGAAGAATGATTAATAGATTTAGAAATGCCCTTTCTAGAAGACAGAAGATGGTACAGTAAACACTACAGAATACTAGGTATAGTTATAAAAGAATATGAAACACCACAAGGCAGTGTGTTGTGAAGCCCACGGCAGGAAAAAAAATAAATTAAAATTAAAAGAAAAAAGTCATTCTATACATAACATTTTATCCCACACTAATTAGACTAACCAAAAATACATTAGACAAAAAAATCAAGATAATGACAACCTGGCCCCAATCTTCCCTGATTAACAACAGATTGTATGTCTTAGTAATTTCTCCCAGTCTGATTAGCCATTGATTCCAGGACAAATGAACATGTTTGGAAATCAGTCTCGCTTACTAGGGTGGTACAAGTACTGGATACACTTTGGTAAACTCACTATCCAGCCTTTGTTAGTGCATTGTGAACGGCTGCTTAGTGAAGGAACAGATCAAGTACATGTATTAGAAAAGATCAATACAGTATTGGAACAGGTTAATGAAATACTAGAAAAGGTTAGTTTAAATATTTAGCATGTGTCAAGTAAGAATTTTTAAGTGTACTCACCAACCATTCACCATTAAATGAAATATCAGAAATTTAGTATCTTGAAATAACCAATGCTTTAATGATAAACAAAAATGGAAATAATGAATAATAAGAAAGTGGAAGATGAGCAAGGGTAGAGCTGCGAGGTGCAGGGCAACTTATTAACCCTTAAACTGTCCAAACGTAGATCTACGTTCACTTGCGTAGCGCTCTAAACGTAGAACTAGTTTTTTTTACATGCTTTCAAATGGAGAAAATCAAGGTCGGAGCGTTACGCGCGTAAACGTAGATCTACGTTTGGACAGTTTAAGGGTTAAGTAGATACACTATACAAGAGCTTGGATATTAAAAAAAAAATGAGAAATGGTAAGCTAGCAGGTTTAAGTAACAAGAGTAACAGGAAAAAACTAACATCATGGAATGGATAAGTAGAAGATAACAGTGAAGACACTTTGAAGAACAAACTTATATTGAAATAACTTACAACTTCATAAAGATCTGCACAAATCAGTATGTCCCAATAAGAGCTTGTTCACCAATATGTCTTTCTTTTGTTATTTTTGGAAGTATGCCATTTAACTCTGGAAGAAGGGATACATCTTTTAATGTTGTAAGGAGGAGGAGAGGAAATATAGTAATGTAAAACTGTTTAGCTAGGGATAATCGACTTTTCTTTCAAGGCCCGCACTTCGGAGTGTTTGTGGGTAGCAAGGCATCCAAGACACAGATACTGTAGCTAACAGGTAACAAGAGGACTCAAGCATCATCAATATTATTTCACGATGGAACTAAATCTATTATTTACCATTACCACATATTCAGCCTGAAAATGCTGCTATGCAGTAGTCCCATGAACCCATTATTATGAAGGTTTTCCTATATTTGGAGAATCAGTTTGCATTGAAAGTGAAGCTGTTACCACTTGCCAGCTCAATCATAAATTATTAAAGGTGAAAATGGTGTTCTTCAAATGTATAACCGGAGTATATCTGAAGATTAAATGATGAAACTGTTATAAAAAAACAATATAAGAACAGACATAAAACTAAGTCAAGTATAAACACAGGGTAAAATATTAACTAGGATTACACTGTTAAATTAATGTAGGAAGGTTATACTCTTAAAATCAATAAAAGGAAAAATGAAAGTTTTTACTTTCTGTTTCAAAAAACTGTTACCTCATACAGTTGAACTTGAATATGCGACAATGAACACAACATCCTATCATTCACCTGTAAATTTTTTAATCAAGTTTTGTATACCATTAAAAAACAGAACGATATTACTCATTAAAACAGGCTAATTCAGTTCAAGAAAGAACTCCTGTCTCACTCAGAAGAAATTTCATCTTAAGATTTTATAATTTGTATTGTGATATTTGTGATTAAGGATGTGGGTGCATCCTGCCTGTGACAGGAAGCCCCCTAACTGCCTTGTTGAAGTCCACCAGTGAAGGGCAAGGTGGTGTCTACATGGTCACCACTCGTCAGACCCGATGGTGCTTAACCAACTGACCGAGTGGTGTGCACATCATTCAGTTCACACCAACGTGCACAAGCTTTTAAAAAAAGGTTAAATATGTTAAAAATATATTTATATATATATTTATATATATATACACTGTTTATAATGCCATTGAAGCATCAGTGACAAAATGTCCATGTAAAATGTTTAATCTTGACATTCAAATTGCTTGTACTATACTTCCATTTATGTACAACCAATGATGGTAATAATTTGCAACATTAAAATTTACCTATTTCTTTATGCTTTTAATACTTGCTAAGACAGCAGCATAAAGATATAAATAATACTTAAAATAGACAACTAAGAATGCACTCTATGACACTGTCAAATGGAAATTACAAATATACAGTTTAGTAACATATACACCTACCATCCGACTTACGACCTGCTCGACATACGACCATTCAACTTGCGACCGTGTTTTGTATGCCAAATTTCTGGGAAATAAACAACTGTTTGTGTTGTATACAGTGTTTATCCTAAACCTTACAGTATAAAATACAGTACTAACAGCATAAAAAGTAAAGTAAAAAATGAAATACCAAAATAAAACAATAAAATAAAGTCATTACAAAAATGTGATGTTGATATTCAGCAGTAAGGTTCGACTTATGTCCATTTCGACTTACGACCGGTTGGTCGGAACCGAACTCGGTCGTAAGTCGGATGGTACCTGTACTTGAAGAAAACAGACCTTAAATAGACAATTTTCTAAAAGCATCATGACTCACCACGTCTCTCACCCAGAAATCTTCTGGGAGAATAATAACCTCATGAAACTTTTGAGTTCCTTGTACCACACGTAACTTCGGCAACAAAAACTTATACTTTTTGACATCTTGATCTGTATATGTATGGACAGCTGATGATGTATGAGAGTGTACTAAACTAAGGACGTCACAGCTATTCCTAACTGGCTTAATGGAACTGTTAGATATCTGATCACGTATAACACGATCAAAATCAGCTCTCACAATGCCAGCATGGCCTATCCCATGACCCAACTCAAGAAACACCCATCGGAAGCAAACACCGAATGTCTGAGCAAAGTCACTCATAAAGTAAAAGTTGCTCTTATTTCTGTATCTGTTTGTTGGACAATCTGATATTATATTAATTTTACTCTTACCAGCTTGGATAACTTTTAGCAAAATTTTCTCCAGACCAGCCCAAACAGCAGCTGTTGTGTAATCCTTGCTATCAGACATTGCTATCACAGTCTGAAAACCACCCTCAGTCCAGAGGTAACCTGTTAGAACAGTAAGGATAGTAGCAATGTCAGATGAAGCACATTCAGACTCAGGATGGCGATATATAGGTATTGGGGAGCAGTCCAGGTGTAAGGTAACTTCGTCAGTCGAGTGCATGGCTCTTTCCCGTGCCAATTTGGCAGCATCTAACTGACAAAATGTTTTCTGAATATGAGCTTTCAAAAGGCTAAGTTCCTCGAAAAACTTTGCCACCACAATGCCTACTGGTTCACTTACAATTCTCCGTTTTGAGTGTATGGTGCCACTACAGGTCTTTTCCCATGCATCATATGGAAGTATATCTCGAGATTCTCTCAATTTACGCAACTGAGTCATAAGAGCACTCTCCATTTCAGAATCCTGAAGGATATCTGCTAATTCCATACCACTCATATTTAGTAAACCTTGGGAGTTTAAATTTTCAAATTTCAGTTCAGGATTGAGGCAGGGAAAGCAGGTACAAGTCTTCCAGAAGCGAGGACTAGGTTTTAGCACATTTTTGGGAACATAATTAGCAAATGTTTTATAGTTACATAATAATCCATACTCTGCCACAAACTGCTTATGGAGGATTAAGAGATAATACATTCGATATCTTGCTTCTGGTATTGCTTCATCTAGATCAGAAGGAGAACAAGCTTTTGACACATCATCCCGTAACATGAATTCCTTTACCAAGAGTGGAACATCAGAGGGATTTGGTTTGTTATGTGGATGTAAGGTTAACTTCACATCTGTTTCTTGCAGTACATCCTTACTATTGTCTATTGGATTTGTTGAGTATGATTCCGATTTGATGCGACTCAAAACATTCCACAACATGTGCGAGGTTGCTATTTGAATTTCTGGTTTCACATTCTTTTCTTCAGTTTCTACCTTTGTCTGTTCCACTTCCATTTTCTTTTGCTCGTCATCTTTTTTGACTCCTTTTAAATCCTCCTTTTTCTTAAGCTCATCTAACTTCTTTTTTTGCTTTAATTCCTTGGGCTGCTCAATTTTTTCTCTTTTTTTCTCCTGCATTACACCTTTTTTAATTGGTTTCTTTATTTCAATTTCCTGCTCTTTAAGTATAATCTCATTTTTTATCTCAAAACTTTTTGGTAACTTTAGCTTTTTTATCCTTATTTTTGGAATTTTGTCCAACTCCTTCCTTTTTTTAATCAATGTTTCATCTAATATGATCTGTCCTTTTACTTCCATTTCCATCTCCTTTTTCTTTAAATCTTCCTCTTCTATATCCTCTCTCTCTTCCTTAATTTCAATTTTGGTAGTGTTCGTTTTCATCATCTTCAGCTCACGTCTTCGCAGTCTTCTCCTCAGATTTATAAGCGCATTTTGTACCTTTGTCATTTTAGCTCTTTCTTCATCCAAGATCTTCTGCATTCTCTTGATGTTTGATCTGTAACTAGCTAACTGGCGTTCCAAATCTCTCTTGTATTTCCCCTCACTCTCTTTCTTGACCTGGTACTGTCTTTCTTCCTTCACATGATATACTACTTCTTTCTTTACATCACAATAAAATTTACCTTCCTTTTTCTTTAGCACTGGTTTCTCTTTGGTTACCCTTTTCATGTCTGCATCTGTGGAGTACCTCTTCATGTCTAGATCTGAAGAGTACCCCTTTATCTTCTTGTGAGGAATAGAGCCCTTAGCTGGCAAGATCCTTCCTGTGGAGAAAATTAAGTGTTTTAAAAAATAATGCACAATGATTAAAAGGATTTTTTAATAAACTACTGTATATTGTACTTCAGTTACTAAACCCAATCCTTAATAATCCCACATTATTACAGTAGACCCCACCTTATGACTATCTGCATAATGAGAGCTCGAATAACAACCAATGAAAACTAAGGACTCTCCCCCATGTAACGACCACCCCTAGCTTGTACAACCACCAAATTCCAGGCTGCTGACTGCTCCCCTTTCCTCCTGATGACTGCTTCAGCTTGTGCGACCAATGTTAATACAGCCTCTCCTCACTTAACGGCGCACTCGTTCACCGACGCCTCGGACTTACGACGGGCTCTAAGACCAGTATTCATACCTAAATAACGTATATTAAGAGCTGATTTCCTGTATTCTGTTTATTTCAATATACAGTACACTACTGTATAAATATTTAAAAATATACCAGAAATGTTATAAATGGGGCAAAGGTAACATTAAAACAAAGTTGGCTGACACAAACTCACTACCATTATAGTATGCTCCTCACTTAGCGACGAATTCGTTTAATGACGTAGTCTCAGGAACGGAACTCCGTCGTTATGTGAGGAGAAGCTGTATACTGTATCATCTTACAGGTCTCCATAGGAGTGACTATATCAACTGTATCCTGCATCAGAAGTCAACACACACACACTGTTTTCATATCCTCTGCACCATCAGTTAGAACGTAAGGAAAATAGGGATACTGCTTATTTTTTCAACACTCTAGCCATCTTCCAAGGTAGGGTGACCAAACAAAAAAAAAAAAAAACTATCACTTACTCAATCACTTTCTTGCCAGAAGAGTGTTGACATTACAGTTCAAATTTTTTTTTTTTATATTTTTATTATCACACTGGCCGATTCCCACCAAGGCAGGGTGGCCCGAAAAAGAAAAACTTTCACCATCATTCACTCCATCACTGTCTTGCCAGAAGGGTGCTTTACACTACAGTTTTTAAACTGCAACATTAACACCCCTCCTTCAGAGTGCAGGCACTGTACTTCCCATCTCCAGGACTCAAGTCCGGCCTGCCGGTTTCCCTGAATCCCTTCATAAATGTTACTTTGCTCACACTCCAACAGCACGTCAAGTATTAAAAACCATTTGTCTCCATTCACTCCTATCAAACACGCTCACGCATGCCTGCTGGAAGTCCAAGCCCCTCGCACACAAAACCTCCTTTACCCCCTCCCTCCAACCCTTCCTAGGCCGACCCCTACCCCGCCTTCCTTCCACTACAGACTGATACACTCTTGAAGTCATTCTGTTTCGCTCCATTCTCTCTACATGTCCGAACCACCTCAACAACCCTTCCTCAGCCCTCTGGACAACAGTTTTGGTAATCCCGCACCTCCTCCTAAAGGGTTCAAATAACCCTCCAAATTGCAACAATGCCCATCCCTCTTTCAGAGTGAAGACACTGTACTTCCCACCTCCATGACTCAAGTCCAGTTAACCGGTTTCCCTAAATCCCTTCATGTTTATTTTTTTAACACATCGGTCATTTCCCACCGAGGCAGGGTGACCTGAAAAAGAAGAAACACTTTCATCATCACTCACTCCATCATTGTCTTGCCAGCAGCATGCCAACAGTACAGTTCAAAAATTGCAAACACAAATTATTTATCATCCCCGAGAGAGAGAGAGAGAGAAAGGGGGGGGGGGAAGTCTGGTTATGTCTGTGAGGGGAGTAATGTCATATTATTACACTCTGTACCTCCCACCACTTCTCCCTCCCTTCACCAGTGATTGTTCTATTGATTAGTAGATGCATAATGGTATTATATTCCCCCATTTTATGAGTGCACAACACAAAAAAGCATGAAAATTTGGTAAAATGTAGAGAGAAAGCATCAAATATAAATTGAAGTATCACAATGTGATACTTCAATTGATATTTTAATTATTTTTTTATTCTGTTTTTTTTTCATGAACTTTTAAAAGCAAAGTATAACATCCCTGTCCCTCTACTAAACAAATACTTCATTCCTGTTGAGAACATATTTTGTCAATTTTGTCATGGAAAGAATTAACAGGAATCAAATACTGAATATTATCATCACGGTCCCCATCTCAAGTTACAACAAAGACTTTTATGGGAAAATCCAATTTGCTAAACATTTTTTTTTTTTTTGCTTGACCAACCATTCCTCTCTTCCCTGTCTAGGTGATTAAGTTGGGGATCCACTATAATATTACATTCAATGGGAAGTGCTCAAGCCATAAGGGTTATTCAACACCTGGAAAAAAAGAAGTAATCAAATTTAATCTAAGGAAGGAGAGGGTAGTTCCAAGTCATCAGATCAAGAGATCTTCACCAGGATCAAGACTCTTCCCTTGAGAAATATCAGTCCTATCAAATTAAATTTATTACCCATTTTGGGAGAACAATGAACTATAGTCTCCTTGCTATTAAATTAAATGGGGGTCAACAGGTTACAAATAAATGTGAATGATAAAAAAATACTGTCCCAATAATAAACAGAAAAAAAAAGTTTTGCTGTAACACAGAAAGATTGCCTACACTGTACTTTAGGTACACAGTGAATTACAGTAATGGAAATTTTTGAAATGCCAATCTAGTATTTTATGATAATCAAAACTAACATAGCAACCTAACATATCAGGCCAAAGGAAACGATAACAGGACGAGAGAAAATTACGTGCAATAACTTGCCTAATTTATCTAATAATTTACACACACCTAGGTAGTAGGTCGGTAGACAGCAACTGCCCAGGGAGGTACTACTGTCCTGCCAAGTGAGTGTAAAACGGAAGCCTGTAATTGTTTTACATGATGGTAGGATTGCTGGTGTCCATTTTCCTGTCTCATAAACATTCAAGATTTCAGGTATGTCTTGCTACTTCTACTTACACTTAGGTCACACTACACATACATGTACAAGCATATATATACACACCCCTCTGGGTTTTCTAATATTTTCTTACTAGTTCTTGTTCTTGTTGTTTATTTTCTCTTACCTCCATGGGGAAGTGGAACAGAATTCTTCCTCCGTAAGCCATGCGTGTTGTAAGAGGCAACTAAAATGTCGGGAGCAAGGGGCTAGTAACCTCTTCTCCTGTATATATTACTAAATGTAAAAGGAGAAACTTTCGTTTTTCCTTTTGGGCCACCCCACCTCGGTGGGATACGGCCGGTGTGTTGAAAGAAAGAAAGAAACATGCAAGGTTTCAGGTACATCTTGCTACTTCTACTTACACTTAGGTCACACTACACATACATGTACAAGCATAAATATATACACACCCCTCTGGGTTTTCTTCTATTTTCTTACTAGTTCTTGTTCTTGTTTATTTCCTCTTATCTCCATGGGGAAGTGGAACAGAATTCTTCCTCCGTAAGCCATGCGTGTTGTAAGAGGCGACTAAAATGCCAGGAGCAAGGGGCTAGTAACCCCTTCTCCTGTATAAATTACTAAATTTAAAAAGAGAATTTTTTTTTTTTGGGCCACCCTGCCTTGGTGGGATACGGCCGGTTTGTTAAAAAAAAAAAAGAAGTAATGTGTGTACTGTACATGTATTTTTTAGGCCTAGTTCTACTGCTCACTTAATATATGATAGTGTAAACATGTTATCAGGCTTTTATATGCACTTGAAAGTGAAAAAAAGGCCATGTTTCACTTTACAGCAATTTTTGCTTCACAGCAGTAGCCTGGAAGCTAACCTGCTGTATAAGTGGGGCCCTCCTCTATATTTTGCTACTTTTCTTGGAGTTAAGGGGTCAAATTAATTACAGTGGACCCCGGTTATTGGCCGCTTCTGTTATCGGCCAACTCGGTGATCAGTCGATTTTTCGGTGACCGGTTATCGACCGTTAATTCGGTTATCTGCCATTAATTCGGTGATCAGCCATTTGGGATGCGTCCGTTCGCCGGCTGGGGCCGCTTGCGCATCAGTTTGGCTGTGTCTCTTGGTGCCTGAGGAAGCTTCTGCTTATACATACAAACATTTTGTTTATATCCCATTGTAATTTGTGTTATTTTTGCAGTGCAACTGTGAAATACGTAACCATGGCTCCAAAGAAAGTTCATGTGGTGAAGAAAGTGAGAAACACCATGGAATTTAAGCATGAAGTGATTGAAAAGTTTGAGAGTGGTATGAGGGTGCTGGAACAAGAATAAATCAACAATTAAATCCATTCTGGCAAAGAAAGAACAAATCAAGGATGCTAATGTTGCAAAAGGAGTAACTTTTCTAACCAAACAAAGGCCACCAGTAATGGAAGAGGTGGAAAAGTTATTATTATTGTGGATTAAGGAAAAAGAATTAGTGGGAGACAGTGTTGTGGAGTTGATCATGTGTTAGAAGGGAGGGCAGTTGCATGAGGATCTTGCAAAGAAAATCCCTGGAACAAGTGATGCAGTTTGTGAATTTAGGGGCAGCAAAGGATGGTTTGATAGATTTAAGAAGCGTAGTGGCATACACAGCATTGTAAGGCATGGTGAAGCTGTAAGTTCTGATAAATGTGCGGCTGAAAAGTATGTTCACGAATTCCAGGACTATGCAAAGGCTGAAGGATTCGAACCCCAACAAGTGTTCAATTGTGGTGAAACAGGCCTGTTTTGGAAGCAAATACCAAAAACAGACCTACATTACCCAGGAGGAAAAGGCACTACCAGGACACAAGCCTACGAAAGACAGGCTTACTGTTTTGTTGTGTGGTAATGCTAGTGGGGATTTCAAAGTGAAGCCTTTACTCATATATCACTCAGAAAATCCCAGTGTGTTCAAGAAAAACAATGTCATGAAGAATAGATTGTGTGTGATGTGAAAAGCTAATCATAAGGCATGGGTCACAAGGCATATTTTCAAAGAGTGGGTTAATGATGTGTTTGGCCCAAGTGTGAAAAAATACCTCCTGGAAAAGAAATTGCCACTCAAGTGCCTCCTGGTACTGGACAATGCTTCTGCACATCCTCCAGACTTGCAAGACCAAGTGTTTAGGAACTTCAGTTTCATCACAGTGAAGTTCTTGCCTCCGAACACCACTCCTCTCCTCCAGCACATGGACCAGCAGGTCATTTCTAACTTCAAAAAACTCTACACCAAAGCAGTGTTTCAAAAGTGCTTAAGTGACCTTGGACACTCAGGTGACCCTAAGAGAGTTCTGGAGGAATCACTTCACTATCCTCCATTGCATAAGCATTATAGGTAAGGCTTGGGATGGAGTGACTTCCAGGACTTTGAACTCTGCTTGGAGAAAACTGTGGCCAGATTGTGTCCAAGAGAAGGATTTTGAAGGGTTTAAGGCTGACCCTGCCGACCCTGTGGACTCTATTGGGGCACTGGGGAAGTCCCTGGGGTTGGAGGTGAGTGGTGAGGATGTGGAAGAGTTGGTGGAGGACCACAGGGAAGAGCTAACCACTGAAGAGCTGCAAGAGCTTCAACTCAAACAGCAACAGACTGCACCTGAGGAACTTGCTTCAGTGGAGGAGAAAGAGAGAGTGAAGGAGGTGCCTTCTACATTGATTAAGAACACTTGTGCAAAGTGGAATGATGTGCAAAGTTTTGTTGAGAAGTACCACCCTGACAAAGCTGAAACAAGCCATATCTGCAACATGTTTAGTGACAAAACCCTGACCCACTTCAGGAATATCTTAAAGAGATGCCATAAACAGAGCACTCTGGACAGTTATTCTATGAGACAGGGGTCCAGTGACTCTCAAGCTGCTCCTAGTGGCATGAAAAGACAAAGAAAGGAAGTAACCCCAGAGAAGGCTTTGCTACCTAAGTCTTTATGGAGGGGGATTCCCCTTCCAAACACTAACTCCTCCCTCTTTCCTCCTCCCTATCTTCCAGAAGCCAGCATTAGCCTTCATTAAAGATATGTAACATTTATATAATTGTTAAAAAAATTATTTTTTTTGTGAATATTTTTGTCTGGAACTGAATGGATTACGGCCGATAACAAAGGGTCCACTGTATTACATATTACTGTATTATATATTACATATTATGAAGTCCAATCCCTGCACTTTAAAGGAGGAAAGCACTAAACTAATAAGGGTAATATGGCCTTGTGGAATGGGAGGTAATCATATTAGATCCAAGTACGGGAAGATTGTCAATTACTTGGCCTAAGATCCCCTCACCGGAATTAAGGCACCCCTTGTCCTCCTTCCCTTTAACCCCTTGACTGTCACAACCCCCAATCCTGAAGTGTCTCCTGGTGTCGCAAAATTTCAAAAAAAAAAAAAAAAAATCTTATGAAATGATAAGAGAATCTTTTCCCGATTGTAATGACACCAAAAACATGAAATTTGATGGAAAACTGATGGAATTACGCTCTCGCGAAGTTAGCAACCTTGGCGATATTTACAAATCGGCGATTTCGCCCACTTTGAGCCCTATTTTCGGCTAATTCCATTGTTCCAGTCGACCAAACTCATAACTATTTTTTTAGAAATCCATTTTTTCTATCGATTGAGTACAAGAAACTGCCCATTTACCTATTTCAACTACCCAATAACGTGGTCAGAAATTTGCAATTTGGCCAATTTTACGCAAATTAAAAAATATGACAATTTCAAAATAAAGTCCAGAATGAACAATGCAGACATTCCTGGCTCTAAAATAACATTTTCTTTGTTGATCAGTCATGTCTCCAAGCCCCTCTGATATTACTCTTGCTTTCTATTTTGAATTTTTATTCAAACAATAAATAGAAGATTTACTGTTATGCAGACTACTGCAATACTGTAATAATTGTATAAATAACATCAACCCATTCATGACTGCATATTAGAATGGCTAGCTGGACATTTATTGGACAATGACATCATTTGTTTTCTTTTGAACATCGGCAAAAATCAAACATTTCCCCTACTTTGAGCTCCATTTCCAGGTTCTTTTTATAGTAAAATCAAAATCACCTCTATTTCTATAATATGTTTTCCATTCTATCAAATGAGACCAAGAAAACGAGAATACAACCATAAATACTATACGAAAATAGACCACAAAGTCGGCATTTTGATTAAAAAAAAAAACTGTCGTAGTTTTTTTTCTTCTCATTATGCACTGCATGCTCCAGGATTTTTGTATGGTGCACACAGACCCATTCTCTCACATGTGGGCCTACCAGCTTTCTCCTGCTTGATTTGAAGCCGCTAGAATTTATGAGTATGTATATATACGTCAAACACGGTACCTCGTAAGACGTATATATACGACCTCAACAGTCAAAGGGTTAAAGGGTCTTGAATTAAAGTATTTTATTTTTTATTAGCCATAAAAAGTAAATAATGGGTTTTAGTCATGATATGACTAAAGTTAAAATGTTAAAAGCAGGGGGGGATATAGTGTTGGAGTGGTTGGTACTTTTGTTTAATAAATGTATGAAAGAGGGGAAGGTACCTAGGAATTGGCGGAGAGCATGTATAGTCCCTTTATATAAAGGGAAAGGGGACAAAAGAGATTGTAAAAATTATAGAGGAATAAGTTTATTGAGTATACCAGGAAAAGTGTACGGTAGGGTTATAATTTAAAGAATTAGAGGTAAGACAGAATGTAGGATTGCAGATGAGCAAGGAGGTTTCAGAGTGGGTAGGGGATGTGTAGATCAAGTGTTTACATTGCTAAATGCTGTAAAGAGTTTTTATGAGGATAGTGAGGCTCAGGTTAGGGTGTGTAGAAGAGAGGGAGCCTACTTCCCGGTAAAAGTAGGTCTTAGACAGGGATGTGTAATGTCACCATGGTTGTTTAATATATTTATAGATGGGGTTGTAAAAGAAGTAAATGCTAGGGTGTTCGGGAGAGGGGTGGGATTAAATTATGGGGAATCAAATTCAAAATGGGAATTAACACAGTTACTTTTTGCTGATGATACTGTGCTTATGGGAGATTCTAAAGAAAAATTGCAAAGGTTAGTGGATGAGTTTGGGAATGTGTGTAAAGGTAGAAAGTTGAAAGTGAACATAGAAAAGAGTAAGGTGATGAGAGTATCAAATGATTTAGATAAAGAAAAATTGGATATCAAATTGGGGAGGAGGAGTATGGAAGAAGTGAATGTTTTCAGATACTTGGGAGTTGACGTGTCGGCGGATGGATTTATGAAGGATGAGGTTAATCATAGAATTGATGAGGGAAAAAAGGTGAGTGGTGCATTGAGGTATATGTGGAGTCAAAAAACATTATCTATGGAGGCAAAGAACGGAATGCATGAAAGTATAATAGCACCAACACTCTTAAATGGGTGTGAAGCTTGGGTGGTAAATGCAGCAGCGAGGAGACGGTTGGAGGCAGTGGAGATGTCCTGTCTAAGGGCAATGTGTGGTGTAAATATTATGCAGAAAATTCGGAGTGTGGAAATTAGGAAAAAGTGTGGAGTTAATAAAAGTATTAGTCAGAGGGCAGAAGAGGGGTTGTTGAGGTGGTTTGGTCATTTAGAGAGAATGGATCAAAGTAGAATGACATGGAAAGCATATAAATCTATAGGGGAAGGAAGGCGAGGTAGGGGTCGTCCTCGAAAGGGTTGGAGAGAGGGGGTAAATAAGGTTTTGTGGGCAAGGGGCTTGGACTTCCAGCAAGCGTGCGTGAGTGTGTTAGATAGGAGTGAATGGAGACGAATGGTACTTGGGACCTGACGATCTGTTGGAGTGTGAGCAGGGTAATATTTAGTGAAGGGATTCAGGGAAACCGGTTATTGTCATATAGTCGGACTTGAGTCCTGGAAATGGGAAGTACAATGCCTGCACTTTAAATGAGGAGTTTGGGATATTGGCAGTTTGGAGGGATATGTTGTGTATCTTTATACGTATATGCTTCTAAACTGTCGTATTCTGAGCACCTCTGCAAAAATAGTGATTATGTGTGAGTGTGGTGAAAGTGTTGAATGATGATGAAAGCATTTTCTTTCTGGGGATTTTCTTTGTTTTTTGGGTCACCCTGCCTCGGTGGGAGACGGCCGACTTGTTGAAAAAAAAAAAAATGACTAAAGTTGGTAAACTTGTTTGATAGATGATACATCAGTACCTTGATAGATATATCTGTACCTTGATAGATGATACATTTGTACCTTGATATATGATACATTTGTACTTTGATAGATAATACAATTGTACCTTGAAAGATTATGCATTTACACCTTGAAAGAAGATATATTTGTACCCTGATAAATGATGCACTGGTACCTTGAAGCTGGTGCGATGACTGGCACTGTAGTGTTGAAGTTCTTGATGTTAACTACAGCTATTTTAATATACATAGACTGTTTGAACTGTTGAAAGTTAAAGCTGCAGGAAAAATGAACCCTTTGACTGTCACAAGCCCCTTTCTGAAACTGTCATTCTGTCGCAAAAGTTTTGGAAAAAAAAAATTATTTTTTCTTCTGAAATGATAGAGAATCTTTTCCCGGTGGTAATGACACCAAAAGTACAAAATTTGGTCGAAAACTCACGGTATTACGTTTCCGCGAAGTTAGCTGTCTCGGCAACATACGCATCGGCAATTTCACCGGCTTTGAGTCCTGTTTTTGGCCAATTCCGTTGTTCCAGTTGACCAAACTCATAGCTATTTCTTTAGAACTCCATTTTTTCTATCAGTTGAGTACAAGAAACTGCCCATTTACCGATTTGAACTATCCAATAAAGTGGTCAGAAATTGGCAATTTGGCCAATTTCATGCAAATTAAAAAAGATGCCAATTTCAAAATAGGGTCCAGAATAAACAATGTAGACATTCTTGGCACTAAAATAACATATCCTCTGTTCATTAGTCACATCTCTAGGCCCCTCTCATACAGTGGACCCCCGATTAACGATATTTTTTCATTCCAGAAGTATGTTCAGGTGCCAATACTGACCGAATTTGTTCCCATAAGGAATATTGTGAAGTAGATTAGTCCATTTCAGACCCCCAAACATACACGTACAAACGCACTTATATAAATACACTTACATAATTGGTCGCATTGGGAGGTGATCGTTAAGCGGGGGTCCACTGTATTACTATTGCTTTCTATTTTGATTTTTTATTCATACAATACAAAATTTACTGTTATGTAGACTAATGCATTATTGTAAAAATGGTATAAATAATATCAGTGCACTAGTGAAAGAATATTAGACTCCCCAGTTGACGTGTATTGGACGTGTGGTGTAATTTGCTTACTCCTGAACATTGGTAAAAATCGAACATTTCCGCTACTTTGAGCTCAATTTCAAGGTCGTTTTCATCGTAAAAGTAATGAAAATCATCTCTATTTCTGTAATACGTTTTCCATTTTATCACCTGAGACCATGAAAATGAGAATACAACGATGAATACCATACGAAAATACACCTCAAATTCGGCGTTTTAATCCAAAAAAACGGTCAGTTTTTTTTTCTCATTACGCACTGCGTGCTGCAGGATTTTTTTTATGTGGTGCACACTGACCACACAGACCCATTCTCTCACATGTGGGCCTACCAGCTTTCTCCTGCTTGATTTGAAGCCGCTAGAATTTACGCGTATAAATACGTCCGAAACAGTGGCGCGTAAGACGTATATATACGACCAAAACAGTCAAAGGGTTAAATATTTTATGTTCAGCCTGGTGAGAATGGTACCACAAGCCACTCTAATCTTGACCATTCAACAGCTTAACTCTGAAATCCCTGATAATTTGTTTGTAATATCTTACCATTGACAGAGCAATTTCCTTCAGCTTCATTATAACTCTGAAAAAAAAAAAAAAAGGTTTAAGTACAAATCACAGTTATTAACTATGTAATACACTATAATACTTAGTGTACAAGGTTTTGCACTGAAGGTAAGAATAAGAGCCAAATTGAAACAATGGAGAAAAATGCAGACAAGGGGGTGATAAAAGCCATAAAACTCATGTTACCATACTTTGTCATGGGGCTCTGACCCTAACTTACAGGTGCAGAAGACTATATTTACGTATTCCTAAAAGCAGACAATTTGTTCTCTAACCTTGATTTTGGTCTTGGTAGCACTTATTCTTTTCTGACAATTAGGCTAAAAATGTGAGGGAAATTATCTGTAATTGTTTTGCTTTAATCACACTGACCATCTCTCATCAAAGAAGGGCGACCCAAGAAAAAGAAATACATTTAACATTATTCACTCAAGGATGTCTTGTCAGAAGTGTGCAGACATCAGAACTTATTTGATCCTCCAAACTGCAACATCCTCACCCATCCTTCACGATGCAAGCACTGCACTTCAACCTAAAGGGCTCGAGTCTCAGTAGTTTGCTGATCAAAACTCAAACTGTTGCTACCAAATAAGTTTTTTCATCACCAAGTGTTACATACACTTTCTCTAACGAGATTCTCAGTATTTTTACAGTACACTTGTCAGCAAAACAAGTCTACTTAAAGGGTCTTCCCTATCACCTTTTAACATCTTATTTTTTCAAACATTATTATTATTATTATTATTATTATCATTGTGAGGGAAAAGTTCAACAGATAGGAGTAGCGAGCGAGTATATGGTAATGATAGTTTGATTTCCTGCTGCTTGTTAAGGTAGGGTCAGTCTAGCTCCCGCTATCCCCTCCCCCCCTTTCTCCCCACCCCGAAAGGTGACGTGTGGGGCTCCAGCCAAACAGTAATCACTCGACTCACAGCTCCCAGTACAACTCTTGGAATGACAGATCGGGTCACCTGCCAACCAACGAGAAGTGTTGAAGGACACGGACTGAAACAGCCCATGAGACGTCATTCATAATCTACCTACCTGATTAATTGTACAGGACACTACCCCTCATCTTTGCAGTGGTAAAGAACCTGAGTTCCTGTCATCTGGACTGACTATTCAAGGCTATAGACTCTGTGAAGAACTAGTCGTTGGGTGTCACCAACACCTGTGACCCCCCACATCATCAGCAACGGCTACAATTTCTACAAGACGGTGTCAACATCAACCAGACACCCCAGTTTACTTATACATATTAGCGTTGAATTCAAATGGCAATTTTTCACTTCATTTTTCATTTTTCTTCCAAGTAGGATACAACTTCATATTTCAATGTTTTATCTTTGCATTAATAAATAATAAAGTGTTTATCTTTGTGAATTATTATTTCTTTTTCTATTCATTAATTTTCCTGAGGAGGAGCCAGCCTTGCTAATACTGTCTGAAGTTGTTACAGGGCTGAGTAAGCCTTCACAATCATCATTAAAAAAGCACTATACTACCCATATTAATTGTACAGCAATTTAGGAAAAAACTACTCTATTTTTTCACAAGACAGCTCTGAGGAAATTAATTAAATCAACTAAATCCTTACTGTGTATGTAAAATGCCAACAATATTGACATACCTGACACATGTCTGGGAGGTCCCCTTGGGTATCTGTGGTACGTTCAGAGGAGCCACTGAGACAGTCCTGATCTGACATTCTTCCTGATTCCTCGTCATTTTTGTATTCATCTTCTCCATTTTCAATTATTGTGACACCTTCTGATACCCAGCACACCTGCAATATTTGATTCAATATTTACCTTAAAAATTAAAAGTATGGTATATTCAAAATAGAAAGAATAAAAAGGCACAGTACTGGAACAATACACCAATACCCGCACACAGAAGAATGAAACTTATGACTATGTTTCAGTCCAAGTCAGACCAAAAGATCATCCTAAGTTTCATTCCCATGTGCTGGTATTTGTGTAGTTAAAATAGAAATTTGCAATACTACCCTGAAGGAACCATGAAAGCCCCTGGGGCCTTTGTTAACTACCATTTCATCCCATCCATGAGCTTGAATTTGAAGGAAGTACAGGTCAACCATCACTAATCCGGCAATCAGTAATCCAGTTCCATCAGTAATTTGGGATTAATTTTGGCTAGGATAATTTCAAATTTCCGGCCACTACTGTTTGGTGGCATACCTGCTACATAAGTCATTCCAATTTCTTTTTCTCCATTTACTGTTATAACCTGCTCACTTTTAGACCTAGCCATGGTTCCAATGGATAAAAGAAATGTTTCTCACTGTGTAAAGCACATATACCGTACATTGTCCATAAAAGATTAGATAGCTATGAAGTCACTGTCGGTCACCACGAGCTCAACTCACTCAGTTAAGCTGTGACTGGTAATTTTGGGCCTACGTATGAGAGAATAGGTCTGTGTGGTAAGTATGCACTATATAAAAGAAAATCTTGCAGCACACAGTGCATAATGAGAAAAATACTGCTACCATGTTTTAGGTGTAAAACAACGACTTTGCGGTGTATTTTCACGTGGTTTTTATGGGTGTATTTTCAGTTTTTTGGCCTCGTTTGATAGAACGGAAGATATCTTACAGAATTAGATATGATTTTAATTAGTTTCACGATGGTAAATACTTTGAAATTGAGCTCAAAGTAGCGGAAACGTTAGATTTTTGCCAATGTCCAATACGTGTCCAACTGGCTGGTCTAATATGCAGTCATGTACAGGTTGACATTATTTATACAATTATTTCAATAATGCATAGCAGTAAATCTTCTATTTTTTGTGTAAATAAAAATTCAAAATGGAAAGCAAGCATAATATAAGAGGGGCCTGGAGACATGACTAATGAACAGAGAAAGTATTATTTTAGTGCCAAGAATGTGTGTATTGTTTATTCTGGACCCCATTTTGAAATTGGCGTCTCTTGAAATTTGTGTGAAATTGGCCAAATTACTAATTTCTGACCACTTTGCTGGGTAGTTGAAATAGATAAATGGGCGGTTTCTTGTACTCAATCGACAGAATAGAAGGAGTACAAGTGAAATAGCTATGAGTTTGGTAGACTGGAACAATGGAATGGGCCAAAAATAGGGCATAAAGTGGGTGAAATCGCCGATGCATAAATATCGCCGTTTGGTTAAGTGTATTCTAACCTAACCACTCTGTAATCTGGCAAAATCACTAATCTGGCACCCTGCAAGTCCCAATGATGCCTGATTAGTGATGGTCAACGTGTATATGGTATCACATTGCTGAAATAAAAAATAGTGTCATTTAACAGTTAAAGGCACCCAGAGTTCTCAATGCTGCCTTGAAACTTTTAGATGCCTTGAGGATTGCCAATCAACTGTAATTTTACGGCCTACAGAAGGGCCGGTTTTAGTACGTTATCAAGTGTTGGAAGCAGTATGGAAACTGCCTCAATGCTAGGATATTTAAATATTATTTCATACCGTACTAGCTAAAACCTAACATTACTGTCCACATTAATCTAGCAGTATGCTGATTAGAGTAAAAGTAAATAAATGAAGTAATAATAAATGTCTAAATCACAAGACATTTCAGCACTCTTTTGAGCTCTCATGGCCTAAAATATCTAATAAGCAGGAAAGGTACTACTACTCAAATACAGCTGAGTCTTAAGTCAACAGCTTTAGTAAATTCTTAAGAGGAGGCATAAAACAAGGTAAATCAGCAGCAGAAATTGAAACTGAGCATTGCCATGTAAATTGTTGTTAGTAATGTCTACTGTACTCAAACTCTGGGCTAATGAAATACGTATCCAGTTTGAATTTAATTCCCATTCAACTGAGGGTTACATAATATATATGACTTTTTATTTAAAAATTCTAGGAAAGCGGCTGCTGCTGCTCTTGGCTCCCCATAAGTTATAAGTTATTACCCAAGTACTGTAAATGAATTGCAACTAAATATTTACTCACAGAATCATCATAAAACTCGAAGGGTTCTTCTTTAACTTCGAATTCCGAATGGTCCCCAAGGGGATCTTCTCCCAAGGGATCATGTAAAGGATCATTCTGAAATATTGAAAAACATCATGCTAACCAAACCATAATCAACAGAAAATTACTGTAACTCTTATTTATAAAAAAAAAAAAACACTTAACTGACTGGTATATATGGTAGTTAATGGAAGCCATGGGTATATGTGTATAGTGTATAAGCTGCATATCAAAATGTAAGATTTTCAGTTTCTAAAAATTATTACTTAATCCACAGTTATTTAACACTAAATTAATTTAATTACTAAATCTAAAGGTAATATGTGAACTTACTTTATATTTCAGATAAAACAAACACAACCTCCACCTCTCCATTCTAGTGAATGACTACCATTTAATATACAACAGGCAATCAAAAGAAAGTTGACAGTGAGGATAATTCTTTCCAGCCAAGCCAAAATAAATACAGTACAGTACTCTAATTACAATTACTGAAAAGCTGAAAATGAGGGCAAAAAGCATCATATACAGAAGGGCCCAGCTTTACAGTGCTTTGCTTTATGGCATTTTACTAATGCAGTGGTTTTCAATTATACCCATTCTTCATTTATTCAGACTTTCTATAATAACTATAGTCACACTCACTATAAGCCAAGGATGAAAATATTTTAGGGTAAGTAATGTATGTACTGTATATGCATTATTTAAGCATAGCTCTAGTGTTCACTTAATACATGACAGTGTAAAAATATCAGGATTTTACATGCATCTGAAACTGAGAAAAGGCTATGTTTCACTTCACGTGAATTTTTGCTTTACAGTGGTAGCCCAGAACCTAACCTGCTGTATGAGCCGGGGCTGCTTGTAAACTATAGTTTATACACATCCTTATTACACTGTTTCAATAGCAGCAATAGCCGCTCGCCCAACGACAAAACAAAATTTTGTAATTAAATGAGATGGATGAATATGATCATCCTGAGTAGTCAATGGGATAAGTGCACATGTCCATGCCCATTTGAGGGAATGTGTAGCTGTCTTTTGAAGCAGCAGCCAAGCCCTTGCCAAAATAAATTAAAAACTTGGAAGATAATTTTCTCAAAACTTATTATTCATGGACTACAGTACACAGTACATAATTTTTAAATTTCTGATTTTCTTGAAAATTTTCTAAATTTTCATGGCCTACTGTGGATCCCAGTGACAACTGCTGACCTGGACACTGTACAGTTCATGTAATAATAATATTAATAATAATCCTTATTTCTAAAAGTACATTTACAAGGCATACAGGCACAGCTGACATCACTGACACTACTACAGAGAACCCCTTGTAATGCAGAAGATTTTGGGCAAATTATTTCACTTTTCTCCCCAGGATGCAACCCACACCAGTCAACTAACACCCAAGTATCTTTTTTACTGATAGGTGAACACAGACAGCAGGTGCCTTAAGGAAACAAGCCCTAATGTTTCCACCTGTACTGGGAATCGACCCCTGGACCCTACTGTGTGAGCTGAGTGTGCTAGCAGAATTTAAAGGATTTAAAGAACTAGCATGGACACCAACTAGGGAGAATCAATTTACACCCTACAAAACACCACCTCAAATAATAATATGGCAAGCTGTGGGCACCATGTAGGAATGAAATGTGAAATGTCTCTGAATGTACAACATGCTTATCAAGGGGAGCTACAATGACAACTTCTCTGGCTTAAGAAAACTACCCTGGCCTAGCCAAACATACTTTGAATACTCGATGTGGAGAGAAGGCACTGCTTTGACATGTAACCTCACATACTGCATTTGGTGTGGAGAGCAGATATTGTACGCTCCTTCATAGGTTAGCCAAATACATGAATGGGCCCTTAATGGAAATAAATCACTGTCTGATTTTTGGGGTTATCCTAGGTAATTTACACATATGCTGCTATGTATGATAATTTATGTAACTGCATTTGTGTGTACCTAAACCTAAATAAACTTACTTACTTACTTAATGGCTGGGTGTAAATAGCACCAGTCTAGCATGAGGCAGTAGGTCACTGAGCATTAGTTAATTGTGTGTTGCAGTAATTTCTTGACATAGAAATATTTCTTTCATTTGGAAAAAAATGTAAAACTTTTACCAAATACACTGAAACTGAGTGACTTTCCACAGAAAGATAGGGAACCAAGGACAGCAATAGTACTGTCATGGTTATATAATGTCATTATTATTATATTCATGGAAGCTTGGTAAACCTACACGGGTCATACAGCACTCGAAGACCAGAAGCTAATCAGTAAGTCTCATAGGAAAGTGTGTAGATCTAATTTCCTAAGTCAAAAGTTCTTCAACAGCATAAGGTAAAATAAGTTACTGGGCATTTGGGCTCACTACTTTTAGTTTTAAAATAAACACATAACTTATAAACATGGGGAAGGGGGAGATTCTATTCAGATTATTAACCAGGTTTAGCGTTGAACCTACAAGGGTTATACATTATTATTATTATAATAATCAAGAGGAAAGCGCTAAACCCATAGGATTATACAGCACCTGTGGGGGATATGTGGAAATTATTCAGGCTCAATTCCAGGAACTGGAGCACAAATCCAATTCCCTAGATCAAGAACCCCCTCACCAGCGTCAAGGAACCTTCCTTGAGGGGACAAGGGTCATACAGCTCCTCTCTTTAATGTCAGTGTAAATAATTCAGTTTATTTTACTCCTAGTATGTCTCCTTTTATTGTAACTGATTTTCAAACAGTTGAGTTAATTAGCTGTCTTAACTTTTAAGGTTTAAATAGTAAGATATTACATAGACCCCAATTGAAATAAGTCACTTTGTCGGACTTTTATGGGTTATCCTAGGTAATTTACACTATGTATGATAATTGTACTTATGTGTACCTGTGTCTAAATAAGTTGTATCATATGCTTGTAGAAATTTATTTAACTCAGGAAAACTCATTAATGCCACTGGCATCACTGTCTGGCTTATTTCATTTGAGGGTTCCTTAATTCTCTCTTCCCCAGGATGCGACCCACACAACAGTCGACTAGCACCCAAGTACCTGCTTACTGCTAGGTGAACAGGGACAGTAGGTGTTAGAAACATGCCAGACATTTACACACGTCCGGGGATCGAACCCATGTCCCTGAATGTAAGCTGAAGCCACTACCAAATAAGCAACGAAGTGTGATCCAAGGGAAGGGTAGCTCCAACTCCTCGGATTAGAAGTCCTTCACCTACATCACTTCACCTTGAATTATTAATATATTGAGGGAGAACCGCTAGACCTGTATTATTATTATTATTATAATCAAGGGGGAAGCGCTAAACCCGGAGGATTATACAGCGCCTGGGGGGGGGATGTGGAAGGCATTCAGGCTTAATTCGGGGAACTGGAGCACAGATCCAATTCCCTAAATCAAGAGCCCCTCACCAACATCAAGGAACCTTCCTTGAGGGGTCTAGACCTGTAGGATTCTAAGGAACTCAGCGTCTGAGGAACGAAGTAACCGGGTTTGATCCTAAAAATATCTCAAGTTCCTTGGATTAAGAGCCCTTCAGCAACCTCAAGGAACCACTCGAGAAGGCAGATAGTGAGGAATGAGAGGAGAACAAGTAAAGATGGTTAACTTACCATCTTCAATAGGTTGAGAGCAACACCATCAACGCTGCACGCTACTCAACTCTCCCCACACTACTCCTCATTAATATGCCTATTTCTGTTGATAGCTTCTAACATTGAGCTGCCTGAAGTGTCTAGCTCATAGTTGCACCCTCAGGGGAGAGTCATGCTCACCACCGACGTAGATCATAGAGAAAACAGCGTTTTTTAATGTTTGCGCGGCGGTGGTGGCATTGTTTACTAGGTTGGTTGTGGTTGTGTCCGCCAGGGCCGCCCACCCCCACCCTGGGTCCGCCCACCCCCACCATGTGTCCTCCCACCCCCACCATGTGTCCGCCCTGGCCCACCATGTGTCCTCGCTGCCCGACCCTGTGTCCGCCAGGGCCGCCCACCCCCACCCTGTGTCCGCCCACCCCCACCCTGTGTCCGCCCACCCCCACCATGTGTCCTCCCACCCCCACCCTGTGTCCGCCAGGGCCGCCCACCCCCACCCTGTGTCCGCCCACCCCCACCATGTGTCCTCCCACCCCCACCCTGTGTCCGCCAGGGCCGCCCACCCCCACCCTGTGTCCGCCCACCCCCACCCTGTGTCCGCCAGGGCCGCCCACCCCCACCCTGTGTCCGCCCACCCCCACCCTGTGTCCGCCCACCCCCACCATGTGTCCTCCCACCCCCACCCTGTGTCCGCCAGGGCCGCCCACCCCCACCATGTGTCCTCCCACCCCCACCCTGTGTCCGCCAGGGCCGCCCACCCCCACCATGTGTCCGCCCGGGCCGCCCACCCCCACCTTGTGTCCGCCCACCCCCACCATGTGTCCTCCAACCCCCACCCTGTGTCCGCCCACCCCCACCATGTGTCCTCCCACCCCCACCCTGTGTCCGCCCGGGTCGCCCACCCCCACTATGTGTCCGCCCGGGCCGCCCACCCCCACCTTGTGTCCGCCCACCCCCACCATGTGTCCTCCAACCCCCACCCTGTGTCCGCCCACCCCCACCATGTGTCCTCCCACCCCCACCCTGTGTCCGCCCGGGTCGCCCACCCCCACCATGTGTCCGCCCGGGCCGCCCACCCCCACCCTGTGTCCGCCCGGGCCGCCCACCACCACCATGTGTCCGCCAGGGCCGTCCCTGCCCACCCTGTGTCCGCCAGGGCCGTCGCTGCCCACCCTGTGGCCGCCAGGGCCGTCCCTGCCCACCATGTGTCCGCCAGGGCCGTCCCTGCCCACCCTGTGTCCGCCAGGGCCGTCCCTGCCCACCCTGTGTCCGCCAGGGCCGCCCCTGCCCACCCTGTGTCCGCCAGGGCCGTCCCTGCCCACCCTCACCTTACTTATTATCATAATTATTCTCTTAACCATAGCAAAAATACTGACTAATTTAAGCCACATACATAATGTGATTCTTGTACTATGCTTTCATATAACAATTGATATATAATTTAGCCTAGGATTGTCCAATAAAGTACAAAAAAAATGTGATATTTCTTCTGCTCTACAAGTTTTAGTCATCGGATCAGAAGAAACCAATAAGAAAATAAAAAAAATTCAAGCCTTCCCACCTACATATTCGTCTAACATATTTTCATTGTTATCTAACCCATCTCACTCACATACTTCTCTAATATTCATGTTCCCCGAAGTTTTGACTTCAATGATCCTACATAGCAGATTGTATGTATCCTAAAGATGATAATACCTTTTATTTTCACAAGATACATTATCATTACAATATTAGGGTAACAATACGTATTTCTTACAGGGAATGTCCACAGTTAATACAACGATATAAAATGTATTTGAGTATATTTCCGGAAATGCCCCGGCATGATAGCGGCTTTCTTTGTACTTAATAAATCTAATTTGTATTTACACATTGTAACCTTTGCAAAGAAATAAAAATCTTTAATCTTCAATAGGTAAAAGTCACCTCATACCCCATCGACACCATGCCAAGCCCTTCTAGGGTAGGGTAGGTGCCTGAGCCCGAGCCTTTAGCTCATAAGACTGTCATTCCCATTTACCTCCTTGGGGCGGGGATGACAGACCAGAGAGGCCTAGCTTGTGGCTAGGCCTGGGGACAGTTGGTCCCAAAGATGAGGAGGTACCTGTGCCTCCTCCCATGGGGGACTTAGGTCTCAGACACTCCCTAAAGAGGGAGCCAAGGCCGGGCCACTACTTGGAAAAGGCCCGGGCCGGGAGAATACCGGCGAATCTTTAATAATAATAATAATAAATAACCTCATACCCATCCTGTGGGTAGTAAATTTATTCGGGTATAAGCACACATAAATACAGTTACATGAATTATCATACATAGAAGCATACGTGTAGATTATCCAGGATAACCCTAAAAAAAAAGTCCGGCAAAGTGACTTATTTCCACTTGGGTCCTCGTAATATTTCATTATTTAAACCTTAAAAGTTAAAACAGTTATGTAACTCAACTATGTGAAAAGCAGATATACTAGAAATAAGTTAAACTCAGTTATTTACATTTACATTAAAGAGAGAGAATCAGATCACAGTAACAGATGTATGTTACCTATACAAAAAAAAAAAATCATTCTTCTCCCTTTCTGTAGCGACGTTCGTTAGGTACCTTTTGATTCTCTTTTTGAACTGGTTCATGCTATGAAAGGCTTTGACATGTGCGGGCAGTGCCTTCCTCTCTATTACTGTCCCTACGGGTTTAGCGCTCCCCATGATTATAATAATTATAATTCTTTATTGTTGTACAATAAAAGGTGTTTGAAGCCTGACCACCTGCTGTGGGTACTACAAAGTTGTTCCCTTCCCCTACTACTACACTTGCTTTGGTTCCCAGCACTGACAAACTTACCAGCAAGATATTCTGGACACTGATTGCGAGCATTTTTATAAACGTGATTTAACTTCATTTGTTTTACTCTGTCCTCAATATTCAGCATATCCAGTTGCAATTCATCCTGGCCAACATGTTCTCTGGACCCAGGTTCAGGATGAATCTCACCATTTTGTTCTGGGTGATTTGCAGTCTATCTTTCAGTTTTTTGTTAAGGCCATGAAGATCAAGAGTAATGTATATGGCATTGTGTAAGAGGTAGACATAGGGTCCTGCTAGCCTCGGTAGGTAGACACTGTGCCTATCTGCAAAAGAATTTTAGTCTGGCATTCGCAGTTTTTGCTATGTTCCCTATCAATTCTCCTAGCATGCTTGGGTCAGAGGGGATTCCCAGATATTTCAATGAAGGTACTGAAGTGGTTGGTTCTCCATTATATTGGACATCCTGTAACTGGTAGTCACCCATTCCAATTTTCTGGGTTGGGGAGGCGTCTTCAAGGACCTGCTAGATCCTACAAGTACGATGGGAAAGTGCCCTCATTGACAGATGGATCCTGTAAATAGGCAGAGAGGGCATCTTCAAGGATCTGCTTCATCCTACAAGTAGGCAGGCACCTTCAAAAACCTGCTGGAACCTACAAGGTAATGAGAGCACCTTCAAAGGTCTGCTGGAACCTTCAAGTATGAAGGGAATGCGCCTGGGTGGGCCGTCTGGAATCTATAAGTCGGTGGAGAAGATTCCTGGAAAGAATTCTAGAATCGTGAAAGTAGGCTGGAGGAGCTTTCTAGGATCGCCGTAATAGTCGGTGGGAGAGGCCGCTTTGGAAGTACAGTATTAAAATTGTCTGGAGAAGTCCACAAGAACCAAACACAACAGCAGGGAAGGGGTCTGGATGAGCACTGTGAAACTGTTCGAAACTGTCTGAAGAGGCCACTGTGAATATATTACATTGAAAAATTACATAGAAAAGCCCATTAGTATTGTGCAAGTTTAAAGGGGTGATGCCTTCAAGGGCCCGTTGGAACCTACAGGCCTGTGAGGAAGGCACATGGTGGGATTCTCTGAAGCGATACAATACATATATACGATTGTATAGTATCAATCCAAAGAAAGGAGAATGGGAGGTTCGATGGAGCTATAACTTTACAGGGAAAGCAGCTGAAAGAATTTACTGGAACTATAGAAGATGGTCACAGGAGAAAGCCTAGAAGTAAAAGTCTACTGAAAAAAAAGCGCATGGAAGGCCCGTCCAGAACGATTCATGGAAACTGGAATTCTCTTCAAGGGAAGAAGGAAGGGGCATTGGGGGGAAAGTGTCTTCATACTTATGGAACGCTCTTCGTCCAAGGAATTGGAGCTGCCCTCCCCTTCCTTGAACCAAACCTGATTACCTCCCATTCCCGGACACTTTATGACCTCAATAAGTAACGTATCCCCATAAATCAAAAAATAATCTTAGATGATACTGCTGGAAGAAATTTTTTAATGCAGCCGAATGCTTTTTCTGTCGGCTAATTCAGACGTAAAACTATTCCTAGGAAGCTTAACTGATTTTCATCGGACATAAAAATAAGATATATCTTCGACGTGTCCCTATTGCGACTCTACATGCTACATATATTTAAATAAAAAAATCTGAAATTTCAAAAGCTCCTTAATGTCAGACTGCACAACATTTGTAGACTAAGATCATGTTTGAAGTGCTTTGTTTACAGGAGATTACAAATGCAACAATACTACTTTGATATACGTATTTGTTTATTGTTAGTACAACGTACATATATACAGATTTGTTTTATGAATAACGAGTTCAGTTTACATTAACTCACTGGTAGGTTGTGCATGGAGGCAAAATGTATGGAACTTGTATATGCACACAGAATGGAGGTGTTGATGGATTGTACACGAAGTGAAAATCTGACAATATATTGTATAAAGTTGTGGTTAAAAACATGTGAGCAAACATTTAGGAGATTCTATTATTTTGAAGTGAAAATGCCCTAGGACCGAAAGGTATCCATAATAAAAATATTCCAAGTGTTTGCTTATGGGTTTTTAACCACAAATTGTACCCATTTGGATAAAGTATATAGATTTAAGTCTAT
This sequence comes from Cherax quadricarinatus, assembly GCF_038502225.1. Taxonomy (NCBI): domain Eukaryota; kingdom Metazoa; phylum Arthropoda; class Malacostraca; order Decapoda; family Parastacidae; genus Cherax; species Cherax quadricarinatus. Next base: position 10,566,607 of record NC_091340.1, read on the forward strand.
TTATCTGATGTTTTAGTCAGGCCATACACATATGGGTAGTGAAGACAACACACAAAGTATGAACTGTGCGAGACTAGGCTGGATGGTGTACACTTAATGGGGCGGGACAACAACAGCAGGTGTAGACAGAACGTATGTTTATTCATCAGGAAACAGTTTCCTGAAACGGATCTTCGATGATGTTCAGTGACTCCTCGAAGAAATGTCTATGATGCACAAGTAAAGATATTGCTAATAGCCTCATATCTAGAGCCAAATCCATAACGAGCAAAGTACACTGTGTGGTGCCTCAGAGCTCGGTGTCCTCTGTGTAGAGGGTGTTGGACACGGCTTTAAGTGGTTTGTCCTCTGGTGTGGAAAATCCCAGGCCGCTCTGGATACGTCGCAGGAGAGCGAAAACTGAGAACGGGCAGGTGTGGTACCTCTCAGCACACGTGAGACCAGGCTCGTCCGGGCTGCCTGCTTCATGGCCCGCCATCTCAGCTGATATGTAGTCCTTGAGCAATATGGAATCATTACCTTGTTTGGGGCTGCCGGGAAGAAAAAAAAATACACTTTCTTCATCACATCTCATCTAGTTCACCTAAAACATTGTTTTTAAAGTTATATATAATGCACCGATACTTGACCGAACAATAACGTGTTAGCGTGTTTGTTCAGCAATTTGCTGACCCTTGCCCGATTCCTTTAAGAATTTACCCCCTGAGGATGGTGGCACCTCACCGACAGCGCTAGATTATACCCCTGCCTCTCAGTTACTGTTTTCCATATAATACAAAAGTAGACACAGACGAACTCACAAGGAAAAATAAAATACGAAAACTGAAAAAAAATTGCGAGTACTGTATCTCGGTTTCAAACAAGGGATCTTCAGGCATTCACACAATAAAGATGTACCTGTATACAGTATACAATAATCAACTCAATTCTAACCTGATCTAGACCAAAATGCTGCCATAACTTTTTATGGGGTGTAAGCCAGCACAAGCTTAACTACTAAACAGGTTATCATCTGATTAAGACCCATGTCAGAAAACAGTCTTGTTTCCCGACGAATACACCTATAGTGATATTATAGTCTAATTTTGATACCCAACTTGCCTTTCACATTTCACTTTTGTCTGCCACTCAGTCGTGGTTTGTTTATCGTTATCGCCTAGAACAGTCAACTAGATTTCATTTACATTACTATAGTTACCTATACGCCTAGTATAATTAATAATCTGGCAAGCAGCCAAGATAACGTTAGATAACACAACTGATAACCTAATTACGGTGCCCCGTGGCCTGGTGGGAAAAGCTCTCACTTTACACGGTGAGGGTCCGGGTTCGATTCCCGGCGAAGGAGTGGAAACACTGGAGGTGTTTCCTTACACCGGTTGTCTATGTTCACCCATCAGTAAAATGGGTACCTGGGTGTTAGTTGACTGGTGTGGGTCGCATCCTGGGACAAAACTGACCTAATTTGCGGGAACTGCTCAGCATAACAAGCGACTTCCTATACAGTAGTATGTCACTGACGTCAGCTATGGTCTGTATACCTTGTACATGTACTTGTAGAAATAGATATTATTATAATTATTATTATTACTTTTATTAAACTAACACAATGATGCAGTAATAGCTAGGTCTTCAAGCCGAGCTGAAAATTATTAACTTGTTATGTAAAAAAAGAAAATTCACGCATGACCTTGTCAGGTCCAGCTTGAGCAACATAGACAAAATTATTATTAAAACATATATCCACGGTGAAGCCATACATACATACATACGAGGAGGTCATACTCTTGCTCCTGGGGGATTTCAACTTAAGGCACCTAAAATGGAGGAATATAGCAAATAATGTTGTTGCAGTGATAACACCTGGAGGCAGCTCTGATGAAAACTCACACTCACACGAGTTTTTAAATCTCTGCACAAAATTCAATTTAAACCAGCAAATAATAGAGCCTACTAGACTGGAGAATACACTAGACCTCATTTTCACTAACAATGATGATCTGATACGAAATGTCACCATATCAAAAACAATATACTCAGATCACAACATAATTAAGGTTCAGACATGTATGCGTGGAGCACCAGACCGACATAATGAGATTAGTCACGAGGGAGCATTCACCAAATTCAACTTCAATAACAAAAACATAAAGTGGGACCAAGTAAACCAAGTCCTAACCGATATAAGCTGGGAAGATATACTAAGCAACACAGACCCCAACTTATGCCTATAACAGATTAACTCGGTGGCACTCGATGTATGTACAAGGCTTATTCCTCTAAGAAAAAGGAGGAGTAGATGTAAAATAGAAAGAGACAGGCGCACCCTTTACAGGCGACGGAAAAGAATAACAGAGCGGCTAAAAGAGGTCAATATATCTGAAATGCGTAGGGAGTCACTGGTCAGAGAAATAGTAAGCATCGAACTTAAGCTAAAGGAATCTTATAGGAGTCAGGAATCGCGGGAAGAACTAAAAGTCATAAATGAAATCGAAAGAAACCCAAAGTATTTCTTTTCCTATGCCAAATCAAAGTCGAGAACAACGTCCAGTAATGGGCCCCTACTTAAACAAGATGGGTCCTACACAGATGACAGCAAGGAAATGAGTGAGCTACTCAAGTCCCAATATGACTCAGTTTTTAGCAAGCCGCTAACCAGACTGAGAGTCGAAGATCAAAGTGAATTTTTTATGAGAGAGCCGCAGAATTTGGTTAACACAAGCCTATCTGATGTTATCCTGACGCCAAATGACTTCGAACAGGCGATAAATGACATGCCCATGCACTCTGCCCCAGGGGCAGACTCATGGAACTCCGTGTTCATCAAGAACTGCAAGAAGCCCCTATCACGAGCTTTTACCATCCTATGGAGAGGGAGCATGGACACGGGTGTCGTCCCACAGCTACTAAAAACAACAGACATAGCCCCACTCCACAAAGGGGGCAGTAAAGCAATAGCAAAGAACTACAGACCGATGGCACTAACATCCCATATCATAAAAATCTTTGAAAGGGTCCTAAGAAGAAAGATCACCACCCATCTAGAAACCCATCAATTACACAACCCAGGACAACATGGGTTTAGAACAGGTCGCTCCTGTCTGTCTCAACTATTGGATCACTACGACAAGGTCCTAGATGCACTAGAAGACAAAAAGAATGCAGATGTAATATATACAGACTTTGCAAAAGCCTTCGACAAGTGTGACCATGGCGTAATAGCGCACAAAATGCGTGCTAAAAGAATAACAGGAAAAGTCGGTCGATGGATCTATAATTTCCTCACTAACAGAACACAGAGAGTAGTAGTCAACAGAGTAAAGTCCGAGGCAGCGACGGTGAAAAGCTCTGTTCCACAAGGTACAGTACTCGCTCCCATCTTGTTCCTCATCCTCATATCTGACATAGACAAGGATGTCAGCCACAGCACCGTGTCTTCCTTTGCAGATGACACCCGAATCTGCATGACAGTGTCTTCCATTGCAGACACAGCAAGGCTCCAGGCGGACATCAACCAAATCTTTCAGTGGGCTGCAGAAAACAATGTGAAGTTCAACGATGAAAAATTTCAATTACTCAGATATGGTAAACATGAGGAAATTAAATCTTCATCAGAGTACAAAACAAATTCTGGCCACAAAATAGAGCGAAACACCAACGTCAAAGACCTGGGAGTGATCATGTCGGAGGATCTCACCTTCAAGGACCATAACATTGTATCAATCGCATCTGCTAGAAAAATGACAGGATGGATAATGAGAACCTTCAAAACTAGGGATGCCAAGCCCATGATGACACTCTTCAGGTCACTTGTTCTATCTAGGCTGGAATATTGCTGCACACTAACAGCACCTTTCAAGGCAGGTGAAATTGCTGACCTAGAAAATGTACAGAGAACCTTCACGGCACGCATAACGGAGATAAAACACCTCAATTACTGGGAGCGCCTGAGGTTCCTGAACCTGTATTCCCTGGAATGCAGGCGGGAGAGATACATGATTATATACACCTGGAAAATCCTAGAGGGACTAGTACCGAACTTGCACACGAAAATCACTCACTACGAAAGCAAAAGACTTGGCAGACGATGCAACATCCCCCAATGAAAAGCAGGGGTGTCACTAGCACGTAAAGAGACCATACAATAAGTGTCAGGGGCCCGAGACTGTTCAACTGCCTCAGGTACCGACATAAGTCGGTACCTGACCAGCCGGGCTGTGGCTCGTACGTTGGTTTGCGTGCAGCCAGCAGTAACAGCCTGGTTGATCAGGCTCTGATCCACCAGGAGGCCTGGTCACAGACCGGGCCGTGGGGGCGTTGACCCCCGGAACTCTCTCCAGGTAAACTCCAGGAATGCTTGGTAATTAGGTTTGCTTTACTGAAGGGAAAGGCAGCTCCAGTTTCTAAGATAAAGAACCCTTCACCAGCCTCCAGGCACCTCCCTCGAAGAAATAGGCTAACATACATCGTTCTTGGATCCACTATCTGGCCCCAAAAAATGGAACACGGGAACAGGTTGAAGAACAAACTTTACTGTGACAATGTTTCTCTGAAATTCTCTGTGTAGAGATGTATCATAACTTGATGAAGCTCTATACAGAACGAAATGTTTCAATCAAAGCTTATTTCTTCAATTTGTCTTGGCGGTGATTCGAGGAAAAATTCAATGAAACAATGTTTTGCCAGGAGTGAGGGGTTTATCAAGAAATTTAACAAACAATTCATCAGCACTTTAACAAATACTTTCTAAAGTACTTTATCAAGTGCTTTACTGAGTGCTTTATCAAGTACTCCATCGAGTACTTTATAGAGCACCTAATCGAGTCCTTTAACAAGTGCGACTTTTGCATCCAACGCCACACTCAAGGGCCATGAATACGTCCGACAAGCCTTCTCGTCTACTCACGTGAAAATCAGCGTGAAGATCTCGCCGAAGATAGAGGAGCTGGAAAACCTGTTGATCTGCATTTCACAGATGAATCTGAGGACGCAGGCGTGACCATCAGCTCCCATAGTGGCAATGTTGTCCTCGATTTGCCGAAGGAGGTCCAGCTGATCCTCCTGAATGCTCCTGAAGAGGCGTCATCGAAGTGAATAGGTTAATACAGTCACGGAAAAACGCTAAGCCTACAGGGGTAATAATGTAGCTCTTTGGGGAATGAGAAGGGTGGAAGGGGATGTTCCGGTGTGATCCAAGGAAGGGGAAGGGTAGTGTTAATTCTTTGGATCAAGAGCCCTCTGTAAGCTTCAAGGCTAAACTTTCCTTTTCGCTCGAGGGGAGTAAACCGATTAATGTTTTGATAAGGGTTACTCCTAGATAATAGTAGTAGTAGTAGTGGCAACAGTAGTAATAATAGTAGTTGCGTTACTGGTAACATCAATAATAATAATAAAAATAATAATAATAATAATAATAATAATAATAATAATAATAATAATAATAATAATAATAATAATAAAACTAATACTATCACAAAAACAACAATAAAAATACTACATCATTATTCATCATTAACACTAATTATATATATATATATATATATATATATATATATATATATATATATATATATATATATATATATATATATATATATATATATATATATATATATCCCTTTACAAAATATTACCCTGCTCACACCCCCAACAGCTCGTCAGGTTACAAGAACCATTCGTCTCCATTCATTCCTATCTAACACACTCACGCATGCTTGCTGGAAGTCCCAGCCCCTCGCCCACTAAACCTTCTTTACCCCCTCCCTCCAACATTTTCGAGGACGACCCCTACCCCGCTTTCCTTTCCCTACAGATTTAAACGCTCTCCAAGTCTTTCTTTGTTCCATTCTCTCTAAATGACCAAACTACCTCAACAGCCCCTCTTCAGCCCTCTGACTAATACTTTTAGTAACTCTACACCTCCCAATTTCCACGCTACGAATTCTGTGCATAACATTTACACTACACATTGCCCTAAGACACGACATATCCACCACCTCCAGCCGCCTCCTCGTTGCAGCATTTACAACCCATGCTTCCACCCATATAAGTGTGTTGGTATCACTATACTCTCGTAAATTCTCTTTGCCTACATGGATAACTTTTTTTTTTGTCTCCACAAATACCTCATAGCACCACTCGCCTTTTTTTCTTCATCAATTCTATGGTTAATCTCGTCCTGGATAAACCCATCTGCTGACGAGTCAACTCCCAGATATCTGAAAACATTCACTTCTTCCATACTCCCTCCCTCCAATATGATATCTAATTTCTCTTTATCTAAATCGCTTGATACCCTCATCACCTTACTCTTGTATATGTTCACGTTCAACTTCCTACCTTTACACACCAGCCCAAACTCGTCCACTAACCTTTGCAACTTCTCTTTAGAATCTCCCAAAAGCACAGTATCACCAGCCAGAAATAACTGTGTCAACTCCTATTATGTATTTGATTCCCCATATTTCAATCCCACCCCTCTCCCCAACACCCTAGCATTTACTTCTTTTACAACCCCATCTATAAATGTTAAACAACCATGGTGACATTACACATCCCTGTCTAAGACCTACTTTTACTGGGAAGTAGTCTCCCTCTCTTCTACACACTCTAACCTGAGCCTCACTATCCTCATAAAAACTCTTTACAGCATTTAGTAACTTACTACCTATTCCATACACTTGCAGCATCTGCCACATTGCTTTTCTATACACCCTATCATATGCCTTTTTTAAATCCATAAACGCAATGAAAACTTCCCTACCTTTATCTAAATACTGTTCATATATATGCTTTAATGTAAACACTTGATCCACACATACATACATACATACATGCATACATACATACATACATACATACATACATACATACATACATACATACATACATACACACACATACAAACCCACACACACATATGCTTACAGTAAACAGATAATACCTGCGGTAGATGCCGAATTTATTAGAAGATTCGCCAAAGAGAGAGGCCAGGTAGAGGACTACACCCACAGTAAACATGGAGATGGCCACTGTGTTGACTGTATTGTTTACCTCCCCACGATACAGTGGGAAAGTGTATGTTGCAGACAACGTGAGGGTCTGCAATCCTGGGTCTAGAGACATATTCGGTGGTGACAGATGGGGAAGCCAGAGTGAGGCTTGAGAGCTTGGTTATCTGTGAGACAAAGAAAGGTATATAAAAAACCTTGACTCACCTTCCACTGCGCTTTTGTCTATTGAAGACGTTGTAGAGATTGATTTCAAGGCGGAACATAATTTGTATAGCCATAGCCAGTGTGTAGGCGTCAATAGTTCTGTCACCCAGGGGGATGGCGAGCTGGATGTAGGTGTACCACAGTGGTCTGAGTGGCGTCACCAAATTCCATGGTATGGGGGCGAGGTCCACCGGCATGACCAGCAAGTCGAGTTCAGGGCTTCTCTGTAAAGAGGTCAAGCCCTGGCCACTGCCAGGGCAATAGGCTTTACGTACTGTGAATGACTATTAAGTTTACAGAGAAGCCCTGGCTAACTACAACACCATGGTGACTGCAGCAACAAAATTTCAATCATCTTACTCAAACTCAAACCGGATCCGCTCATTTCTGAGCGAAAAGTCATTCCATGCTGATGCTGCATACTCCAAGAATTGCTATGCATAACCAGGTGCTTTCTGTCTAGTATGCAAATGATGTCAGCTAGGTCTGTATCATTTGTAACATGTACTTGTAGAAATGGAGATTATAATCAATTATAATATGATAGTGTAATGGGCCTGAAATATTTTGCATTAAGGGCCCCGAGCGACACTAAGTTGAAATAGCTGAAAGCTACCCATAGATTTAGCAAATAAACATTGACTGCTCGTCTATTATAACACACTACACAAAATCATTTAAAATATATATATTCTAAGATTTTTACAAAGGAGTAGATAGGAACTATCAGGTACAATATCCTTCACAATGAAATGTGTCAAGTGAAACATGTTCACGAAGAATATAAAATCAGCAAACTACAGGACGAGGTCAACTGCTAGACTAATGTAATGCTGTGTCGCATGCACTTACAATTTAAATGGGAATACCAATCACGTGAAACAATGTGTAAGGAAAGTGAGTGGGCAGGACAATGGAACATTTTATGGGAATACATGGAAAGGACATATAGCAGAGAACTTTGAAGCCCACGCAGAGGATATCTGCAATAAAACTATCTTCTATCTTAAAGGACTATTGTGTAGTTTATCTAGGTGTTTGAGGCTAGGACAGTTGATTCTCAAAAGCAAAATTCATTCATTTAGACAGCACAAGATACCCTACAGGACTTTTTTTTATGGGACTGTATCCATAAAGTGCATTGATAAATGATTGGTTATGTAATGAGGGTGTAATATAGTGCCGGATTTAGATGAAGAGGTCCCAGGCTATTCCATTTGTGATCGCCTCACAATCTCCCAGCCTCACCACCAGACGAAGATGCAAGAATTGTTTTAAACAAAATTCAGTGAAGCCGAGGATGATGACGGTGTTTAAAATTCCGTAATTCACTATTCCTCATGTAAACGATATAAAATATTTTTGTTAAATACTGTAGTGGCTGAAAAAAATGTTAAAATTAACACTGAAAAACTTTTGCTATAGCCAAACTTTGTAAACATTTTTGGAATAGGCAGGAATTTTTAAGAAAATGAAATTGTAAGTTTACTGTTATAATCCTTAAAATACATATATAATTTTAAAATACACATTAAGAAATAAAGAAATTACAATCAGCAAATATACAAAGACTAAAAATGCTATTTTCTAACCTTCCTCAAAGCAAAATCATCTAAAAGTTTTAATCAAAATTTGTTTGTCTATGTTTGTCATTTTCAATGCAGAGAATGTTCAGTGTGGACAACCTCTCTTGAGACATTGTGGCCCTTAATTCATTTTTAATTCTTTTGAGGCTTGAAAAAGACCTCTCTCCCGAGCAGTTAGTGACCATTAAGCTATGAAATAGCCGCAAGATTGCGTCCACATTAATGAAGACCATCTGAATTTTTGTATATAATTTGATAAAGGTCTGTATGAGACAATGACTGCTCTTCTGTAGGCCTATGAGACAGTGACTGCTCTTTTGTAGCCCTTTGACCGTCTAAACGTTGTAAAGATTGATTTCAAGGGCTGCAAAAGTTCATCAGTAAGTTTCAGTTCAACATCTTTTGGTTAGGCTGCCATCAACAGTTCAACACATTGCTGAATTTCTTGCTTAGATGCTGACAGATTAGCAAGAAAGGATAACATTTGTGCAACATCACAGTAGTTCTTCTTAAATTGGCTTCAGGTGCATCTAGTATAGGAATAAAAGATCTTATCTTAAACTTATCGGTGCTACCTTGGCTTGTTATCTACGTATTATGAATGTACTTTATGCGATCCACACCTTATATTGCAATCAACACGGTACCTAACCTAACCTAACCTAGGTTAAGTTAGGTACCGTGTTGATTGCAATATAAGGTGTAGATCGCAATGTAAGTGTAGATATCATTTTCCTTGTAGATAACAAGCCAAAGTAGCACCAATATATCTCTTGAAGAGAGTTCATCTAAGGCATTAGGACCAGGTGGACTTCCTCATTACCTTGCCTTTCCTTACTCTTTGTCTTCTTGTGGCAGTTCTGTAGTTAACATTTGGCAAGGTGGCTTTTGCTTGTTGATCAAGTTCATCAAAATCTTCTCTAATTTTGCTTAAAAAATTCCGAAGTGAACTGTAAAAACATGCACAAGTACTCAATAACAATCCTGATTTCTGAATGGCTTTGCTGACCTTGTGAAAATGACCCAACACACGAGTCCAAAAATGCAGCATAAACACAAATTCCAGTTCCTCCATTTTCTGCAAAATATTGTTAGCTTGAAGCCTGGTATTACCCTTCTTATTAATATCAAAGTACAAATGACTGAGGCCTCAGTCACCTTATCTATCTCACTGCTTTTCTGGAAGGACATACAAATTTAATCTGACTTTTTGGGTTATCCTAGATAATTTATACGTATGCGTACTTATGTGTACAGTAGATGAATATAAGAGGCCTGAGCTTGCTACTACCTGCAGCTCATAAGACTGCCATCCCCACGAGCCCCTTTGGGGCGGGGTAGATGGCAGACCAGAGGCCTAGCTTCTCCCTACGAGCCCCGTGAGGGCGGGGACTGTGGCTAGGCCTGGGGACAGTTGGTCCCAAAGATGAGGGGGTAGTTGTACCTCCTCCCATGGGAGACTTAGGTCTCGGGATACTCCCCAGATAGGGAGCCAAGGCCGGGTCACCACTACTTGGAAAAGACCCGGGCCGGGAGAATACCGGCGAATAAGAAAAAAAAAAGTAGATGAATGGTTCACAGAACCGACACGTTGATAAATTAGACACATGTGCAACTCTTGGGTATCTTTATTAAGGAAACGTTTCGCCACACAGTGGTTTCATCAGTCCATACACAGGAGAAACTTGAAGAATAGGAGGAGTTGCACATGTGCCTAATTCATTTATGTGTACTGTGTACCTGTACCTAAATAAACTTACTAATCACTAAATGACCTGGTGCGCGGGGGCAGAGTAGCCATCACAACTTAACAGCATCATGCACCAATTTTGCATCAGTCACGGAAGACAGATGGATCAGTGAAGACGTATATGCAGATAAAAATCTTTTCTTGTGACCACGAAACATTACCACTATTAACTTGTCCTGCCGTCTGTTGCTTACCACGTTCCTGTGTACAAGTGAGTCGATGATATTTTCGTCACCAGGAAGCTGTGAGAGTTCCCGTCTCCTTACTGTTTTGTTGTATGCTGTTGTACGCTGTGTTGTGATACTGAATGATGTTTTATGTTATTGTTGTGATATTGAATGTTGTATATTACTGTATGCTGTGTTGTGATACTGAATGATGTTTTATGTTATTGTTGTGATATTGAATGTTGTATATTACTGTATGCTGTGTTGTGATACTGAATGATGTTTTATGTTATTGTTGTGATATTGAATGTTGTATATTACTGTATGCTGTGTTGTGATACTGAATGATGTTTTATGTTATTGTTGTGATATTGAATGTTGTATATTACTGTATGCTGTGTTGTGATACTGAATGATATTGTATGTTACTGCATGCTGTTGTGATATTGAATGATGTATGTTACTGTATGCTGTGTTGTGATACTGAATGATGTATATTAATGTACGCTGTGTTGTGATACTGAATGATGTATATTAATGTACGCTGTGTTGTGATACTGAATGATGTATATTAATGTACGCTGTGTTGTGATATTGAATGATGTTCCATGTTAATTTATGCTGTCTTGTGATACTGAATGAAGTGTTATCGTGAGTGGCTGGTGTTTTCCGAGTCACATGTTGGTAAGCTGCGTACCAACAAGTGTTACGAACTGCTTACATTGTAAGATGCTTGGAAGATGGGTGATGCAGCAGGAGGTAGAGAGAGAGGTAAGATAACACCGCTTACCGCTACCAGCACCAGGTGGGGAGACGAACAAGCAGCAGCAGCAGCAGGAGGAGGAGAAGGACGAGTTGAGAGCAGGGACGTCAGCCGTGTGACACCGAGCAAGAGGCTTTACTAATGTCTCATGATGTCTCCTCACTCACACCTAACTCTTCGCCGCCTCTCCCCCTCCTCCTCCCCCTAAATACTTTCTCCCCAAACCACTTCCCTTCCTAAGCTTTTCTAACCTTTAACCCCATTTTTCGACAGATTAGGTTTATATTTTGCCACCGAGGCGCCTAGCGTATTGTACACCTCACATCCTTCCTGTGGTCGGAAGCGAAGGAACTCTTGGATATACGGACAGACCTGGGAATTAAACCCCAGAAGGGTTAACAGGATTATATCTCGATAAATATTTACAATTTATATTTCATCTGTTGCAAGAAAATTTGGGACATTTTCTTAAAATATCTGGCATCTTATTTCCATTAATAAGGTACCTTGACATATTACTTTACTTATTATAGTGTCTGTCTCTATTACTGTGTTAATAATCAAACGCATAATACTCAAGAAAGTAACCGTAAGGCTGACCACATACTTTGTATTTGCTTTTATCATCATCACTGCGTCCGCCAACCTGCCAGAAGCACTTGTACCCAGGCTGCAACATCAATCAGTCAGTGTATATACCAAACTGTCAGTACTTGTAAGCCTGGTTATTACAGAATCAGTCATTCTGCAAGTTGCTCCGTACAAGTGTTTATCTACAGTCGTGTTATCGTTGTGAGTTTTAGATCTTCTCAGGTTTCTAACTGTATGCCTATGACATTCAGATTCATTATTTACTTCTTTTCTAATATTTCTAATACTTGACACAATCATACCAAAGTTATATTCAACTTTTTCCTATCACTTTTTATCTTTTCTTGACAATCTTTCTCTCATTGTGAGACGATACAACTCTTACGAATCCCATGTTTCCCATCTCTCATCCATCACCTGAAGTTCACTCACACCCACCACTCCTGTCAGTAATATGTATACTTTATATATTTCATCCCTCTGTGCATGCTATGGTCACGTGACACTAGCATATACAGAGGGATTGTATGTATAAAGTATACATATTACTGACACTCATGCCACACCTATTACCTGAAGACCACCCATAGCCACCCATCTCATCTCCCCCAATCATCTCAACACCACCCACGTCTTCAGATAGAGGTACAGATACCTGTCTCTACCAGTAAAACAATGTGGTTTATTATATATTATAGGTATGTGTGGATAATTCAGGGCGTAGAGTAGCGGAGGCTCCATCCTTCGTACAGTAAGCACAGGATCCACGCATTACCTATTTGTACTCACGTGTATCCACTGGGTTCTCCCTGCGATAGAAAGTGACTGGGAGGGGAAGAAACATTGGCTGTCGTAAAGGTGACCCATTAAGTACTTGAGGTAATATTCCTTATCCCACTCATGTACGTGGCTTTCCTTTTTATAATGGAGGATTTCCTGTGGCCCTTATAACGACATAGTGTATAATAATATTAATAATAATAATAATAATAATAATAATAATAATAATAATAATAATAATAATGCACTTCTCACTATGTTTTCCACCCTCATTTTCAGCATTTTGGTAAATATGGGACAAATACGCATCATTAAAGGTAATAAACCAAAAGATATTCAGCAAGCCTTTATTAAAACGTTGTTTCGTTCAGTCTGAGAAAGATATGGTTTTAATAAAGGCTGTTGTGTCTGTTTTTAATTTGCTACGTGTGGGTTTACTGTATGTCTGTCGTAACATCGTTGATCAATACCCGGTCCTTCTACTGACAGCGTTTTAATTCTTGCAATGAGAGACCGGCTCACGATCCTCGGACTAGTAAAAACTTTGGGTATGTTTCCTTATCCCTACTGTCCCTTGTTTACCCAGCAGTAAGTAGATACCTGGGTGTTAGCCGTCTGGTGTGTCTCGCATCCAGGTGACGAGGATAAAAGAACTAGTGGAAATAAGCCAGTTTGATAGCAGGGGCTTTTTTTGATCCTGGGTTACTAACCCTTCAGATTAATAATCCGAACAAAATCTTCCTTGTATTAAGAATATCAGATCCTCTAATCATCTGAGAAAAACTGTTTCACTTACCTCGTTGCATAACTGGGGGGAGCGCTAAGCCCGTGGGAGTCTTACAGCCCATGCGGTAATAGGAGGCAAATCAGATTCCATCCAAGGAAAGGGAGGGGTAGCTCCAGTTTCTCTGGATCAAGAACTCTTCACCGGCAAGAAGGCACCTCCCGTGAAAGCACTATTGCAGACTCATCTCATGCTTGAGAGAGCACACCCTCATTTGTGTCGGCACTCAGAGAGTTGTCTGCCGTCTGGGTGAAACGTCTGCCTTTCTTATAGCTGTTAAAAAACAGAAGCCGTAATTAATTTTTTTCCCAGATAACGTTTCAACTGCACACAGTACACTTTTTTCAAGACGTGAAAACCTGCTGTGCAGGCGAAACGTGTGGATAAGGTTTCAAATAAGTTTTTTTTTTTTTGTCTTCATCTACAACTCGTCTATGTTCCCTTACCATCTATAACTTCAGCTACTTTACTTATATTAGATTTTCATGCCCCCCCCCCAAAAAAAAAATCTGATCTCAGCTCATTTTAATGAGCGGCCTTAATTATAGTGTACTACCGCCCTCCAACATGCCACACACAACAGTTTGCTATCACATACTTATTTTCTAGGTGACCAATGGCAGTAGGCGCAAGGAGACCTGACCATTCTTACTCGTATTTTTTGTCCGTAGATAAATATATAATGGAATTCCCCAGGTATCTAATACTTCTCTTTATCTAATACTTCTCCTCTTCTTTCTCTCTGGCTAGTTGGTTACCTCTTACTCCTCACTGATTTCATATTCTTACCCTATGGACGAATTTCACGGGGTGAGCCTTTCATACTAAAATAATAATTTTTATTTCTTCAGAACACATGATACAACTAAGACAGACCTAGTTGATATCAAGGACTTGCTATACAGAAAGCCCCTGGTTATTCAAAGCTTTTCGGGCAGCCTAAGTTAAATTTGTCTCCCAGGATGCGACCCACAACAATCGTCTCACACCCAGATACCTCCTGCCCAACGTTTCACCCGTGCAGGGCTTCAATCCCGGACCCCCGTGACCTGAGGACGCTACCTACCTAGCCATCAAGACTCACGAAGTTATAATAACACGACTGCAAACAAATGGAACGGGTAGGGTTCGAAGTCGTTAACCACTCGGCCAGCTGGTCAAGTGGTTAACGCACTGGCCTGTGAGTTTTAAGACTCACTAGCCGTGGGTTCAAGCCTCACCCGTTCCCTGATTATTTTTTTTTCTTTTGGCCAAGCCATCAAACCATGAAGACAGTACCACTCATCCTGTGAATGAACGTACCTCGAGCGAGGTTCCTTGATAGGGTGAACGGTTTTTGACGAGACATTTGGGCCACGCTCGCCTTCCGCGGATGAAACCTGATTTATCTCCCATTCCCCAGGCGAGACATGACCCATACGAGTTTAGTGCTTACCCCATAAATATATAGTACATCTGCCAATACAAATTATCATCATGCCGCAGTAATAATAATAACAGTAATAACCTATTCACCACCAAGAATATTAAATCCCTCAAACAGGAATTCCAGTAAACTCTTGTATATATACATGTTGAAGATTGAGACACATATATACATGTATATACATGTATTTAGAGAAATACAACCCTTGGTGTATATATCCTCTGTTTATTATTATTATTATTATTATTATTATTATTACTATATCAAGGAACTGAGAGGTCCTCGCCCCACCTACGTCATTCACCAACACATTCTGCTCTTGTGATAATCACATATAAGTCTGGGCCGGAGAACTGGCTGAGGTCAGTGGCTTGTTGCTGTTGTTCTCTTAAGGTATGCAAAACAACATGGTATATTTTACTAATAAAAATCTCAAATACCTGGCCAGGTACATTCTTTGCAATGGAAAGCAGGGTGGTCTGGCCTGGCCTCATAGATACCTATTTTAATTAAAAAAAAAAACGAAATATATTTAAAATAAATTGTTTTGTAAATTATAGTATAAATAGCTTATCCCAAACTTCATTAGGGTAGCTTACCCTAAATTATATTAAAAAAGTTTACCCTAAATTATATTAAAAAAAAAAAAACTTACACTCTGTAATTATTATTTTACTACATGTAAACCACACAATAACCAAATTCTGTAAACTCAGCATTGTAATCCTTATAGAGAATAAACTTTGAATTGAGATCGACAATCGACACCATGCCTAACCCTTCTAGGGTAGGGTAGGTGCCTGAGCCCGAGCTTTTAGCTCATAAGACTGTCATTCCCATTAGCCCCCTTGGGGCGGGGATGGAAGACCAGAGAGGCCTAGCTTGTGGCTAGGCCTGGGGACAGTTGGTCCCAAAGATGAGGAGGTACTTGTATCTCCTCCCATGGCAGACTTCGGTCTCAGACACTCCCTCAAGAGGGAGCCAAGGCCGGGCCACCACTTGGACAAGGCCCGGGCCGGGAGAATACCGGCTAATCTTTAACTAACTGTAAACTCAGCATTGTAATCCTTATAGAGAATAAACTTTGAATTGAGATCGACAATCGACACCATGCCTAACCCTTCTAGGGTAGGGTAGGTGCCTGAGCCCGAGCTTTTAGCTCATAAGACTGTCATTCCCATTAGCCCCCTTGGGGCGGGGATGGAAGACCAGAGAGGCCTAGCTTGTGGCTAGGCCTGGGGACAGTTGGTCCCAAAGATGAGGAGGTACTTGTGCCTCCTCCCATGGCAGACTTCGGTCTCAGACACTCCCTCAAGAGGGAGCCAAGGCCGGGCCACCACTTGGAAAAGGCCCGTGCCGGGAGAATACCGGCGAATCTTTAATAATAATAATAATAACTTTGAATTGAATATTATTAAAGATTCGCCGGTATTCTCCCGGCCCGGGCCTTTTCCAAGTGGTGGCCCGGCCTTGGCTCCCTGTCTAGGGAGTGTCTAAGTTTCCCATGGGAGGAGGTACAAGTACCTCCTTATCTTTGGGACCAACTGTCCCCAGGCCTAGCCACAAGCTAGGCCTCTCTGGTCTGCCATCCCAGCAGGATGGCTTGTGAGCTGTAAGCCCTGGCTCAGGCACCTACCATACCCTAAAAGGGCTAGGCATGGTGTCGATGTTGAAACTTACCCTAAATTATATTAAAAAAAAAAACTCACCCTAAATTACATTAAAAAAACTTACCCTAAATCGCATTAAAATGGCTTCTCCCAAATAATATTTCAGAAGAATTTATTTGTATAAAAAAATTATCCTTTTTTTTGGGGGGGGCAATGTTTGTAGAATGTTTTTTAACTTCATATTCTGTATGACCCATACAGGTTTACTGCTCTTATTTTTAGTATATTGTCATCACCACCACTACTACTACTACTATTACTACTACTACTAATAATAACAATAATATTTACCAATGATGTTTTAACTGATATAAATGAGAGATGCAACAAGGATATATACACTGAGAGGTGTATGTCTCTCAGTGTATATACACTGAGAGGTGTATGTCTCTCAGTGTATATACACGGAGAGGTGTATATTATCCTCTAAATTACACTTTGTATACTACCTAAAGAAATAAAGTTGTTTGTTAACTTTGTTTAAGTAAACGATAGCGTTTAAAGACGATTAACCAACCTCTGAAAGAAGCGTATAAAATAGCTACTGATTATACACGAGGGCTAATATAAGTGACATGATATAAGTCAGGTCCCGGAAGCAGGCGGAGGATCTAGGGCAGGGGGAGAGAAATAAGAGTAATCAAGGAAATAATAGTTACTACATCAGGGTTCAACTGTCCCTGAGAGATGTTGAACCCTGGTGAGGTGAACACATCAGGCGAGGCGATATAAACAACATATATAATACGAAGCAGAGCTTCCCTTCTTTTACAGACCAGACCTATAGGTCAAAAACACGTATGCACGTTTTTCCAGGAGTAGTTTTTTCAGACTGAAGAAGCTAATCGTGGCAAAACGTTTCCTTAATAAATGCCCCGACCAGTGAATTTGCGTCCATTACCTACAACTTGTGGGTATCATCACACCAGGTCCGCCATAAACCTGATCTGTTATCCCAGGCGCTGTATGACCTTCCTACGGACGTAACACTACCTCAGGAATGAAGAACTGTTATCCTAGATCAGCTCATTTTGATGCCCAACCCTGTCTGAGGTATACTACTATCACCTCCCGTCGACTAACACCCAGGTACCTACTTACTGCTAGGTGAACAGGGGCAGCAGGTATGAGGAAACATGCCCAACGTTTCACCCTTGCCGGGATCGAACCACGGACACTCAGTATGTGAACTAAGTGCGCTGCCAACCGAGCTACGGGACACCAGAAACAAGCCTACTATGGGCCAGTAGGCCTGTCGCAGTGCTCCTCCTTCCTATTCTTATGAAGCAATGCATACAAAGGTAAGACCAAAGGCAGGTAGGAGTACTGCATGAGACAACAAACCGTACCATGCAGAGAGTGGGTTCACCTCTCCTTGTTTACATTGTTCATGACAATGTGGGTATCGGGACCATGTTAACTATACCGACGTGCTGCAATATGCATACAAACAAACAAAAAAGTTATTGCTGTATATGCTTATAATAATAATGATGACAGCCGAGAGCTTCTGTAAGTACACAGGTACGTAGGAATGGACGGCGGCTGGTAATTCGGTGCGCCGACTCGCTAACTAGTCTAGCAAACTGGCGCTTTCTATTGGAGTAGTGGCAACAGCAAACTGTGTGAAGAAACGGTATCATGGGGATCGAACCGGAGTCCACCTGGTGGCAATACAAATTTTCGTGCTTCTGACACCATGGAAGTTTTTAACTTAACCAAATGATTATTATTATAATTATTATTGTCGCTGATTATGCTGTAATTATTATTATTATTATTATTATTATTATTATTATTATTGCTGTTTCTGTTGTAGATATTATTATTATTATTATTATTATTATTATTATTATTATTATTATTATTATTATTATTATTATTATTATAGTCACATAAAACTGCTGAGGCCACAAGGGATCGTTCAATGCTACAATTCACTATCAATAAACCACTATTTGTTCTTTTATGAATGGATATAGTCTTAAATCAGATTAATTAAAACAAAATAAAAATCTTTCAATTTTTGTGTGTGAAGCATGATGTCTTGTTTTCCCAGTCTTTCACAATAACATAAGACCTCCATTTGCACGAGTAATTCACATGTTATCACAGCAAATTAACAACCATATTACCTTTACAGATGTTTCTGTAATACACGACGTACCAGTCACTGACGTGATAAAGGCTACTGTGTGGGCGAGTTGTGCTTAATGTAAGTAGCACTGATTGGGCGACAAACATATTATATATATATATATATATATATATATATATATATATATATATATATATATATATATATATATATATATATATATATATATATATATATGTATATATATATATATATATATATATATATATATATATATATGTATATATATATATATATATACAATATATATATATATATGTATGTAAATATATATATATATAATGTATATATATATATATATACAGTGGACCCCCGGTTAACGATATTTTTTCACTCCATAAGTATGTTCAGGTGCCAGTACTGACCGAATTTATTCCCATAAGGAATATTGTGAAGTAGATTAGTCCATTTCAGACCCCCAAACATACACGTACAAACGCACTTACATAAATACACTTACATAATTGGTCGTATTCGGAGGTAATCGTTATGTGGGGGTCCACATATATATATATATATATATATATATTCTCCATGGGGAAGTGGAGCAAAATTCTTCCTTCGTAAGCTATTCCTGTCGTAAGAGGCGACTAAAATGCCGGGAACAAGGGGCTAGTAACTCCTCTTGTATAAATTGTTAATTTTAAAAACGAAAACGGATACGACTGGTTCGTTAGAAATACACACGATCCTTAACAAACTGAGTTCCAGACTCATCGACACCACAAGGGACCCAAGGGCAGCCACTTTCATGTTCCAGCGCCTCGGCGTGGCCATCCAGAGGGGAAGTGCTTGCTGCATACTTGGCTTGTGTCCGGCTTCGGAGGAGGTGAAGGATATTCATAACCTTTGATATATTGTACCAATGTACTCATGTATTTTTTTTGTTTGTGTTTATAAATAAAGCTCACATAGAATATAGACTATAGGGGGTGGTAGGAGAAGAAAATATTCAAACAGCTCCTGGGAGAACCTTGAGTTTTACCTGAAGTTTATTCTCTTCTCTGAGATTTAGGGTCACCATTATAGTTGTAGAGGTGGTACCTCCCTCCTTCTCTCTCTCTCTCTCTCTCTCTCTCTCTCTCTCTCTCTCTCTCTCTATATATATATATATATATATATATATATATATATATATATATATATATATATATATATATATATATATACATATACATGCATACATATTATTTTGCTTTCATAGCATACATACTGTTGTTCACAGTGACTAAGGCTGCATCACTAGTGCCAAGGGGAACTAAGAGAAAAACATACGAGAATAACAAGTTAACATGAAGACTGGAGGCTGTGTGAAGTATCTCAAGTCTAGATGATGAGTTTATCTTCAAGTTTGACGATACACATAGATATCCCTCTTATCAGTATATACATATATATATATATATATATATATATATATATATATATATATATATATATATATATATATATATATATATTGAATAGATGAATTTCAGCATATAAATTAACCAGATAACGGTTTTCAATTAGATAAATTTAGATTTAGAAAGGATGTAGGTAAGGACTGGTTGGATTGACACAATGCCTAACCCTTCTAGGGTAGGGTAGGTGCCTGAGCCCGAGCCTTTAGCTCATAAGACTGTCATTCCCATTAGCCCCCTTGTGGCGGGGATGGCAGACCAGAGAGGCCTAGCTTGTGGCTAGGCCTGGGGACAGTTGGTCCCAAAGATGAGGAGGTACTTGTGCCTCCTCCCATGGGAGACTTAGGTCTCAGACACTCCCTAAAGAGGGAGCCAAGGCCGGGCCACCACTTGGAAAAGGCCCGGGCCGGGAGAATACCGGCGAATCTTTAATAATAATAATAATAATAAGGACTGGTTTTCAAACAGCTGTGGATACATGGAAGAAACTGCCGAGTAGGCTAATAAAGCCTGGTTGGTAGCTTTATAGATTGGTGGAATACATAGGTAAAAACGGCTGGGATTGACTAGTATCCGAGGTATTGAAGCAAATTCTTGGGCAACACCGGAAAAAGACTATTAATACGCGAGTGGGAATAGGTGATTTTGATAAGGACCTGCCTTGTATGGGCCAGTAGGCCTGATGTCATATTGCTACATTCTTATGTCATATGTTCTAATATTCTGAGTCTGATTTATAATGATTCAGGACCGAAATATCGTTTAAAGTTTCTTTATTCTGTATTCGATATCATTTTGTTTGTTTTTGGATTAAAGTATTCTTGACTGATGATGTACAGGTGACATGCAATCTTAATAACCCTTCTGTAGTGACTGGTGGTGTACAGGTGACATGCAATCTTAATAACCCTTCTGTAGTGACTGGTGGTGTACAGGTGACATGCAATCTTAATAACCCTTCTGTAGTGACTGGTGGTGTACAGGTGACATGCAATCTTAATAACCCTTCTGTAGTGACTGGTGGTGTACAGGTGACATGCAGTCTTAATAACCCTTCTGTAGTGACTGGTGGTGTACAGGTGACATGCAATCTTAATACCCCTTCTGTAGTGACTGGTGGTGTACAGGTGACATGCAATCTTAATAACCCTTCTGTAGTGACTGGTGGTGTACAGGTGACATGCAGTCTTAATAACCCTTCTGTAGTGACTGGTGGTGTACAGGGACATGCAGTCTTAATAACCCTTCTGTAGTGACTGGTGGTGTACAGGTGACATGCAGTCTTAATAACCCTTCTGTAGTGACTGGTGGTGTACAGGTGACATGCAATCTTAATACCCCTTCTGTAGTGACTGGTGGTGTACAGGTGACATGCAATCTTAATAACCTTCTGTTGTGACTGGTGGTGTACAGGTGACATGCAGTCTTAATAACCCTTCTGTAGTGACTGGTGGTGTACAGGTGACATGCAGTCTTAATAACCCTTCTGTAGTGACTGGTGGTGTACAGGTGACATGCAATCTTAATAACCCTTCTGTAGTGACTGGTGGTGTACAGGTGACATGCAGTCTTAATAACCCTTCTGTAGTGACTAGTGGTGTGCAGGTGACATGCAATCTTAATAACCCTTCTGTAGTGACTGGTGGTGTACAGGTGACATGCAATCTTAATAACCCTTCTGTAGTGACTGGTGGTGTACAGGTGACATGCAGTCTTAATAACCCTTCTGTAGTGACTGGTGTTGTATAGGTGACATGCAATCTTAATAACCCTTCTGTAGTGACTGGCGGTATACAGGTGACATGCAATCTTAATAACCCTTCTGTAGTGACTGGTGGTGTACAGGTGACATGCAGTCTTAATAACCCTTCTGTTGTGACCTGTGGTGTACAGGTGACATGCAGTCTTAATAACCCTTCTGTAGTGACTGGTGGTGTACAGGTGACATGCAATCTTAATAACCCTTCTGTAGTGACTGGTGGTGTACAGGTGACATGCAATCTTAATAACCCTTCTGTAGTGACTGGTGGTGTACAGGTGACATGCAATCTTAATAACCCTTCTGTAGTGACTGGTGGTGTACAGGTGACATGCAATCTTAATAACCCTTCTGTAGTGACTGGTGGTGTACAGGTGACATGCAATCTTAATAACCCTTCTGTAGTGACTGGTGGTGTACAGGTGACATGCAATCTTAATAACCCTTCTGTAGTGACTGGTGGTGTACAGGTGACATGCAATCTTAATAACCCTTCTGTAGTGACTGGTGGTGTACAGGTGACATGAAGTCTTAATAACCCTTCTGTAGTGACTGATGGTGTACAGGTGACATGCAGTCTTAATAACCCTTCTGTAGTGACTGGTGGTGTACAGGTGACATGCAATCTTAATACCCCTTCTGTAGTGACTGGTGGTGTACAGGTGACATGCAATCTTAATAACCCTTCTGTAGTGACTGGTGGTGTACAGGTGACATGCAGTCTTAATAACCCTTCTGTAGTGACTGGTGGTGTACAGGGACATGCAGTCTTAATAACCCTTCTGTAGTGACTGGTGGTGTACAGGTGACATGCAGTCTTAATAACCCTTCTGTAGTGACTGGTGGTGTACAGGTGACATGCAATCTTAATACCCCTTCTGTAGTGACTGGTGGTGTACAGGTGACATGCAATCTTAATAACCCTTCTGTAGTGACTGGTGGTGTACAGGTGACATGCAGTCTTAATAACCCTTCTGTAGTGACTGGTGATGTACAGGTGACATGCAGTCTTAATAACCCTTCTGTAGTGACTGGTGGTGTACAGGTGACATGCAATCTTAATAACCCTTCTGTAGTGACTGGTGGTGTACAGGTGACATGCAGTCTTAATAACCCTTCTGTAGTGACTAGTGGTGTGCAGGTGACATGCAATCTTAATAACCCTTCTGTAGTGACTGGTGGTGTACAGGTGACATGCAATCTTAATAACCCTTCTGTAGTGACTGGTGGTGTACAGGTGACATGCAGTCTTAATAACCCTTCTGTAGTGACTGGTGTTGTATAGGTGACATGCAATCTTAATAACCCTTCTGTAGTGACTGGCGGTATACAGGTGACATGCAATCTTAATAACCCTTCTGTAGTGACTGGTGGTGTACAGGTGACATGCAGTCTTAATAACCCTTCTGTTGTGACCTGTGGTGTACAGGTGACATGCAGTCTTAATAACCCTTCTGTAGTGACTGGTGGTGTACAGGTGACATGCAATCTTAATAACCCTTCTGAAGTGACTGGTGGTGTACAGGTGACACGCAATCTTAATAACCCTTCTGTTGTGACTGGTGGTGTACAGGTGACATGCAGTCTTAATAACCCTTCTGTTGTGACTGGTGGTGTACAGGTGACATGCAGTCTTAATAACCCTTCTGTTGTGACTGGTGGTGTACAGGTGACATGCAGTCTTAATAACCCTTCCGTAGTGACTGGTGGTGTACATGTGACACCCAATCTTAATAACCCTTCTGTTGTGACTGGTGGTGTACAGGTGACATGCAATCTTAATAACCCTTCTGTTGTGACTGGTGGTGTACAGGTGACATGCAATCTTAATAACCCTTCTGTTGTGACTGGTGGTGTACATGTGACATGCAGTCTTAATAACCCTTCTGTTGTGACTGGTGGTGTACAGGTGACATGCAGTCTTAATAACCCTTCTGTAGTGACTAGTGGTGTACAGGTGACATGCAGTCTTAATAACCCTTCTGTTGTGACTGGTGGTGTACAGGTGACATGCAGTCTTAATAACCCTTCTGTAGTGACTGGTGGTGTACAGGTGACATGCAGTCTTAATAACCCTTCTGTAGTGACTAGTGGTGTACAGGTGACATGCAGTCTTAATAACCCTTCTGTAGTGACTGGTGGTGTACAGGTGACATGTAGTCTTAATAACCCTTCTGTAGTGACTGGTGGTGTACAGGTGACATGCAGTCTTAATAACCCTTCTGTAGTGACTGGTGGTGTACAGGTGACATGCAATCTTAATAACCCTTCTGTAGTGACTGGTGGTGTACAGGTGACATGCAGTCTTAATAACCCTTCTGTAGTGACTGGTGGTGTACAGGTGACATGCAATCTTAATAACCCTTCTGTAGTGACTGGTGGTGTACAGGTGACATGCAGTCTTAATAACCCTTCTGTAGTGACTGGTGGTGTACAGGTGACATGCAGTCTTAATAACCCTTCTGTAGTGACTGGTGGTGTACAGGTGACATGCAATCTTAATAACCCTTCTGTAGTGACTGGTGGTGTACAGGTGACATGCAGTCTTAATAACCCTTCTGTAGTGACTGGTGGTGTACAGGTGACATGCAATCTTAATAACCCTTCTGTAGTGACTGGTGGTGTACAGGTGACATGCAATCTTAATAACCCTTCTGTAGTGACTGGTGGTGTACAGGTGACATGCAGTCTTAATAACCCTTCTGTAGTGACTGGTGGTGTACAGGTGACATGCAATCTTAATAACCCTTCTGTAGTGACTGGTGGTGTACAGGTGACATGCAATCTTAATAACCCTTCTGTAGTGACTGATGGTGTACAGGTGACATGCAGTCTTAATAACCCTTCTGTAGTGACTGGTGGTGTACAGGGACATGCAGTCTTAATAACCCTTCTGTAGTGACTGGTGGTGTACAGGTGACATGCAGTCTTAATAACCCTTCTGTAGTGACTGGTGGTGTACAGGTGACATGCAATCTTAATAACCCTTCTGTAGTGACTGGTGGTGTACAGGTGACATGCAATCTTAATAACCCTTCTGTAGTGACTGGTGGTGTACAGGTGACATGCAATCTTAATAACCCTTCTGTAGTGACTGGTGGTGTACAGGTGACATGCAGTCTTAATGACCCTCGTGTAGTGACTGGTGGTGTACAGGTGACATGCAGTCTTAATGACCCTCGTGTAGTGACTGGTGGTGTACAGGTGACATGCAGTCTTAATAACCCTTCTGTAGTGACTGGTGGTGTACAGGGACATGCAGTCTTAATAACCCTTCTGTAGTGACTGGTGGTGTACAGGTGACATGCAATCTTAATACACCTTCTGTAGTGACTGGTGGTGTACAGGTGACATGCAGTCTTAACCACTCGTTTAATATTTTGGCTTAAAAAACTTAACTGACCCACCATATACTAATATTTCACTACCAAAATACGTCCAGAGTGAACTACTTCTTCATCGTATAAGAAAACCACCCCACATAATTAACCTTTACCGAGACAAAGTTTCACCTTCCCAATAACTGGATAAAGCTGTACACAACAAAATGTTGTCCCAATAAATGCTTGTTGTGAAATACGTATTTTTTTTCACTGTTAGGATCAGTTCGGCATTTGATTACGACCTGATTCTGGCTTCACCAATCACACTCCCGATGCCAAGATTAATATATTCATGAGGCAACCTATAATTTTGGGGAATACAGAACGCTTTGCCTGGAGTTTACCTGGAGAGAGTTCCGGGGGTCAACGCCCCCGCGGCCCGGTCTGTGACCAGGCCCCATGGTGGAACAGGGCCTGATCAACCAGGCTGTTACTGCTGGCTGCACGCAATCCAACGTACGAGCTACAGCCCGGCTGGTCAGGTACCTTTTTTATGTGCCTGTCCAGTGCCTGCTTGAAGACAGCCAGAGGTCTATTGGTAATCCCCCTTATGTATGCTGGGAGGCAGTTGAACAGTCTCGGGCCCCTGACACTTATTGTATGGTCTCTTAACGTGCTAGTGACACCCCTGCTTTTCATTGGGGGGATGGTGCATCGTCTGCCAAGTCTTTTGCTTTCGTAGTGAGTGATTTTCGTGTGCAAGTTCGGTACTAGTCCCTCTAGGATTTTCCAGGTGTATATAATCATGTATCTCTCCCGCCTGCGTTCCAGGGAATACAGGTTTAGGAACCTCAAGCGCTCCCAGTAATTGAGGTGTTTTATCTCCGTTATGCGCGCCGTGAAGGTTCTCTGTACATTTTCCAGGTCAGCAATTTCACCTGCCTTGAAAGGTGCTGTTAGTGTGCAGCAATATTCCAGCCTAGATAGAACAAGTGACCTGAAGAGTGTCATCATGGGCTTGGCATCCCTAGTTTTGAAGGTTCTCATTATCCATCCTGTCATTTTTCTAGCAGATGCGATTGATACAATGTTATGGTTCTTGAAGGTGAGATCCTCCGACATGATCACTCCCAGGTCTTTGACGTTGGTTTTTCGCTCTATTGTGTGGCTGGAATTTGTTTTGTACTCTGATGAAGTTTTACTTTCCTCATTTTTACCATATCAGAGTAATTGAAATTTCTCATCTTTGATCTTCATATTGTTTTCTGCAGCCCATTGAAAGATTTGGTTGATGTCCGCCTGGAGCCTTGCAGTGTCTGCAATGGAAGACACTGTCATGCAGATTCGGGTGTCATCTGCAAAGGAAGACACGGTGCTGTGGCTGACATCCTTGTCTATGTCAGATATGAGGATGAGGAACAAGATGGGAGTGAGTACTGTGCCTTGTGGAACAGAGCTTTTCACCGTAGCTGCCTCGGACTTGACTCTCTTGACTACTACTCTTTGTGTTCTATTTGTGAGGAAGTTATAGATCCATCTACCAACTTTTCCTGTTGTTCCTTTAGCACGCATTTTGTGCGCTATTACGCCATGGTCACACTTGTCGAAGGCTTTTGCAAAGTCTGTGTATATTACGTCTGCATTCTTTTTGTCTTCTAGTACATCTAGGACCTTGTCGTAGTGGTACAGTAGATTGGGATGAGTAGTTTGGGATGAGATTTTTTTTTTTTTTTTAGATTTTGCTGCCGAAGTGGCTAGTTTATTGTGCACCTTATATCCATCCTGTGGACGGTAGTGGCTAGTTTATTATATACCTAATATCGAGCCTGTGGACGGTAGTAACCAGTTTATTGTGTACCCCATATTCATCCTGTGGACGGTAGTGGCTAGTTTAATGTGTACCCCATATCCATCCTGTGGACGGTAGTGGCTAGTTTAATGTGTACCTCATATCCATCCTGTGGACGGTAGTGGCTAGTTTAACGTGTACCCCATATCCATCCTGTGGACGGTAGTGGTTAGTTTATTGTGTACTCAATATCGATCCGGTGGACGGCATCGCAAAAGCATATGGAAAATTCAAGGACCTAATCCATAGATAAAAAGGTTTAATCCACGGGGTCAACAGCCTCGTATCAAGGCACCACCCTTGAAGGCCCCTTATCAAAACAAACCAGGGTGAGCATCCCCCGGTGTTTGCACACGTAACAAGAGCTACTGGAGTGAAGGAGGCTGGGGCCCGCCCACTACTGACTTTAACTCTCCAGGGAGTGGGTGTTACAGTCACTGTTCCTCCAGCCTCCAATCAACACTTCTCATCTCGTCTCCGTAAGTAACTTGAGGGAGATGATCTCTCTCTCTCTCTCTCTCTCTCTCACCGAGTTATATCTGATTACCTTCCATTCCCTAGGGGGGTATGACCACGGGGAGCAGCGTTTCCCAATAATAATAATAATAATAATAATAATAATAATAATAATAATAATAATAATAATAATAATGATGATTAATGTACTCAGTGCATGAGTTACGCAGATATGTTAAA
Source organism: Cherax quadricarinatus (assembly GCF_038502225.1). Classification (NCBI taxonomy): domain Eukaryota; kingdom Metazoa; phylum Arthropoda; class Malacostraca; order Decapoda; family Parastacidae; genus Cherax; species Cherax quadricarinatus. Next base: position 10,594,529 of record NC_091340.1, read on the forward strand.
TCCATAGTTATTATTTTATTATTAATATTATTTTACACTTAATACCTTAGAAAATCAGTATTTAATGAAACTCTCGTAATATGTCTTATTTTTTTTGGCATTTCTACTAGAAATTCGAGATTCACTAAATAGGATACATACACCGAGACGTATATATATATATATATATATATATATATATATATATATATATATATATATATATATATATATATATATATATATATATATATATATATATATATATATATATATATATATATATACTATATCGTATTGTAACCATGAATGTGTGGTATTTAATCAGCAGCAACACTGCTATTAGCCGGGGGATCGAACCCGCCTCTTGGGAAGAGCAAAAACTCACCACGCCCTGAACCACTAGACCATATAATCCTACAAGCAACACGAACCTAGCGAACTAAGGTTGTTTCATGTTGCGAGGACATACGATGGTGTCTAGTTCGCTAGGTTCCTGTTGTTTGTAGGATTGATCGGTTCAGTGGTTTAGGGCATAGTGAGTTTTCGCTCTTCCCACGAGGCTGGCTAAAACAACCGCGGGTTCAAATCCCGCCCGTGGTATGGTTTAACATGGGTTCGATCCCCCGGCTAGCCGCAGTTTGTTATTGATATATATATATATATATATATATATATATATATATATATATATATATATATATATATATATATATATATATATATATATATTGTGTGTGTGTGTACTCACCTATTTGTGGTTGCAGGGGTCGATTCACAGCTCCTGGCCCCGCCTCTTCGCTGATTGCTACTAAGTGCTCTCTCTCCCTGCCCCATGAGCTCTATCATACCTCGCCTTAAAACTATGTATGGTTCCCGCCTCCACTACGTCACTTTCTAGGCTATTCCACGGCCTGACTACTCTATGACTGAAGAAATACTTCCTAACATCCCTTTGATTCATCTGAGTCTTCAACTTTCAATTGTGACCTCTTGTGTCTGTGTCCCTTCTCTGGAACATCCCGTCTTTGTCCACCTTGTCTATTCCGCGCAGTATTTTATATGTCGTTATCATGTCTCCCCTGACCCTCCTGTCCTCCAGTGTCGTCAGGCCGATTTCCCTCAACCTTTCTTCGTAGGACAATCCCCGTAGCTCTGGGACTAGTCTTGTTGCAAACCTTTGCACTTTCTCTAATTTCTTGACGTGCTTGACAAGGTGTGGATTCCATACTGGTGCTGCATACTCCAGTATGGGCCTGACGTAAATGGTATACAGAGTCTTAAACGAATCCTTACTGAGGTATCGGAACGCTATCCGTAGGTTTGCCAGGCGCCCGTATGCTGCAGCAGTTATCTGATTGATGTGCGCCTCAGGAGATATGCTCGGTGTTATACTCACCCCCAGATCTTTTTCCTTGAGCGAGGTTTGCAGTCTTTGGCCATCTAAACTATATTGTGTCTGCGGTCTTCTTTGCCCTTCCCCAATCTTCATGACTTTGCATTTGGCAGGGTTAAATTCAAGGAGCCAGTTGCTGGACCAGGCTTGTAGCCTGTCCAGGTCTCTTTTTAGTCCTGCCTGATCCTCATCCGATTTGATTCTTCTCATTAACTTCACATCGTCCGCAAACAAGGACACTTCTGAGTCTATCCCTTCCGTTATGTCGTTCACATATACCAAGAACAGCACAGGTCCTAGGACCCTGTGGAACCCCGCTTGTCACAGGCGCCCACTCTGACACCTCGTCGCGTACCATGACTCGTTGTTGCCTCCCTGTCAGGTATTCTCTGATCCATTGCAGTGTCTTTCCTGTTATGTGTGCCTGATCCTCTAGCTTTTGCAGTAACCTCTTGTGAGGAACTGTGTCGAAGGCCTTCTTGCAGTCCAAAAATATGCAGTCGATCCACCCCTCTCTCTCTTGTCTTACTTCTGTCACCTTGTCACAAAACTCTAGTAGGTTTGTGACACAGGATTTTCCTTCCCTGAAACCGTGCTGGTTGTCAATTATACACTTGTTTCTTTCCAGGTGCCCCACTACTCTCCTCCTGATGATCTTCTCCATGACCTTGCATACTATACACGTTAGTGATACAGGTCTGTAGTTTAGTGCCTCATGTCTGTCTCCCTTTTTAAAAATTGGGACTACATTTGCCATTTTCCATACCTCAGGGAGTTGCCCAGTTTCAAATGATGTGTTGAAGATCTTTGTTAATGGCTCACACAATAACTCTGCTCCCTCTTTAAGGACCCATGGAGAGATGTTGTCTGGTCCCACCGCCTTTGAGGTGTCAAGTTCGCATAGCAGCTTCTTCACCTCCTCCTTGGTTATATGTACCTCATCCAGCACTTGCTGGTGTGCCCCCCTGTTCTGATTTCCTGGAGTCCTACTGGTTTCCACTGTAAATACCTCTTTAAATCTTGTGTTGAGCTCCTGACATACCTCTTGGTCGTTTCTTGTGAATTCCCCATCACCCTTCCTCACTCTGATTACCTGGTCCTTGACTGTTGTTTTCCTCCTGATGTGGCTGTACAACAGCTTCGGGTCAGTCTTTACTTTTGATGCTATGTCATTTTCATATTGTCTCTGAGCATCCCTTCTTATATGTGCATTTTCGTTTCTGGCTCTTCGGCTGATTTCTTTATTTTCCTGAGTTCTCTGTCTTCTGTACCTTTTCCATTCTCTAGTACACCTAGTTTTTGCCTCCCTACACCTTTGGGTGAACCAAGGACTCCTTCTGTTCTTCCCATTATTTCTGTTTCCCTTGGGAACAAACCTCTCCTCTGCCTCCTTGCATTTTGTTGCCACATAGTCCATCATTTCTTGTACTGGTTTTCCTGTCAGTTCCCTCTCCCACTGAATGTCTTGAAGGAAGTTCCTCATGCCTGAGTAGTTCCCCCTTTTGTAGTTTGGTTTTTCCCAGCCTATTCCTGCTACTCTCTCCACTTGGAGCTCAACTATGTAGTCGAAGCACAGAACCACATGATCAATAGCTCCCAGGGGCCTTTCATACATGATACCCTCGATGTCCGAACTACTCATGATGAATACAAGGTCCAGCCTTGCTGTGTGTGTGTGTGTGTGTGTGTGTGTTTGTGTAATTTATCATAAGAATGGCATACATAACCTACAAAGCTACAAAACTGGTAAGTAAGGCACATGTGCAACAGTTAGGTATCTTCCGAAAAGTATCGGAAAAAAGATACCTAACTGCTGTACATGTGTCTTATCACACACGAACAGTATTGGGCCCTTTGTAATGATATCGTTATCTTAAAAATAAAAACTAAGTCTTTTCCCATAAAAATGCTCAATAGAGTTGCTAGTCGAAAGCCAGTGATTATACAGAACATTTCGGGCATGAAGTATACCCACCCGCGGGGGCGTTGACCCCCGGAACTCACTCCAGGTAAACACGTTCTTCCATTTCCCTGACCTTTTGACTAGCATTTCAAAACAGTTTTGTTGGTGATGTTTTGAAGGTTTTAAGCAATGTTGTCTTTTGTGTTTTTTTCATCGCATGACCATTGTTTTTGTCATTCAGATAATCTAATGTTTTTTTATGGCTGTGATCTGTCCCGTCATAGTGTGTTAGATGGGTTAATTAATGTGGGTTTAATTCTATCTACTACATGAGTGTCATTAAGGCAGCACGAGTCAGAAAACAAGTCAGAAAACTTTAATACCTAAAATACGGATTAAATTCTTAGTATATATGCTGTTCACGGTATATATACACTGAGAGATATACATCCCACGATGAATATATGTTTTTGCAAAGGTATAATGTTTGTCAGGAAACAAGACAAGTGTTTCCTGACGCGGGTCTTAATCAGATGATGACCCACGGCTGGAGTTTTTGGTTATCTGACGGAGGACTTCCGCTGGCTTACCAGTTCACTCCTTTAAAAATCATTGTTACGATTATGACCAGTGTTAATATTGTTCTGAATAACTAGGGCGTTCCATAAGTAGTCTTGTCATCCAATTATACAAAAACTATGAAGACTGCAGAAATGATTTATTGTTATTATTATTATAATTATTATTATTATTATTATTATTATTATTATTATTATTATTATTATTATTATTACTATTATTATTATATACTTGGGGTCTATCAAACAGTGAAGATGATTTAGCTCTGAATATTCACCGGGAAGGTTAATAACCCAGGATAACCCAGCTTAGCCACTGTCATCGGACTGGCTTATTTCCACTGGGGTGTTTTAATCCACTCGCTGCCAGGATGTGACCTACACTAGTAACTTAACATCCAGGTACCTAATTACTTCTAGGTGAACAAGGGCAGCAGGTGAAAGGTGACTAATACCCATGTACCTACTTACTGCTACGTAAACAGGGACAGCAGGTGTAAGGTGACTAACATACAAGTACCTACTTACTGCTAGGTAAAAAGGGACAGCAGGTGTAAGGTGACGAACACCCAGGTACCTACTTACTGCTAAGTGAACAGGGGCAGCAGGTGTAAGGTGACTAACATCCAGGTACCTACTTACTGCTAGGTGAACAAGGGCAGCAGGTGAAAGGTGATTAACACCTAGGTACCTACTTACTGCTAGATGAACAGGGGGCGGCAGGTGTAAGGTAACAAACACCCGAGTACTAATTACTGCTAGGTGAACAGGGACAGCAGATGCAAAGTGACTAACAGCTAGGTACCTACTTACTGCTAGGTAAAAAGGGACAGCAGGTGTTAGGTAACTAACACCCAGGTACCTACTTACTAAGTGAACAGGGACAGCAGGTGTAAGGAAACAAGCCCACGTTTCCACTCGTCCGGGGATCGAACCCGTCTCTCAGAGTATGAGAGACCGGACCGCTACCAGTTGAGACAAAACGACGTGCTGAACGCTTCACTATCATTCACAAGAATAACAAAAAACTAAATGCTAAACCCGTACGGGCAATTGTACGCCTGACTGTTAATTTCACCATTGATGCCATGCGCTGCAGGGACCCTTGTGAGGTTTAACGTTTTCCTGTGAAGGAGAAATATACTATATAGTATTTTTTCTCTCTCGGTATTAAGTTGTATGAGCAATTGTTATCACTGGGTTACTGCTAGGTTATCCTTAGGTAATGTTATCGTATTTCCTGGCTGTTATCGTAAGCTTTTATTAATGTTATTTTAAGTCTTGGGAGATGCTCTCCCAGTCTCTGGAAGATGCTATTCTAAACACAGGAAACTGCTATGGTAATCCCACAAGGCTGTTATCGTAATTCCAGGAAAAGGCTACTGTAAACTCTGAGAAACTGCTATCATAATCCCAGGTAGATGTTAACTGCAAGCAACGGGAGATACTACCACAAACTTTAGAAAACCCCATCGCAAGCCTAGACAGTTGCTATCGCAATCTTTGGAAGATGCAGTTACAGACCTTGAAAGCTGCTATCGTTACCTCAGAAAAGAAAAAAATGCTATCGTAATGCAAATTTGAGTGAAACTGTTTGTGGCCAGACACAGAAAGAAAATGTTGCTGTCTGGCTGAGAATGCTCGCTCGCAGCTGCAAATATGAAAAAAAAAGGATTATTTTTGTGTATCTCAACAAGAGGTGACAGATCACGAAGGGATGAGACATGACTAAGTCAAAAAAAGAAAAAAGAATTGCGTTGAAAATGTTTATCTTGTACATTCTCCAGGAGTTTTTTCAAATTATTTACCAACATTATCTCTCAGTTCATAGGAGGATTCGAACCTGCAAACTCTGCATCACAGTACACAGCCACCTCTGCTTGTTTCTGTGTGGTGCATTGATATAAAAATCGCTTGTGAGGTCAGAACATACAGGAGGAGAATGAAATAGCTTGACACCATGCTTGAGGCTCACTGGTGTGCCCGGGATAGGAAGAAACTTGGCTGGTAATCCAGGCTGCCCAGATTTTGAGGCATCTGTGGCCGAGTGGTCAAGAGCATCACTTGGGAACATTGCCAGACTCCCGTGATGGGGTTTCGAATCCTGCTGAGTGCGATCTCTCTCTCTCTATGCATCCGCTTGTTTCTGTGTGGTGCATTGATATATACGTATATATATATATATATATAAATATGTATATATATATATATATATAAATATGTATATATATATATATATATATATATATATATATATATATATATATATATATATATATATATATATATATATATATATATAGATATATATATATAGATATATATATATATAATGTCGTGCCGAATAGGCAGAACTTGCGATCTTGGCTTAAATAGCAACGTTCATCTTGCCATATAGGACAAGCGAAAATTTGTGTATGCAATAATTTTGCCAAAATCATTCTGAACCTAACGAAAAAAATATATTTCACTGTGTTTGTTTAGTATTAAATTACTGTAAACAAATCTAAAATATATTTAGTCGGGTTAGACTAAAATAAATTGTTCTTGTTATAATAAGGTTACGTAAGTTTTCTAAGATTCTTCTGGTGCAAAATTAAAAATTTTTACATTAACATTAATGAAAAAAAATATCTTTAAACGTATAGGAGAAAATATTAGAAAGGACTTAATTTTAAATGAGTTCTTGCTAATTGACCAGTTTTACATATTCTGCACGATATATATATATATATATATATATATATATATATATATATATATATATATATATATATATATATATATATATATATATATATATATATATATCGTAGAAAGGTGTATTTGGATAAGACGTAAAAAATAGACATTGTATAACGCCTTGAATGGTATATTTGGATAAGACGTAAAGAGATATGTTTGAATAACAGGTAGTGAATTCGGGATAACGGGAAGGTGGGTTGTAGCAGCGAGACATTCTGAGAATAGCATAAACAGGTCAGTGAACCTGGCGTGAGAGCCTAGGGTAGTGTCCCTTGATGTTCGTGATGACGTGTTCGTGGGTCATGAACCAAGGACTAACCTTCCTTTCTCAGATGCTTCTGAATGACCCTTTGGGAATTTTTGTGCTTGGTATTGAATATAATGTAGTGAATATACCAATAATGAGAGTCTGGTGACGATAAACCAACAGGTGAATACCTGACTCTCTCTCTCTCTCTCTCTCTCTCTCTCTCTCTCTCTCTCTCTCTCTCTCTCTCTCTCTCTCTCTCTCTCTCTCTCTCTCTCTCTGATATCCATTACCCCTCCTCTATCACTGCTGTCACTCTTACAACTATTCTCTCATTCTCTCCTACAGTAAATATATATCTCCTTAATGCCTCTCTTTTCATAATTATGCTTCTTTCCAACCCCTTTAACCCTACCCTACTCTTCCCTCTTCCCTTCCCTCTCCCCTTCCCTCTCCCCTTCTCTTCCCTATCCCCTTCCCTTCCCTCACCCCTTCCATTCCCCCTCCCTTTCCCTTCCCTTCCTCCTTCCCCTCATTTGCTTTTCCTCCACATTTACCTTCTTTTCCTTAACACCTGCCTTCCGCTTCTAGTCTCCCCGTCCTTCCTTCCTCACACACCTACATAATATACGATAATTCTCAACCTAGACAGAAGTGCAGATAACCTTGGTGTGGAGCTCCAAATCCTCTGCTGTTTTTTCTTACTTATATCCATGTATCTACTTCCCTATATCTACTCTGTCAACATCACGGTATATACACCTCTCTGTATATATATATATATATATATATATATATATATATATATATATATATATATATATATATATATATATATATATATATAGGATGGGGTCCACCTCTGGTGTAAATTGTGGGACCCATAGCCTCGGAGAAGTGGATAAAAAGGCTTCAAGGAAAAATATTTGGATTTCTTCCTGAAGCCGTTTGAATATTCCACTTCCCCTACCACCAAGAGTTTGCTATAATCTCTGTTTTAGGCATCAAAGTATTCTTGAGTGGTGGTGACATGTATGATGCTGTGAGTCTAACATAAGTAAATGTAATAATTAAGACAGATGTGCAACATGGGAGTATCTTTATTCACGAGACATCTCGCTAGGTGCTGCACATGTGTCATATGTATCAACATGTCGGTACTGTATTCCACTATCTTACGATACATAACACAGATGCAACTAATGTGGCGTGTCACTCTGACAACGTTTCGCTTTCCATTAGTTGTATCAGCATCCAGTTACCTAAGATTTTGTTGGTATACCTGGAGTATACCTGGAGAGGGCTTCGGGGGTTAACGCCCCCGCGGTTCGGTTTGAAACCAGGCCTCGTGATGGCTCAGGGTCTAACCATCTACGCTGTTACTGCTGGCAGCACGCAAACTGACGTACGAACCACAGCCCGGTTGGTCAGGTACTGACTTTAGGTGCCTGTCCAGTGCCTTCTGGAAGAGAGCCAGGGGTCTATTGGCAATCCCCCTTATGTATGCTGGGAGGCAGTTGAACAGTCTTGGGCCCTGGACACTTATTATGTTGTCTCTCAGTGTACTCGTGGCGCCCCTGCTTTTCATTGGGAGTGATTTTCGTGTGCAAATTTGGTACTAATCCCTCTAGGATTTTCCAAGTGTATATTATCATGTATCTTATGTAATTCTAGTATTATCCCCAGTAGTGAGAATGACAGCTGCGTTGCCTGGGCTCTTCACTCGGCCTTACTTGGTCTTCAACAATCAGTTCGGTGTTCCCATCTTCACCGACAACGATGAGGACGGCGTACCAACCATTAGGAACATACCCCTGGGAATAGTCAGCTTCGTTATCATCCTTGACGCACTCGCTCGGGAGTACAAGTATGGCAGGTACGTCTTAGTTAGGTACACATGATAGTTCTTAATCCATGGAGAAGTAGATAACTCTCTCACTCCCCTCCCTCCATAAATACTCTCCCATCTGTGTCTTCCTTTCCTTAACAACCAGATTTTTCTTGTTGTACAAGAATGGTATATAATACCGACAAGATAAATTTAAGACACATGTGCAACATCTGGGTATCTTTATTGTAGACGTTTCGCCATCCAGTGGCTTTATCAATACAAATTCCAGGACATAGCTTGTAGACAGTAGAACTATATACAGAAGACGAGGTAATCCCGCCTACCAGTGACTGCCCTCGTCTGCTACACGTCTCCTTTCCACCTGACATTAATATAAAAACGCCAGGCTCCTTGCTTCTGCTTCAGGATCTCCACGACTACGGTGCTCTTCGCACCAACTCCAAGGTTGAGGGACTGATTACTTCGTCTTCTGTATATAGTTCTACTGTCTTCAAGTTATGTCCTGGAATTTGTATTGATAAAGTCACTGGATGGCGAAACATCTACAATAAAGATACCCAGATATTGCACATGTGTCTTAATTTCAGATTTTTCTTATAGCTTCCCCGCCCTCTCTTCCTCAAACGCCTAAATAATAAATGCAAAGGGAGCAGTAGTAATGAAATAAAGATGATGTAATCAGTCCATCAACCTCGGAGAAAAAGTACTTTAGGTGATCAGTCCCTCAGCCTGGAGAAAACTTCAGCTCCATGGTCTGGTCGTTTCATTAATACTGTTCCCTTTGCATTTGACTAAAGAAGCCTACTGTGTAGGCGAAAAATTTCATCAATAAAGATACCCAACTGTTGCACATGTGTCTGAATCCACGATAGTTCTTAATCTAGTTAGAGGTATGTAATTCTTCGTCTTCATTTTCTTCTTGCTTAAAGTTCAGTTCTCAGCGGTATGGGCTTCCAAGTCCTCTGTCTTTTGGCTATTTACTTGTAAATATTTACCTATTTTTCTAGTAAACATCACAGGATATATACAGTGAGACGTATATCCCTGAGACTTCAGTCCCAATTTTAGGTATTAAAGGTGACAAGCAGCTTCAATGACCCTCGTGCAATCTTGGAGGCCTATTAACCTACCAAAAGAGTTACTAAAATCTTATTCCTTTTTATATGTGTTTTTTTTTCTCAATTTCTCTCTCTCCTTTCAGCCGATGAGGATATTTCTCATTTTTTTTTTTATTTTCAAGCCGTGTTGTCTTTTCTCTGAGAACTATTTCATATCATGTAAGGCGGTGGGGTTCGAGTTTCGGTTCCTGGCCCCACGTCTCGACGATGTGACTTGATAAACGTCCTGGAGGACTTGAAAGGTTGTCTTTATTGTGACCAAGTTTCGCTCAACGATGAGCTTGAAAAAGCTTTAGAAAAGCTCAGCTATTAGCGAAACGTTGCCCTAATAATAGCGTGCTTGCTGTACGGACAATAAATGGGGAGAAGTAGATAGAGTGTTTGCTTTGCCATTAGTGGACGGAGGATCGAGCCTTCACCACCCTCTGCGCAATCTGGCTCTCACGGGTTTAACTCTAATAATTATTTTTAAAAAAATTATTTCATGCAAATGGGCTCATTATACTCTGATGAATAAGCCACATATACAACACCTGCGTATCTTCATGTGGTATCTACCCAGGTGTTGCACACGTGTCTTATTAGCTTCCTGTGGTGTACATTGGTAATATATTTGCCATACCCGTGGGCATCTTTATTGTGCTTGATGTCATTTCCATGTGCCCACAGGACCTTCACGGACGACCAGATGTCCATTTACCGCTCGCTGGAAGCCAGGTTAGACAACTCTTATGGACAAGACGGTCGATTTTGTTTACTACGGTTCATCTGCGAGGTGCAGAAGTATCCCATAGAGGAGTGGACCATTGTGGGCCAGCTGATAAATGCAGTCTTCACGTCAGTATTCATAATGTCTACTTGCTTCTGAGTGCTCTCTCTCTCTCTCTCTCTCTCTCTCTCTCTCTCTCTCTCTCTCTCTCTCTCTCTCTCTCTCTCTCTCTCTCTCTCTCTCTCTCTCTCTCTCTCTCACACACACACACACGATGTAGTGGAGGCAGGATCCATACATAACTTTAAGCAGAGGTATGATAAAGCTCACGGCTCAGGGAGAGTGACCTAGTAGCGATCAGTGAAGAGGCGGGGTCAGGAGCTCGGACTCCACCCCCGCAACCTCAACTAGGTGAGTACACACACTCTCTCTCTCTCTCTCTCTCTCTCTCTCTCTCTCTCTCTCTCTCTCTCTCTTTCTCTCTCTCTCTCATACATGCATTAACAATGTCCTTGTGGTGCACTAGTGTGTGTGTGTTATTTACTTTATATTACATATGGAAGCCATCATTTACTGAGTGAAAATTGTTTTGCCTTAGCTCACGTATAACCTACACTAAGGAGAGCATACCTATGACAACGTTTCGATCTCTCCTAGACCAATGTGACACGACAATGGTCCAGGATGGACCGAAACGTCATCGTAAGGTTCCTTTCCTAAGTGGTTATTTGTGAATTGTTCCAGTCACGTATTGTGACTTTTTCTTCTCTGAATTGCATAGCTGCTGTAATCCTTCTTCTGTCTTCTGCTGTTTTAATGTGACTTCTGTTCCTTCTTTGATCTGCCAATTGCATAATAAGATAGCCAAGTCTTACACATGTGTCTTAGTCACCTACTTGGCGGTATTGTTCCAGAAATGTAATAAGGTGTTTTCTTGTGCAGGCCTGGAGAGGACGAGAGAGAGGAGATGGTGGAGTACAGAGAAGCACGACTGACTGGGAGGCTGGAGGAGCCCGAATCTTGCATCTTTGCCTATGGTCATAGGTGCCCCTTCAGCATTTTCAACTACTTTTCGGAACTCGATGTGCTGATGGCACAAGGTGACCTGGACCTAGAGAGACAAGGTGACCTGGACCTGGAGAGAGAAGGCGACCAGGACGGGTATATGTAAGATTACGAGGGCAGACAAGGCGACCCTTAAGGGATACTGTGATCCGGACCTAGAAATAGACGATGTGGACAGACAAGAAGACTTGAATCCTGGGTACAAAAGGAAATGTGGAGAGACAAAATAACCTGGATACAGAGAGACAAGGCCTAAGGCCTATTAGTTGTGCAATTAAAAGTATGTGATTAGAAGTAATTTATCAACACCGGATGAAAAAAAAAATATATAAAAAAGGAAGTTATATTTATTAAAAAAAAGAATGCGACTTTAAATATATGGCGATCAGTAATTCCTCAACAAACTACAATGTGCCCACAAAAACACTCTCTGATTTCAAACAGGTATAACGTGTACCTTTATTGTAATAATCTTTCACAGTTAGTAGCTTCAGATGCAGGATTTCATTCGGTTTCATGTGGTATAGGGTAGCATTAAAGGCACTCAGTGTGCGTCCCTCTGGTTGCTCGGCAAACATCGATGCGATAATCCAGTTCGGTTCAGACGGTCTGCAGCATATCTGGTGTTATCATGCGAACTGCTTTAGTGATTGAAATTATCAGCTCCTCCAGGGTTGCAGGTAGTGGTGGTACGTAAACTGTGCTCTTCACGTACCCCCAAAGAAAGAAGTCACAAACAGTTAGGTCCGGTGACCTCGCAGGCCACTATGATGTGGTACCTTGGGTACTTAACTGACAGCTGGAACAACGGATTGGGAACATAGCTGACAGCTAGAAGAACTAACTGGGAACTTAGCTGACAGCTAGAACAGTTGAGACAACAGATTGTACTGACAGCTGGAACAACAGATTGGGAAACTGAAAGCTGGAACAACAGATTGGGAAACTGAAAGCTGGAACAACAGATTGGGAACTTAACTAACAGCTGGAACAACAGACTGGGAACCTAACTAGCAGCTGGAACAACAGATTGGGAACTTAACTAGCAGCTGGAACACCAGGCGTCTCCAGGTATACTCCAGATAAGTCAGACGAACAGGCAGCACCTTCAAAATGCACACATGCGTGTGCTGCTCACGACACACTGATATAGTTTGGGTTCATCTCATCAGTCTTGCAGAGGTTAACCCAAGACTCACGAAATGTTAATAATGCGATTGCAAAGAAACCACGGAACGGATGGGGTTTAAACCGATGGCGAGTGGGTCGTGAAACTCCAGGCCAGTGGCTTACGCACTGGTCTGGAGTTTTACGACTCACTCGCCATGGGTTCAAATCCTGCCCGTTTTTTTGGTTTGTTAGGTTAACCCAAGTTGTTATATGAATTTTGTTTTAATTAAGTTAAAGTTAAACCCATATTGATAAATGCTGCAGTTTATTTAATGCAACATGTATCGGTTATTTAAGTTAAAATGCAAGAAAGGGCGACTTTAATATGGTTAATTATGGGGAGCAACTATCATTAACACAGTAGATCTTGTTAAAATGTTTGCTATTAATTTAATAAATGTTTAATCAACAACACAAATAGCTGCAACATGTGTAGACAAGAGTCACATGTTTATAATCATTATTATAATTATTACCTGGAGATGGAAGGTCAAGGTGACTTGGAGATAGGAGGTCAAGGGGACCTGGAGATGGAAGGTCAAGGTGACTTGGAGATAGGAGGTCAAGGGGACCTGGACATGGAAGGTCAAGGTGACCTGGGTCTTCAAGCTGGTCAGACCAGTTACAATAAACACAATCAAAGGCATTTCGTTTAGCCTTCACTTGTTCTTAGAGAGTTTCGAAAATACGCACAATGCAAACAACAGGACATTTTACTGGGAACGTCGGTGTCCTGGGACTCAGGTCACTCCAAGGACCTTCTAGTGTCCTGGGTCCCAGGGTCACTCTAAGGATCTTCGAGTGACCTGAGACTCAGGTCACTCCAAGGATCATCGACTTACCTGGGACTCAGGTCACTCCAAGGACCTTCGAGTGTCTTGAGTCCCAGGGAGGAAACATTCCCAATGCAATACTTCAGTGTTTGCATTTCGTGTCTATATTCAACTGCTTATCAGCATCATATGCAATTTTCACCTGAAGATTCTTGTGGTATCGTATTTGTCTTCTTCAAGATGGGGTATATTTCAGTTGGGCGACTGTTCCGCCCCGCAGAGTAGACTGCCATAACCATCGTTCTGTTTCTCTGAAAAGCCAACACTGACGAGGCAGTTCTTAAGATAAGAATTTGTTCGGAATTTTAACCTCGGAGGGTTAGCCACGCAGGATAACCCAAGAAAGTCAGCGCTACATCGAGGGCTGTCTTATTTCCACTGGGGTCCTCAAATCATGCCCCCCAGGATGCGACCCACACCAGTCGACTAGCACACAGTTACTTGCTTGCTAGGTGAACGGGGGTAACAGGTGTAAGGAAACACGCCCAATGTTTCCACCCGTGCCGGGGATCAAACCACGGACACTCAGTGTACAGCGAGAGCTTTGCCTACTAGGCCACGGAACACTCTATTCACCTTATCACCAAAACTATGAAAACTATCAAAGTGTTGACCTGATTGTGCTTAGTAGAGCTGTTACGAGCAGGAACACACGTAGATGTCCATGGACTTGGTGGTGGACTTCCTCGGACGCAGCGGGGCGGGACAGTTTTTTGTAGGGATCTGGTGTTTGGAGTTAGCGTTTCCTCCTGCCTGTGCTGATGATTTTCTATTTTTTTGTTTTTTTTTTCTCCATGAGTGGTGGTAGTTGTCAACAGCCGCAGGAACCGGGTGCACATCTGCACTAGTACCAATGAGGACAAATTCCAACTACTCCGTTATGGAAAACTGGAGGAGATAATAACTAGAACAGAGTATACTACTGACTCTGGCCATACAATAGAGCGGAAAAATAATGCAAGGGACCTGGGAGTAGTAATGTCTGAGGATCTCACTTTCAAGGATCACAACAGTGCCACGATCGCACGTGCAAAGAAAATGATAAGATGGATAATGAGAACTTTCAAAACGAGAGATGCCAAGCCCATGATGATCTTTTTCAAATCACTTGTTCTCTCTAGGCTGGAATACTGCTGTACATTGACATCTCCATTCAAAGCAGGTGAAATCGCAGATCGCAGATCTAGAGAGTGTACAGAGATCCTTTACTGCACGTATAAGTTCTGTCAAGCACCTTAACTACTGGGAACGCTTGGAAGCACTTGACTTGTACTCGTTGGAACGCAGGAAAGAGAGATATATCATAATCTACATTTGGAAAATCCTGGAAGGAATGGTCCCAAATCTGCACACAGAAATCACTCCCTACGAAAGTAAAAGACTGGGCAGGCGATGCAAAATGCCCCCAATAAAAAGTAGGGGCGCCATTGGTACACTAAGGGAAAACACCGTAAGTGTCCGGGGCCCAAGACTGTTTAACAGCCTCCCATCAAGCATTAGGGGAATTGCCAATAAACCCCTGGCTGCCTTCAAGAGAGAGCTGGACAGATACCTAAGGTCTCTAATGACTCTTACAGGAACCAGGAGAGGCAGGAGGAGCTTAAAGCTATTAGTGAAATTGAAAGAAATTCAAAA
Source organism: Cherax quadricarinatus (assembly GCF_038502225.1). NCBI lineage: Eukaryota > Metazoa > Arthropoda > Malacostraca > Decapoda > Parastacidae > Cherax > Cherax quadricarinatus. Next base: position 10,609,759 of record NC_091340.1, read on the forward strand.
TATTTCTTTTCATATGCCAAAAACAAGGCAAATACCACATCTAGTATCGGGCCCTTACTCAGACAGGATGGGACTTACACAGATGACAACAAGGAAATGAGTGAAATATTGAAATCCCAGTACGACTCTGTGTTTAGTGAACCACTAATCGGTCTGAGGATCGACGACCCAAATGATTTCTTCATGAATGAGCCTCAAAACTCCATAAATGTATGCCAGATTTCCGACATTACCCTAACTCCGATAGATTTCGAAAAAGCCATTGACAACATGCCTATGCACTCAGCCCCGGGCCCAGACTCGTGGAACTCTGTTTTCATTAAGAACTGCAAGAAACCCCTCTCGCGTGCCCTAAGTACACTATGGAGGAGGAGCTTGGACATGGGTGAAATTCCACAGTCACTTAAAACAACGGATATAGCCCCACTCCATAAAGGTGGCAGCAAAGCATTAGCTAAGAACTATAGACCAATAGCTCTGACGTCCCACATCATAAAAATCTTTGAAAGAGTGCTAAGAAGCAGGATTGCAAATCACCTGGATTCCCAAAATCTGCACAATCCAGGGCAACATGGGTTCAGGGCAGGTCGCTCCTACAACTTACAACTCTTACAACTACTGGATCACTATGACATGGCCTTGGATGCACTGGAAGAAAATCATAATGCAGATGTAATATACACAGACTTTGCAAAAGCATTTGACAAATGCGATCATGGCGTAATAGCCCATAAAATACGTGCTAAAGGAATAACTGGGAAAGTGGGGAGATGGATCTTCAACTTCCTAACAAATCGAACACAAAGAGTAGTGGTCAACAGAGTTAAATCGGAGGCTGCCATAGTGAAGAGCTCTGTTCCACAAGGCACAGTACTCGCCCCCATCTTATTCCTTATCCTCATATCAGACATAAACAGAGATATACACCACAGCACCGTATCATCCTTTGCGGATGATACTAGGATCTGCATGAGGCTGTCATCTGCTGAGGACGCGGTTAACCTCCAAGAAGATATAAACAAAGTTTTCTAGTGGGCAACGGTAAACAATATGATGTTCAATGAGGACAAATTCCAACTACTCCGTTATGGAAAACTGGAGGAGATAATAACTAGAACAGAGTATACTACTGACTCCGGCCATACAATAGAGCGAAAAAATAATGTAAGGGACCTGGGAGTAGTAATGTCTGAGGATCTCACTTTCAAGGATCACAACAGTGCCACGATCGCACGTGCAAAGAAAATGATAGGATGGATAATGAGAACTTTCAAAACGAGAGATGCCAAGCCCATGATGATCCTTTTCAAATCACTTGTTCTCTCTAGGCTAGAATACTGCTGTACATTAACAGGTGAAATCGCAGATCTAGAGAGTGTACAGAGATCCTTTACTGCACGTATAAGTTCTGTCAAGCACCTTAACTACTGGGAACGCTTGGAAGCACTTGACTTGTACTCGTTGGAACGCAGGAGGGAGAGATATATCATAATCTACACTTGGAAAATCTTAGAAGGAATGGTCCCAAATCTGCACACAGAAATCACTCCCTACGGCGATGCAAAATGCCCCCAATAAAAAGTAGGGGCGCCATTGGTACACTAAGGGAAAACACCATAAGTGTCCGGGGCCCAAGACTGTTCAACAGCCTCCCATCAAGCATTAGGGGAATTGCCAATAAGCCCCTGGCTGCCTTCAAGAGAGAGCTGGACAGATACCTAAAGTCAGTGCCGGATCAGCCGGGCTGTGGCTCGTACATTGGACTGCGTGCGGCCAGCAGTAACAGCCTAGTTGATCAGGCCCTGATCCTTCGGGAGGCCTGGTCATGGACCGGGCCGCGGGGGCGTTGATCCCCGGAATAACCTCCAGGTAACCTCCAGGTAACAACTCTCAGTTGGCATCCTGAATAATAGGTTCGTGGTGCTAATGGCCTAGTTGTTGACGTAACTTAATTATTTTGTGTTACAATCTATGAGATGATCTGTGTTGTGTATACTGCGTTAAGTAATTAATGTGTTCATTACAATCTATGAGATGATCTGTCTGTGTTGTGTATATTGTATTAAGCAGCAAAGACTGCTTTGTTACAAGTCCGGCTCATGGGCTGTTCCCAGCATTTCTCACCTCTTGTTAGACTCCCCAGTTAAAATATTGCAACTCAGGCATCCTCGTATGATGCCAGGGTGCCGGCACACCTGACTAATACGAAGCTTGTCCTCTACCCTACCAGAGGACTTAACACGAGACTACAACACCATCTGGACATTCACGGTATGTGCCACTTCCTACAAGCCCCGTAAGCGGGGTAATCGGGGTAAGTGGCAATACGAGTCCTATGAGGACAGGGAATGTAGATATGATTAGGGACAGTGGTCCTAGAAGATGAAGAGGAACAAACACCTCATTCAATGGAAAAGCATTTTGAATGTCAATGACACTCCCCCAGTGGGAAGCCAAGGCCGGGTCACCAACAGGTAAAGACCCGGGCAGCGTAATACCGCCAATCTCTACCAACAAACCAGGACTTAACACAGTGGTTCCCAAAGGGTTCGGCACGCCGTACTGGTGCGGCGAGAGAAGATGGTAAGTGTAGCGGGAAGATTCATGAACAAAGAAACATTTAAACATTCATGTATAGAAACCCGTAAAAGTGTTCCCAGATTTCATGCCATCTCTCTTTGTGTTAAGTGCAGTGTTGAGGACGATCCTCAATGAAGCAAATAATTTGATCTCTCTTCTTGCATCAGCGCACCGCTAACATAATCGATTATCTCATTACTTAAATTTCATGAGTTTAAGTGCAGCTTAGCGGGTTACCATTCGTTGTATGCTTCAGTTTGTCTCAAGCTTGACCTAATATAAATGAGATTGCCCGATAAAAACTAGCTCATACCTCTCACTGAGTGTGTGTACTTAAGGTCATTATGTACGAGGCTCGTCTATATTTTGGGAATGAATCATTCTTTGTATGTAGCTGCATTGTTTTATATTTTCTGGATGTTTCATGATCATATTACAAAGTGGTTGCGTTTATGTTATGAATCAAGCACTACTAGGAGATTTTTTTTTAAATATACTTCTTGTCAATAGAAAATTTAGTTTGGCCCGAACAAACTTTTATTCCGAAAGTGCGTCCCAGAGTTTGTGAACCAATGACTTAATCTGTGGACTACCCATTGCTAAGATTAACTTGGGTCCCCGTGAAGTTCACCAGGGGATCAGGACACGGAAGTGATCATTTCCAATGTTTATCTCTATTCATTGTACGAGAGCTTCCCCCATGTTCACTGTAACAGGGGCACAACTTGAACTCTGCCTCATACTCAGTAAGGCCGTTATTCTCGATAAGGTTCTCCTAGAGCTAGAATACATAGGGCACCCACGAACTTGATGTAGTTACCACCCAAAACACGCTTCCTTGTAACTAATACATCAGCCGCCACTCTTCTAACCTGATTACTTAAGCGTGAGCAATGAGTCAAGCGTTTGTAAAGAACCACTCCACACAACTTCACACCTTACAATCTACACCAAATGGATCTGCTGTATTAATACATTACCGTGCTGGTGGTACACTGTCTCTGGAAGAAATGATCCCTGTGCTAATATAAACACGAAAATAACTAAAGGGTTAGTGATATGATCACGTCCAGAAATCTACTGTCGCAGGTTACCGATCATCATGTTGGGTGGTTAATGGGGGTTAGAGCCTATCGATTACACTAGAATCATTAAGACTGCACGTAAACTTTTCACCACCAGACAAGAATCCTTTAATTCCTAAAATAGGAATTAAACTCTGAGAGGAATACACTTCCCTAGGTAATAGGTCTTGTGCTTGAGGTTTGAGGCTGACTCACACAATAAACATAGCTACGTTTACTCAATGCATGAGCTGCCAGGTATCCATAAAGAACCATAGTTACATTCAGAAGCAACAGGTACCCCTTACACTTCCCACGCACATATACTATAACCATGTATAGTGAAAAATTAAACAATAGATGGAAAATTTTCCTGGTTACTGAGTATTCCTTGCTTGCTGCCCAACATATCCTCCTGGAGAGGTCGAAGGAATCCCAGCCTGCGGTTGTTCCCGGGTACTAAAATCCACGGGAGTAATGGTTGGCAAACAACAATGTGCTCCCACATCCATCCACGGAAGTGAGAGATATCCTAGGAGTGATGTTACTAATTAACACATCGTAAGTCTGACTGGTCTGCATCACACACACACACACACACACACACACACACACACACACACACACACACACACACACACACACACACACACACACAAACACACACACACACACCACACAACCACGTTCTGCTACGTTGATTTAGGCAGGGCCAGGAGCTATAACTCGACCCCTGCAACCACAACTAGGTGAGTACACACACACACACACACACACGATGCAAAATACCCCTAATTAAAAGTAGGGGCGCCATTGGTTACCTGGAGGTTACCTGGAGGTTATTCCGGGGATCAACGCCCCCGCGGCCCGGTCCATGACCAGGCCTCCCTATGGATCAGGGCCTGATCAACTAGGCTGTTACTGCTGGCCGCACGCAGTCCGTACACTAAAAGAAAACACCATAAGTGTCCGGGGCCCAAGACTGTTCAACAGCCTCCCACCAAGCATAAGGGGAATTACCAATAAACCCCTGGCTGCCTTCAAGAGAGAGCTGGACAGATACCTCAAGTCAGTGCCGGATCAGCCGGGCTGCGGTTGGTACGTTGGACTGCGTGCGGCCAGCAGTAACAGCCTGGTTGATCAGGCCCTGATCCACCAGGAGGCCTGGTCGTGGACCGGGCCGCTGGGGCGTTGATCCCCAGAATAACCTCCAGGTAGACACCCCACCACCATTATTATTATAATCAAGGGGGAAGCGCTAAACCCGGAGGATTATACAGCGCCTGGGGGGGGGGGATGTGGAAGACAGTCAGGCTTAATTCGGGGAACTGGAGCACAGATCCAATTCCCTAAATCAAGAGCCCCTCACCAACATCAAGGAACCTTCCTTGAGGGGTCCCCACCACCAGTAGTTTGGAACGTACACATAGCCAAGCACGTAAGGAAATTAAAGAACGCGCAAGGGTTTGCAACAAGACTAGTTCCGGAGCTAGGAGGCATGTCCTAGGAGGAGAGGTTAAGGGAAATCTACCCGATGTCACTAGAGGACAGGAGAAATAGGGGGGTATGATAACGACATATAAAACACAGAGGAATTGACAACGTGGACAGAGACAGGATGTTCCATAGATGGGACACAGCAACAAGGGGTCACACATTATATAATATATATATATATATATATATATATATATATATATATATATATATATATATATATATATATATATATATATATATATATATATATATATATATATATATATATATATATATATATATATATATATATATATATATATATATATATATATATATATATATGTCGTAAAATTGGTCATTTAGCAAGAACTCACTTAAAATTAAGTCCTTTATAAAATTTTCACTTATACGTTTAAAAATATATATATTTTTTAATTTATGTGTGTTAATGTAAAAAAATAATAAATTTGTACCAAAATAACTTCAGAAAACTTACTTAACCTTATTATAACAAGCACAATTTAATTTAGCCTAAGCCAACTAAATATATTTTTGATAAGTTTACAATAATTTAATAATGAACAAACATAGTGAAATATATTTTCTCGTTAGGTTCAAAATAATTTTTGTGAAATTATTGGACACAACTTATCGCTTGCCTTATTCGGCAAGAAGAGCATTGCTATTTAAGCCAAAATCGCAAGTTTTACCTATTTGGCTCGACATATATATATATATATATATATATATATATATATATCTATATATATATATATCTATATATATATATATGCGCAATACAATTGTAGACAGGTGATTTTAATGAAAGACAAGCCACGGGAGATGGAAATCTTCAGATCAAGATCTTTCACACGTCTCCGTGTGTCATCAGGAACTATGTAATGTTGCAGGAGCAGCAACAGGTGGAGTGAGGATAAGTTTTCTCAGACGAAAGGTAGCGTGTTAACACCGGTCTGTTCCTCCTCAGAAAAACTTTTCTGACTGGGACAGGCCGGCATCAACACGTACCGTCCCTCTGAGAAACTGGAGAACGATTCTTCTGATCGGCTTCAAACCCAAAATACTGACATATCTTAATTAGGAATCCCTCAAAGAAGTATCTTTAAGTGGTTGCCTGATTTTTTCCGTCCTACTTTTCGATTTTATTTCGCTCATAACTCGAGAACGCCTCATCCAATCGGATTTAAATTCTGAACGCTTGTGCACGGTAACGAGGACCACATTTTAGGAACATCTGGCATGTGCAGGTATCCTATGACCAACGTTATTGAACCCGTTAACAGGTTTTTGGAATGACTGGGATAACTTTTCAAAGCCAATTTGACTGTCAGATCTACAGAAGCAAAAATCAGAAACTACTTTTTAAATGCTGTATAAATTTAAAATAGAAAGATCCTTCAGAATTCGTAGGTTTCCTGCTGTCCCAGGTGCTGTATTTTGTCAAATTCATTATAGATTTCGTAATCATGTAAACAACAGGAATATATGTTAATTACAGTAGTTTTACACACACACACACACACACATACACACACACACACACACACACACACACACACACACACACACACACACACACACACACACACACACACACACACACTTACACAACAGGTGAGGAAGACGTGTAATACTTGGGTCATTCGCTGCCTGACCACGGTGGAGTGAGGTTGTCTCGGCACCCCTCTGCTGTCTTCAGGCGAGCTACCTTAGTTCAGCAACAACCATTGAGTAGTGAGGACGTGCGCTGCTCATTGGGATATCAACATGGCGGAACATACAGTACGGAGAGTGAATACTATCTGCATAGAGCTGGTTCGTGGTACGTTAAGTGGAGATACGATGAACGTCCTTCTCCCTAACATCATCAGGGATACATATGGTATTCCCAACGAGGAATTGTATGGCGTCGCCCTTAATGGTTTAACAAGAATCTTTGTGAAATTTCTACGAGTCGATTACTACACAAGAATTGTCGAGCATTACCAGGAACAACGCATGAGTGTGAATTCAACGATGGATGTTGTGTTACATGACGTCTCTAAGTACTTCACATGGGTGAAGGTACGGAATGTACCCTTCGAGGCTACGGCTTATGGCCTGCAGGAGTTTTTTCGAAGTTATGGGACAGTGCATTCTGCAACAATGGGGGTGTGGAGGGATGGTCCATATGAAGGAATGCCGGAAGGTTCTTACACCCTTAAAATGACCTTAACAAGGCCTATACCATCCTATGTTACGATGATCGGTTGTAGAACACAGGTTTATGTGTACTATGCTGGGCAACGGAAAACATGTCGTCTATGTAGCTCTTATGAGCACATGGCAGCCCAGTGTCCTAGGAGGCGGGCTTCTCGAATTCTCGACACTCCAATTGTGATTCAACAGTCGTGTAATTTGGTGCCTGGCTCTGATGCCTCGGGAGGCCGGAGGAATGACCTCTGGAGCGAAGAGGTCGACCGGGAGGTGGCGGCGGCGGAGACATGTGTCACTCTCCCAGGGGCGTCGGGGGAGTTGAAGGTGACATCTGAGGAGACTTTCGTCCAGGAAGCTTCAACCCAGGATGGGTTATTGGCAGATGTGATCAAGGATTTTTTGGATGAGGAGGAACCCTGTGCAAAAGGTGTCCTCAGTTCATGTGAAGCTGGAACTTTGGAGGGACAACAAATTGTTGAGGAAGACTTGAGTAAGATTGGGCGGGAGCATGTGGTGGCCGTGGAGGTACACCAGGAGGATTTGTCTGAGGGTGATATGTGTGTAAGTGTGAGTTCTAGGAAACGAACTGCGGCATCAGAGATAGATGAGGTCATTACCCCAGGGCAGAGGCCGGGGAAGAAGTCATGGGCAGCGGTTGTGGAGCCGAGGACACATAGTGGTAGAGGTGTGCCTGAGTTGCAAATTGGGAAAGGGAGGGGGGAAGTGACTGCACAGGAAAACTCGAGTGGCAAAGGAACACGTAATATGAAAAGTGCAGTGGGTAAATCCCAGAGGCATAGGGGAAAGCCGCCCCTTCTGTAATTTTCAGATGTGTCACGCTTAATGTTAATGGACTTAAGACTGAGGTCAAGAAAGTTTGGTTGGAGTGGTTTTTAAGGCGGTTTGATGTTGACATATGCTTTTTGCAAGAGCATAATCACAGGGCTGGTAGTGTGTTGAGGGTGAAAGGATATCGGATGTATGTAACCAGTGGTTTGCAATTGAAAGGTGGGGTAGCAGTTGCGGTAAAGGAGACCAGCCCCTTGCGTGTCATCGGTTGGGAAGAGGGGGGGGGTGGGAGGATCGTGAGGGTGGATGGCGTCTGGGGTGAGAGTCGAGTTAGTTTCGTGGGAGTTTACATGCCAGCAACTAGTAATATCAGGGTAAAAGTAGATTTTGTCAGAGAGGTATTGCTGTATCACTTGAGAGGTTTGCCTGCTATAACAGTAATAGGAGGTGATTGGAATTGTGTGATTAGGAGTGGTGATGTCGAACCGAGAGGGGCGGGTTGTGTGCTGAGTGTGCTGAGGGATGTATTGCGAGATATTGGGGTTGTTGATGTGGTGGGGAGGGGGGGTTACCTAGTGGAGCATACGTTCGTCCGTAGGGGATATGAAGCGCGATTAGACAGAATTTATATTAAGCAGGGTATAGATGTTGTGAGGGTGCAAACCTTCGATGTGGGGTTTTCTGATCACAGAGCGGTAATAGCAGATTTGATGTGGGATGGAGTGGTGCGTATTTATTCAGGGTACTGGAAATTAAATGTAAGGCTTCTTAAGGAGGAGGGGGAGGGGCCTTTTTTCAGTGATTGGTGGTTGCCTTTTTGGGAGGCTAGGAACAGGGAGATAGATCTGTTAGATTGGTGGGAAATGCAGGCAAAACCTGGAATAGCGAATTTTTTTAAGGCTAGGGGACGAGAGGAGGCGAGGTGGCGTTTTGGGTTGCAAAATTATCTGGAGGGACAGTTGCAAGATTGTTATGTTGGGGGAGGTGGTAGGAGGGATGATATGGACAGACTGCGGAGTAGAATAGCTGAATTACACAATGATAGGTTTGATGCAATTAGGGTTAGGGCGGGGTTAGAGGATGTTTTGTGGGGTGATAAACCGTCTGGGTATGTTTTACGTAAATTTCGTGAACGACAGAGTGTAACCACCATTCTACAATTGGAGACAAGCCCTGGGGTGGGAGGGTATCCAGTGGGTCGAGTCCTATCCAATACGGAAAGTATGAGTCTCTATGCTGATAGTTGGTTTAGAGAGAAATGGAGTTGGAGGGAGGGGGGTTCCTGGGAGGGTATTTTTGAAGGGGGGTTCCATAGCGTTTTAAGTGAGCAGGATAGAGTGGGGTTGGAGGTTGGTATAAGTGAGGTTGAGGTGGAAGAGGCAGTTTTCGGGATGAGTACCGGGAAAACACCAGGGATAGACGGTATACCAAATGATTTTTATAGAGCACATTGGGGGTGTATTAGGCAGTGTTTTGTTAGGCTATTGGACCATATGTTAACTAGTGGGAAGTTGGGCATATCGCAAAGTACGGGTGTCATAGTTTTGGTGCCAAAGAAGGGGGGGGGTAGAGAGTTGAGTGCTTACCGTGCAATATCTTTGATGTGCGCTGATTACAAGGTTTTTGCGAAAATTTTGGGTAATAGACTGAAGAAGGTCATGGGGTCGGTGATACATGGGGGACAGTTTGGTATCCCGGGGAGGAGTATGAGGGTAGGTCATGGTCGTATTCGGGATTTCCTTGAGGGTAGTAATAAGGGAGGTATTCTAGGTCTGGATTGGGAGAAAGCTTATGATTATGTGGATAGGGAATTTTTGATTGAGAGTATGGTGAGAATGGGTTTTGGAGGGAGGGTGGTTGGATGGGTGAGGACTTTGTATGAGAATGCATCAATGAGAGTACAGGTAAATGGGAGGTTGGGTAATTCAGTAAGCATGGGAAGGGGTTTAAGGCAGGGGTGTCCACTCTCCCAAATACTCTTTGCATGTATGCAGAATCCTTTCTATGTTCTGGTTGATGGTGGGATGGGAAGGTTGGGGGAGAGTGGAGGATATTGCGGGAATATTGTTGGTTATGTAGATGATACAACTGTTTTACTTAATGGGATTGAAGATTTAAGAAAAGTGGGAAGGGTAATTGAGATTTTTGGGAATGCTACTGGGATGAGAGTTAATAAGCAGAAATCACGGTTGTTGGAGGTAGGCGCTTGGGTAGGAGGGACCTTGGGTGAGGAGTTTGGTTGGATAACTGTAGATAGGCTAAAGATTTGTGGGATTTTGTTTTTGGCAGATGCACAGGAGAGCAGGAGGGTTAATTCAGAAATGGTAATGGACAGAGCTTTGAGTAGGCTGAGGGGTCTAAGGGCCGGGGATGTAACCTTGCATCAAAGGGTTGTGGTGGTAAATACGCTGATTTATAGTAAGGTGTGGGGAGTGGCGGAAATTTACCCATTAAGAAGTCAGGATATTATGGAAATGCAAAGAAGGGTCTTAAGGTATGTGTGGGGCTATGGGAGGGCGTGGTTGGGCAAAGATGTAGTAATGACTGCGGTAAGGCAGGGAGGACTGGGATTGATTGCATTAGGGTCTAGGGTGAAGGCGCTATATGTGAAGCAGAGGTATATTCGGGCAGCGGGGGAAAGGGGTCTTCGGGTGGGGGAGGTGATGGGGGATATCCGCAAATGGTGGGGTGGCAGGGACTTAGTGGAGTGTGAAGACATGTTGCGGTTTATGTTAAAGGTATGCAATGTTAAAAAACTCAAGATAAAACGGTTAGTGGGTGTGGGTCGTTGTCAAGAAGTAATGCAAGGGATGGCAGTGTATCCCACATATGATTGGAGAGTGATATGGGTGGAATTTAGTAAATTAAGAATACCGGCAAGAGCGAGGGAATTAGTATATAGATTTCTTATGGGGACGTTAGCATCGAAAGAGGTGCTAAGACGAATGGGTTTTGTGAAAGAGGCGTCATGCGCTTTTTGTGGGGAAGTTGAAACGGCTTTTCATGTAGTATATTTTTGTTCTGCATTGGAGGTGGTAAGATTGTGGTTGAAGAGGGTTTTCTTTTTATTGGGGGGGGGGAAAGATATCACCCCTTAGGGCTTTAATGTTAGATATGGAAGGGGTACCCAAAGAGGTGGGAAGGGCTATCAGATATGTAATAGTTGATTACTTGTATGTTTCTTGGGGGATGAGGGAGGTGGAGGGGAACATTAGGATAAAAGCGTTGGCGGCGAGTTTTTATAGGACAGCATGTAGGAACAAACAATTATATGGGGGAAGGTGGGTAATTAGTTTTCCGGAGGGATATCGTGGACTTACTGTTGAACGTTTACTCCGTTTGAGTACGGGGTGAGAGGCAAGGGGTTGGTCTCTTCAGTGGTGCGCCCTCTTGGTGTGATTGGAAGCCTGGTGAGGTATGGTTGATTGGTTTGCACGGTGGTTGATGTGGGTAAAGTTTATTGTAGGAGTATGTAGACCTTATGAATTTTTGTAAAATCACAGAGTCAAAAGTTGTATGTGATTTTCGGTTTTTTCCCTTATTGTTATAAGAATCATTTTATATAGGAGGTTTATATTTATATGTATAATGTGAGGTTATGTCTTATATTTTTTTTAATCTGAAGATAGATTTAGCCTTGTCATACACCTCTTTTTTTATTATTGTATTGCATATGTACATTATGCACTATGTACGAAAATATATAAGTATTTGATGGGGTTGATATATCCCCTTATTTTGTATGGAAGGTCCTATTACATATTGAGTGTTAATCAGTAACATTAACTTTGTGTATGTGTAGGGTGTTTGGGGGAACCAATGTCTTTGGTATAATTCTATCATAGATTGTAATATTTAGTTTATTTGCAAACAAGTCATTTAGCGATTTATTTCTATGTATGATTTAGTTTGTTCTTATGAATAAGTGCACATACACGTATGTGTATATGCATGCGTATATGTATACATATATGATTGCAGGACTCGTTCCTACATGTCTTATAATGACCCTGACTGTTTTTGTTTGGAAGTCTGCTGGGTTGGGTTTTTTTAGTAGAAATTGTTATCAATGACCATTCATTAGGGAAATTAATGTATGTTATTTAGAATGGGGACTGTACATACGGGGGGGGGGGGGTGTAGAAGTGTCAGCTGTGTCGTTTATTTGCAACTTTAGTTTATAAGTTACATAAACAACGGTGAAATGCTGTACATTTTGGTGAGCTGGGGTAAATAGGGGGGGGGGGGGGGGTTATACTGCTTGCATTTTTGCGGTATGTAATTATTGTGTGTGGATATTGAAATTAGCAGTTGGGAAGGAGTCAGAGGATTCTTTATTTTGTATTACTTGAATAGTTATATTTTGTAGTAAAGAATTATGTATATGGCAGTATTCACCTATCAGCTGCATGACATATTACTGCATATTGCAGTGTATAGAAATTGATGAATTTATATTGTCTGTCGATGCTCTCATACTGTATGCTTTTGTTAATGTATTGTATGTTATAAATAAAATATAAAAAAAAAATACTTGGGTATCTTTACTGCCGATAAGTTTCGCCTGCTTCGTAGGCTTCTTCAGTCCAATACAGAGGTGACTTAAATAAAGGAGACAGTAGAAGCATGGAGAGGTAAATGTGAGGTGCTCAGTCCCTCAGAAGGGATATAATAGAGCACTGAAATAGGAGTAGTTTCCTTCGCTGAGCGGGCGAAACGTTCGACGATGTACTTAACTACTGCAATTTACATATGTGTCTTGCTCATCTACTTGCTCTCATTAATAAAATAATACAATAGGATAAGGATATAATAAAAGACTTTGAAACGTTTTATTAAAAATTGAGACATTATCACTGTAGTTCTGATAATGTTTTGCACTCTAGGAGTATACTTATTCAGCCATCATAATAAATATAATATTGAGACTTTCCAGATAAAATTTACATAAAATAATCAATATATACAGTCAACACATAATAAATAAATTTCAAAGAGCTTCCACTAAGACATCAGGGCAGACATGTTTCTATATCACTGACTGATGTGAAAAATATTGATGACTTGAGTCATACAGCACAAAAAGTTCAAACGTTTATCTGAACAGGCAGTTTTATATAGTATAAAAATTTACGTAATAAAAAAAATACAATAGCCAATGTCTACTTATATAAGAGAGAGAGAGAGGGGGGGGGAGGACTCTATATTTTGTGGACACAATCTTTTTACCTATAATGCGACGAAGATGGAAATTTGATGCCACATTTCTAAAAAGTATCAAGAACATTGTCTGGTGTCTGTTAAAATGTATGGCAACAGAGACACACTTATCATTCCCCTCTGTGCAGGTCAGCCAATACTCTGGCACCTACATCATACCAGGATACCCACGTTACAGTAACTTACACCAGCAGCATGATAAGAGACACCAATGCAGTAGCAACCTGATAAACTTTAGAAAACAAGGCATCGTAGGATACTTTTAAACTATATTCAAGACATTGACTTGCCTGAGACAGGTTTGAGGGGCAGCCTCCCACACATTATGCTTGACTATAGCTAGCATTTATTCCCAGTTACTCCTGTTTTACACACTTTGTAGCTAATATCTGGGACAGAGTGTTGATCTGCTTAAGAACTGGTGGAAAAAAATAAACCAAGACCTACTCGTTGTCCCAACCAACACTTGTTCTGTTAAATGTATCTTTCCTTCACTATTGCCTCCAGTACGTCACATAGCTACAATAATTCAAGTTGTTGGTGTAGATTTTACTTTCGTATTGGAAGCCATTATCATTTAGCATTATAGACTACAAGCTACAGAGGACATTTCTCAAACATGACTCAAGTACGTCAAAATCTATAATTTAGCTGCTTTGTTTTTTTTTACAAATAGCATAATATTATAGAGAGAAGCATGACAGGATCAGCAGTTATGAGTATTAAAATCAACTCTAGGTAAGTCAGAGGTATTGAACTGCAGAGTAAGTTAATTGTACTTAACATCTTGACTATACAAGGTGGGTGCCTTGATGCCGGTGAAGGGCTCTTAATCCAAGTAATTGGAGCTACCCTCCCCTTAGCTCAAACCTGATTGACTCTCACCTACGGGCTTTGCGCTTCCCCACCAATTGAATTTAAACATATTAAATGGTTTTATTTTGTGAAATTTGCATATATTTTGTGTGTTGATTATCTTACTCTCAGATCAACCCATCTTTTGTTACCATTCAAGTTCTCGAACTTGAGTTGTCACTACATTGTAGTTAAACTTTAGGTATCTGTATGAGATCATTTATGACTTTTGGTATAACAAAAGTAGGCAGTCTGAAATTATTAAAAAAATCATCTACTTTCTTCTTTATATAGAAATCTACAAATTTCCTACATTATATAGTATATAAACTGGTAATTTTTTTCCACTTTTATTAAAAGAAAACTTTTTACATATATAAAAAAGAGGCTTGGCATTTCAATACATTTGTTATTAAAAGATTGCCCAGTTATATGCATTCATGAAAAAAAAATAAAAAAAATTCAGCTAAACCTGTCATAAACAATTACAGAATTGAGCAAAAAAGAATCCGCAAATATTAGTTGATAGGCCTAGACAGCTACTGAGCAGGATGATGATGAATGAATCGACCCGAGAGAAAGCCTATAAGACAATTGTCAAATGTCTCTCCCGCTTTATGCAGTGGATGTATGTCCCAGTGGATGTCCCAGTGGATGTTATTATTTTATTATTAAATATTCGCCGGTATTCTCCCGGCCCGGGCCTTTTCCAAGTGGTGGCCCGGCCTTGGCTCCCTCTTTAGGGAGTGTCTGAGACCTAAGTCTCCCATGGGAGGAGGCACAAGTACCTCCTCATCTTTGGGACCAACTGTCCCCAGGCCTAGCCCCAAGCTAGGCCTCTCTGGTCTGCCATCCCCGCCCCAAGGGGCAAATGGGAATGACAGTCTTATGAGCTAAAGGCTCGGGCTCAGGCACCTACCCTACCCTAGAAGGGTTAGGCATGGTGTCGATCCCAGTGGATGTCCCAGTGGATGTCCCAGTGGATGTCCCAGTGTCATGGCTGCTCAACTAGTACACAAGTATGTTAATATACACACTGTGTGGGAATAAGAAATGTATTGTTTAGATAGTCTTTGTGGGTTTTAACTCTTCAATTTCTTACAATAAACGTGAGAGTTCAGGAGATTTTGCTTCTAAATTAATGTTTTTTTTTTAATTCAAAATATGTTAATTTTAGTGGTAAAATTGAGACATTTATTAAAAAGAGATGTATCGCCAATTGCTTTATCAATCCTAATTACGACTGATAAAGGACATTAAATGTCTGTATTAAAGGAGACGTTCAGCAAATTTGTAGCCTTAATAATCCTAATTAAGACTGAATAATGTTAATGTCTGTATTAAACTGGACGTTTCGCCACTTTTTTCTTTATTAATCCTAATTAGGATTGAGAAATATCAATAAATGTATTGATGATACATGTCTTATTACCACTACTCATGGCAGCTGTACCAAGCTCAGCCAGACCATAACACGTAATTCCATATAATAGTCTTCAGTACACTTTATAAACCAAATTAAACGCATACGGCGAATGTACATCGCACATACGGAATTACAGATACTAGTTCGACATCGCACAGAGCGAATTCGCATATAGGGAACCTGCATAAAGCGAGGGGGACACTTGTCTTGGGCTGTGTTCACAAACCATGTTGATGCTAGATTAAGTATTCTCCCTAAGTTTATTCAGGGTTTATAAAGTTAACTTATTCTTTAACAAAAAAAAAAATGTTGAAATGGCAGAATTTATGGATTTCTAGTAAGAAATGTCGAAAAATGTTTTGCTGACAAAGTTGCCAGGAAGCACCGGGTAGAATAGCTATTTCCAGTGGTCCAATTATATAGTAACTGATAGTGTGATAGGCTTGAATTAGTTAGCAAACCTACTTTGGTATTTGTACACAATGTGGTGATTTTTCTGGAGATGGGCTCTTGATCCAGAGAAGTGGAAATACCCTTCCCTGCCTTGGGTCAAATCTGATGACCTCCCATTGTCCAGGTGCCGCATGACCCTCATGGTCACAGCACGTCTTCACGTTTAAAATAATATACTTGTAATTCGTGAGCGCTGCTTTAAACAACAGAGTATGAAACAAATATTATAATAACATGGTCTCCAGCATAAACCATGTTAATCAGTTACCAGACAATTAGAGCACTGGTATGTTTGCACTTGAGCAAGGTTAAGTGATGGGTCAACGAGGTATATTCTATGCTCAGCTATTATAAGTTTTACAGTCTGAAGCATATATTTCTTGGTTACTCTTCGTTCTCCATCCTTTCCCAGAACTCATTACTTTATAAATAATACATGAAACTTGCCTGTAACTATTTTGTCATTGAGTGGGAATGTGTCGTACGTTCTGAATGAAAATTCCTACATTTCTCAACAAAGACTCAAAGTTTTAGATCTCACTTGATTCTGTGGGTAAGATGGTAAAACTTTCAGTCCATTTTAACTATGAAATTCAGGATGTTTGATTCCAACACTGGTATCATTACCAACATCAACGACAGTGGGGGGTAAGTTAAGGGGGATCCTATTGATAGGCTACAGTAAATCATAACCTGTATAACACTAATGATGTATATTCATTGAAATTTACCTGCAGTTCTTTGTACCTCAAGATTTCGCTGAAATAATAAACATTGGTGAAAAAGACTGCTATATTGTAGATGCTTATAAAAATGACAGCACAAAGAGAAATGCACAAAGGTTGTGAAAACTTTATAATACAGAGAGAGGAGGGTGAGGGTGCTCACAACACTGGTGGTGATGTTCCATATTCAAGGCGATGCTGTATGCACTGGACCCAGTTTTTATGATTCCAGGATTGATTGGAGAATGGGAGAACGTACAATAAACGCATTTTATTTTGATTATTGCACACGACTGTTAATGTGATTTGTACCAGAAGAAAAGATAATGTTATTATATACTTAAGCAACAACATTTAAACATTATACATTAGATCGTCGATTAACTGGCATCTTACATCACACTTTTAGGATACATTTTTTAAGCAGTTGGTGCTCAAAAGTGCCAGCACAAACTTGCCGGATTAAGCCGGACACTGAATAAGCCGGATAGTCAACGATCTAGTGAAGCAGATATTGTTAAGAACTGGAGATGCCACTCAGAGGTTTATAATTTCCTGATGTGCTAATTGCAGTACAATAATTATTACAATTAGTGACACAAGTATTACCTTACATTAACAAGAAATTAATACAATACAACTGAATTAAATGTTCCACTCCAACATAACTATGTTAATTTCCGAACATTTTCCATCTTATGGGTTAATTTTTTTCTCAACAATAATGATAAACATGCCTCAAATCAATGAAATGTACATAATTATATTTTTTCTCTACAAACATCGTTTAAGTGCTCCTCTAAGACAACGCATAAAACAAATTGAATTTTCAAGTTCAGTGCCATATCACATAATACAACATTCACATCTTACGTTTTGCATCTCTTTCAGATAAGAATTTGGTTTCTTGTGATCAAGAGAACAGACTACACTGAAAGGCACAAATAATAATTTTTTTTTAGCTTTCTTGAAGGAAAATATCTGAAAAGCAGTTGTTTATATCTGGTTCATATCACAGTTAGTCACCTCTACTCATGACTGTCTTCCTGAGGGAAAACTTCATAAAGGGTCTGCACATCAACTGTGCCCAGTAATATACATTCGGCCAATAGAATTCAATATGTTAGGTAGAAGGACAGAAGTGCAACTAATGCGCCATTTGACTGTGACAATGTTTCGCTCTCCAGGAGCTTTGTCAAGCCACGGCTTGACAAAGCTCCTGGAGAGCGAAACATTGCCAAAATAAAATGTCACATTAGTTGCACTTCTGTCCTTTTACCTAACAAATTGTCGGTTATTTTACCAACTTTATTGCAATAAATCTCAAATAACGAAGAGAATCTTAAAAGGAGGGTTCCTTGATGCTGGTTGAAGGGCTCTTGATTTAAGGAACTGAAGCTGCCCCTTCCCTCCACCCCAGATCAACCTCTATTGCCTCCCTCTGCCCCATTCGCTGCATAACTTACCTTGAACGCAATAAAGTGTGGGTAGAGGACACTTGGAGTACAGGTCAGGACATTTATTGAACGTGGTGAAGTGTAAGCAGGTGTCCGTCTCCAGAGTTTGTCCCACTCATCCAACCATTTACAACCAATAGTATAGCAAGCATGAGTAAAATTTCTGAGGTTGTGAATTTACTGACTTTATCTTGGGCAACGTAATACTGTACTGTTATTTTTACTTGGGGAGTAAAGGTAAAGATCAGCTACTTTACTAGTAGATAACAAACTATTATGTAAACTAGAGGTAATTCAAAGACACATTAAACAATTAAAAATCTTTATTATACGATTTTTTTCCCACTGTATGGGGAGGGGGGTTAATAGCTTGATAGAGCCCCAATGTGGGTGAAATATCGTATAATGAAGATTTCCCCCTGTTGAGCGTGTTTTCGAATTAACACTTGTGGGCATATGCCATCGTCTGTCCCATATAAAGTGGGCACTGCATTGTACATAACAAAGATTCTGGTGAGGAAGTCTGAAGTCTGAGCACTTTTAGGATCGCACTTCTCCATACTGGAGATGTGAATTTAGTGCCCAAGTGTGCTGTCATTAACTCTATTCTGCAGTGGCACAAGCACTTGCACATCAAATATCTATAACGAATTTTCCTCCATTAAAACAAAAATGACTTTCATAAAAACTGGATCTTTCAGTAGTACATCCAAGGCTTAGAATGACTCGTTACACACACACACACACAACTGTTCATATGCCTACATCACCGCAACTAATCGGATCTAACACCTTACTCATGATTCCAAACACATTAAACAGACACTGGTTATACAATATATGGTAGAACACTAAGAATAGTTGCTCTGTACATACGTAGCTTCTATGGTAGCACAAACACACATGGCAGCATCTCACGAGCGTCATGCTAATACCAGGAAGCATATACCTGGCTATGTATGAACCTTAGAACTTCGAACCCCCGTGAAGATGCAGTTTCGAACTCTATCATGCAGTGTGCCGCCTCTCCTTTGTTTTAACAACACATAGATAGCGCTGGAACTTTCTTTCATGTTGACCAAATTTCCCGGAGCGCAGTTTAGAATCCGCTGTAGATTCATCTGGGTAAATCGGACATTACAGATCATACTTTAAATCTGGAAGATATACTGGTGGTTTTCTGTTATTTTCTTATAGCAAGACGTCACCTGTATGAAAGAAATTATTAATGCTTCTCATATAATCATCAAGTATCAGTCTTCAGTCTATAATAGCGGTAACAATTAGCATGAATAGTGACGAAAAGAAACAGGTTGTAGCCTAAGTTTTCATTGCAACAATGTTTCGCCCTATAGTTTTATCAATGTCTGTATTAAATTAGAGGTTTTGCCACTTGTTGCTGCATTAATCCTAATTAGAACTGAGAAATGTCACTGAATATCTTGATTGTATAAATGTGTCATATATTCCACCATCCATGGTAGCTGTACTAAGCTTAGGCAGGTCATCAACATGCAATTATAAGGCTCCACACAGGGCGAAACATCATCCCAATCAGAACTTGTTCCGAAACGTCTTCTCTTTTCTTCACTATTGTTGGCAGTGCGATATTTCGTTTCAGAATGAACTATTGTTTTTAACCCTCACTGAAGTTGAGACTGGCGATTACCAGTTCTAAAAATTATTTTATTACGTTAACAATCAACTGTACATGAAATAGTCATCTATTAAACAAGTGCAGAGAAACATTGAGGTGCCCACAGCTTCAAATATATTTATTTATTAATGAAGGTTGTTGAGAGTCTGGGTTTAGCTGCTGATAAAATCTATGTTGACATATCACTGTCCAGAGATGAGAGAAGGAAGTGTCTAGCAAAAGGAGAATAAATATAAATTCCTGTACTGAGATTAGACAATGAGTTTCTTTGAAATAGAAGAAAATAAAGTACTCTTTGTCTTAAGTAATTTTCTTACAGGTATCCTTACATTATGAGGTATCGTTATTCACTTAAAAAATCTACTTTTTGTAATATCTATTCAAAACCAGATCCATATATAATATAGCCAAGTACTCCTGGGCTATATTTGTAGGGAGTAATATTGATCAGCTCACATTTACAATATACCAGAGTTATATTAACTACGGGTTACGATGGTGGTTTTCACACATTTTCCTCTCTGAATCAGAGGACAGCCGTGCCATCACTTATTGTCCACTAAGTCAAAAATGCTGAAAAAGTATGAAAAGATCATCCTATTTAATGGTTATGTCAGTATCATAACCAGGAAGAGTTGAATAGAAAATAAATCTCCCCAATAGAAGCCTACGTATTAATAAAAAAAAATTATCTTAAAGATCCTCCTAATTACAAACTTGTTTAACTATCGTGAGTTCATAATGAAATACTATACAAGTGCTTCTTAAGGTCTTTTTACATATTTTCATTGGTTACCATATAATGAATCATCATAAATCATCATATGGACTTAAAGAGAGGTATTTCTTGCCAGCCTTCAACGCCATATCAAAACCTTGGACACGGTCATTGTTGCTATGGACAGAGGAAGACACAATTAATTTATGCTTTCCTCACATTTCAGGTCTTTTTAAGAGAGTAACAGGCACACCTACATAACACGGCGAGTCTTTAATGATTGTTAAAATTTGCCTGGTGAATTACAGTGCTCATTCAGACTTACTCAGTTAATAACAATACAGTACTTGGTTAAACTTATTCAACAATCACAATGGCCACACAAACTAGCACAATCGTTGTATTTGACCAAGCTGCTAAGTTTGTTGATTAAGACCACATAAGTGCTATCTTTCCTAAGTCTTACTCTAACTGCATTCACAATTTGAACCTAAGTTCCGTGATCCTAATTACACTTCTAGATCCAATTCAGTAGCCTTAACTGTTGTATTTATAACAACAAAGACTGCGAACAAAAGATAAATTTTCAAGCCGTATATTTTTTTTCGTGAAAAACTCTAAGGAAAAATAATTATAATATACATCCCTGCTAATTTGCAATTGAATCCTAACAATTAACAGATTCTTACATTACTGATCATGATCTCAGAGCAACTGCACATTACAAGGAGATGGGTTTTCTTTATGCCATTTCAATTTCCAACCACGAAATAATCAAACCATGTACACTGCACACACGACTTGAAGAAAGTTTAGTGTCTTGTTCTCACAAGACAAAATTGGCTTTATCAAAGCATTGCATATAGTTCATAATTGTAGGAAGTCTGGTGTGAATCATGCAAGAAATAATTAGGCTTTCAGTTTGACCTTATGAAGAATTTGGGTTACCATGTCCTTCCCCCGGCATCCACGTCATCAAGGAAGCCAGCGGACGAGAGTACGCGAAGGCAGTGTGACGACAGCAGTTAGCCTAATTGAGCACATTCTGTAGAACAATAACAAGGAGGGAACAAGACACCTCAATGATATAGGTTAATTCACCAATCCTGAAAATATATAACATGTATATCTTTCTTTTTCCACGAGGCTCATATATCAATGACGTCACTTGCACTGTGGGCCATTTAGATGATCCCAAAACTTGGTGAAGTACTCTAATCATAGGATTTGTTACACACTAGTAAGTTTACATGGCTTTCAGTGACATAGAGTGTTTTTAAAAGGTAATTATCTCATTTCTATAATGATACAGTAAAATGACATAGCATTAGTCCGTTACAAAGTTCTATATGCCAGTCTATTAAAAAATTAAACTGTAACTAAAATTTCTTCCCAAGTTGTGCAAATAATATTCTTTGAGAACTCTAAATTCAAATGCCATGGAAACCTACCGTGTATAGTTGATAATGTATATACAACAAATGCACGCAGCAAAAAATAGATATATGTATATATATTATATATATATATATATATATATATATATATATATATATATATATATTAGTCCAACAAAATACAAGCCAATGTAATAATAATACACATTAGTATGCTTTAATATTGGTAATACAAGTAATTCACAATCTTTTACTGGAAATCTTCCTGCTTTGGTCATTACGTTTGACAATACAAATTCATAACCACTTCTACTTTTAAGTCTTTTCAGACTGATGAGCTAACTTTCCTAACCCTTCACATGCAGGAGTTTTCTATTCAGAATGTTGCATTCAACACAAGACACTGTACATGAACAACAAGCCTGTCACATGGTACTGTTCGCATCTGCCCAAGGCCTTGCCACCATGTACACAATTCTGGCTCTGTACTCTGATCCTTCAAGAATGGCACAAAACTCAATAATCACACTTCTGTACTGTATACACAGAGGAGACCTTTCCCTTTTCTCACGTAATTCAAACGACAGGATTTACACGTTACCTGTACGTCTTCAGAAAAAGTGAAGTATCAGAAGTGACGTTTAATTATTGTTAACCATTGCTGAAAGATTGAGTTTCTGCCTCCTACATAATGAATAAATTGTTCTCAGCCACATGCTTCATGTCTCACTTACATAGCAGACAATATACCCTAAGA
The DNA here is from genome assembly GCF_038502225.1 of Cherax quadricarinatus. Lineage (NCBI taxonomy): Eukaryota > Metazoa > Arthropoda > Malacostraca > Decapoda > Parastacidae > Cherax > Cherax quadricarinatus. The sequence continues at coordinate 10,632,556 of NC_091340.1, forward strand.
ATGACCAAAAGAAATTCTAATTACTGTATGTAAAGAAACATATACACATTTTTACCGTCAATTAATAGCAACCAATGATCAGAAACAATTATATTTTAATGGAATCTGTGATCCTTGCTTCATGCATTTGAATACGGGTCTATATAAGTGACTTCGTGCAGTACCAAGAGTCTTATGTATGATAGACTCAATAGTGTTAGCATTATGTATTGTTGTAAGCTGCAGTGACACACCATAAATTACATTGTCCCACTAATGTTGTTGTGGCACTGCTAAAGTTTTCCATAAATAACAAAAAAGAGCAAAAAAATTAATTTAGGCCAGAAGCCCAGTTACTAGAAAAATTGTGAAAACAAGGAAATGTGTTTGGAATGTCATTCCGAGCGTCTATTTATATATCCTTCAGAAACTGCTAAAACATAAATACTCAAAATAGACGCTCAGAACCATGGACCTCCATTATAACCTTGTCCTAAAAATAAATTGTCTTCAAGGCAAATGAAAGAGAAAGTAATAAAAAAAAGAAAAAAACTAAGTATACCAACTGGATCAGTCATTGAAAGTTGAAAATTTAGCCACATGATGATATATAAACAAAAATTGTTTCATTTTAAAGAAAATTAGAGACTACTAAGTGTTGTTTATATGGACTACATTCATGAGGGAAAAAAAAACCTTCATCTTTAAACTAGTTGAAAAAAACCGTACATTGTGAAGGCTGTTCTACAAGACACTGAAAAATTTATGGGTTTATAGAATATCAGACCATTCATAGGTATAAGTGTGTGTGTGTGTGTATATATATATATATATATATATATATATATATATATATATATATATATATATATATATATATATATATATATATATATATATATAGTACTATTAGAGTAAATAAAAAATCAGGTCACTGCCGCATAATACGGTACTTCCAGACTGTGCCCCAGGCTTCTGTGGGTATGTTTGGCACTATTTTTTGTTCCGGGTGATGCATGGTGCACCAGCCTGCGCAAGTTGACCCAAAAATAATATTCTCTACGTAGAATACATGAATAACTATTTTTCATAGATAATTATACCTTATTATGCTGCCCCGTCGACTGATCACCTGGAAGCTAAACCAAGTGTACTAGCTGCTGCCTCTGATAAGGAAGATGTGCGTGTGAAGGCTGTTGAAAAGGCATCACGGGCCATTATTAGTAGCAGCGTTAGTAGAGCACATGTACTCTTAAAGACAACTATGAATGTAATAACTGGAGTACAAGTCTTGTATCTTAGGGAACTTGACTGCGGTATATTAGTAGACTCATGTTAGATATGATGGTGGGATATAGACGGTTGGTAATAATGCCACGGGACGTGTCAAACTTAAGGGGCACGTAAGTTCATCTTACGAAAGCAGACAGAACAAATGCGATGGTAATTATGGATAAGGTAGATTACAGTGGAAAAATTAACATATTGTTAGAAGACAAGGAAACTTACGCTCCCCTTAAAATGTTACACGAGTCTTGCATCCAAAACCCCGCACTTAGGAGAGGAGCTTTATGATGTCTCGATCAGTCCTGGACCATTTACAGGTCCCAGAACGGCAGAAACATCATCATAATGTTCCTCTCCTTAGTGTATGAGTCTTTGTGAACTGTTCCAGCCACGGTACTATGAATTGATATTCATCATTACCTAAGCTTGCTAGCACAAGTGTTGACGGGGTCAAGGTATGTAGGTGTCAATGGTTTTTCAAGTGTTGCAATGAAAACATGCAATTTGGGCTTTAAATTAATGAATAAGACAAATTAATTTTCCTAAGCAACTTATGACGTAAGTGCGCAGATAGCTGCCTCAACAGATTTAATATAGACTACGATATTTACTGTTTTCAAGTATCAGGTGAATATATTAGAGATACTGAGGCTGTGGCAGACTATTTAAATAAGTTTTCTAGGTTTGTCTATGACCTTAACTGCAAATCTAGTCTATAATGCTAGTGAGAAATTATTATTATACCGGAAAGGTGTAACTAACATACACATGTTCAGTAATAACCAACATACTGACAGACACAAAAGATAAAGTTAGTCTGTGTATTTCGACCCTCAACTGGAGTGCTCTTCATAAGAACATAAGAAAAAAGGAACACTGAAGCAGGCCTACTGGCCCATGCGAAGCAGGTCCAGTTCTCCCACCGGCTTAAGCCAATGCTTTGACCTAGTCAGGGGAATCACATTCACTTAAGGAAGGAGCACGGCATCTGACCTAGTAGCACAAGTTAGTTAGGTCTAACTCACACCCACCCACACCCACTCATGTATTTATCCAACCTATTTTTAAAACTACACAACGTCTTAGCTTCTATGACGGTACTCGGGAGTTTGTTCCACTCATCCACAACTCTATTACCAAACCAGTGCTTTCCTATATCCTTCCTGAAGCTGAATTTTTCCAATTTAAAACCATTGCTGAGAGTCCTGTCTATGCTACTTACATCCCCTTTATCAATTTCTGTTTTCCATTTATACACCTCAATCATATCTCCCCCTAATTCTACGCTTTTCTATAGAGTGCAGTTTCAGGGTCCTCAGTCTATCCTCATAGGGATGATTTCTGATACATGGGATCAACTTTGTCACCCTCCTTTTTACATTTTCCAGCGCATTTATATCCATTCTGTAATACGGTGACCAAAACCGTGCGGCATAGTCTAAATGAGGCCTGATCAGATATATATAAAGTTGAAGAACAACTTGAGGACTTCTATTATTTATACTTCTTGCTGTGAAGCCAAGGATTCTGCTAGCTTTATTGCAAACACTTATGCACTGTTGTCTTGGTTTCAGATTACTGCTAACCAGAACTCCTAAATCCTTTTCGCAATCTGTAATATTAAGATCTACATTATTTAGTTTATATGTGGCATGGTTATTTTCCTGTCCTGTCTCTATGTGGATTGTTTCCTAGCATCGACAAGTGTTCATTTATATATGTAATACACGAACATACACACTGGAAATAATCTCCAGGGATGTGTGATATGTACTAATGCTGTTACAGTACAAGGGTAAATTACTTGTTGTCACTGATGCTTATCCACGTGTTAAACTGGTTACTATTGCCACGGTACTCAGTACGTTCCTGGGATAATAAACTTGCACACAAGACCTTGCCAGCTCGTGGTGTGAGAAACATCTTGTGCTTCACACAAGGGTTCAGTGAAAAACAAAAATGTTATGCTCCTCCAAGAGTGAAAAATTATGCTCTTTTTCGACAACCGGCTTGTTTAAGAAATTAGTTGCAGGTAGTACTGTACGCTCCTGATCCAGTAAATGGATCAAATTATAATTAGAAGTTTGAAAGCTAAGTACAGCAATAAAGTACACGTGAAAGGACCTCGTCCGTAGTGTACAGCATCCTCTCAGTTCTTACGAAATCGTAATACCACGATTGCAAACAAATCAAGGAGCGGGTGGGAATCGAATCCATGGTGAGTGAGTCCTCAAACCTCACTGACCTGTGAGTTTTAAGACTCACTTGTCATGCGTTCAAACCCCACCCGTTCCCTGATTTCCTCTCACGTGTTCAGCTGAAGCACCATAATGTGTCAAAATATTTGGTAAAAGCACTGTCTGTAGGTATAGCCTATTCGTTATGACTTAAGTAAAAAGGATGCCTGGAAGCAACACTGAGAAGCTTTCTGCTCACGAATTAGAGATTCTTCATGCCAGTTGAGAACCAAACTAACATGCTGCGTAAACCTAATTGGTGTCTGACGCATTTGTGTACAAAGCTAACGTTAAGTTTTATGGCAAAACAAGAAAGCGGAGGTTGTTAGTGGATGTAGAGGGACACTGTAGACACCAAAATACTGCATTACCAGAAAGTTACTGGTCCAGTAAAAAACAACTAGAGTTTGTGTAGACGGAGAGCTGTTGTTTGAGATATTAGACAAGATGATGACCTATAACTTAGAAGCAATTCTCTTTAAAACAAGCGAGGAGTGGGTTGCTAAATCTAAAGCTACCAGGCAAGCCTAACGTAAGAAGACAGATGACACAATAAATGCAGGTAAAACAACCATTATATTATTTAAGGCTACGTTGTGAGAGCGAATTGGCCAAAATCAATTAGAAACGATGCGATTAGACTAGCATTAAATTTATAATAATGACGAGAGTGGGCTTAATTGAAGAGGCTTCGTAACAAATATATTCATTAATGAGGTTGAAGGGATTATACCTGGCCAGAAGGTAATCAATAATTTTTAATAATTGAGGAATTTAGTAACGAGATCCTAATGAGATCCAGGTATATATAAGGACGCTGAGGTGGATATGCTGAGTGAAGAATAAAATCACAATACCGTGGCTGGAACAATTTCACCAAGAACCCCCACTAAAGAGAGGAAACTTTATAAAGACGTTTCGTTCCCCCTGAAAAGTGGTTACAAGGTTTCTTTCCTAAGTGCGAGTATTTTAATGAAGACACCTCCTGACAGACATAATAATCTGGCTGGACATGGATGCTGGAGGAGCAGGTCACGAGAGATCGCTGGAGGAACTGTCAGGTTAAAATAACTTATCTGGCGAAGGAACACAACTGAACTGCTGAGTAGGTCGATACTGCAAACAAAATAGGTTTAATTCTGAGAGGTCTGTATAGTGTTTCTGCTTTTTGTGGTGATTATAAAAGCCGTAACTGAGTGAAAACATTAAGAGACAGCCTGACTATGTTGACGTGAGTCAAGGTAGCAAGGAAACACATGGGCGAACTATCGTGGGACTCCATAAATCTGCAGAAAACTTCCAAGTTTACGAAAATGTCCTGAAATTTTGCTCTTAGGATACATCTATATATATAAAAAATACGAATTTCGGAAATAATTTCGGTTGGAGATTAGCAATATCGATTGGAAAGCGTTGTTTAGTTTGGCGTCAGATGGGTTTCATTTGTTTGAGCTGAACATGTGAATTTTACTGTGCGTGTTGAACTAATATGTACCATAAGGTGGTTGGTTGATGGGGTTTGAAGCCTATCGACTACACGAGGGTCATTGCAACTACACGAAAATCTTTCACCACCACACAAGAATATTTTAATTTCTAAAATAAGGATTAAACTCTCAACGTATATACGCTAAGAGACATACACCTCTCAGTGTATATAACTAGTATACCATATTATACCCTCAACATAGCGTCTAGTCAGACAAGTAAAACATTTGGAAAGAGACGAAAGAGAGCGGTAGTTAGTATTAAATAGAAATTGGAACTAATGTATTTATGCCTGGCCTATTCTATAATGATGCCACTCCTAGCAAGACAGCTATTAAATGAACGATGGTTAATGTGATTTCTTGTTTTTCGACTCTCACTACCTCAGCGGGAGACGTCAGTGCCTTGAAACAAGAAACGCTTCTAGTGCATCTAATATACATAATGTGGTTGGAGAGAGACGCAACGAGTCCACAAGTGCATGAAGAGGCACATGAAACTGCGTAGGACTTTTTAAAACGATGTTTCACTCAACGGAACACTATCAACTTGCTGTAATTTGAAGTTCCCCATAAAGAAAGTATTACATTAGAGTTTAATACAATCTTTTGTCTCAATACAAACACGATACAGCTGTTGAGAAATACAAATCGCACAAATTCTATTAAGATAGCGTAACAGAGGAGTCTGTTGAACACAGAATATTCTTAGCCAAACCTAGTGTTGACCCGCTGACCCGTACATGAGCGGCAGTAAAGTTAGTCCATGTTGACACTGTGTATTAAGTGGTGACAAAATTAGAGTAAAAGTGCTGGTTGAAGCGACTAAAATATACTGGGGTATTTTGGTCACATTACCACGTTAATGTGAATCAGCAAAGCAACAGCAGCATTTAAATACCTAACAATTTTAATAATATAAATACATGCTTATGTTGTCACGATATACATTTTTTGTTTGTACTTTTGGGCAGATTTTGTGCTTCGACTCCAAGTTTATAAAAATAAATCGAATTTACACTTGGATATAAATCCATGTCAGGTGTTTGAGTCGTTGTTTACTCAATATGCAAATGGACGAAGCCATATGTACTCTAAGGCAGGAAAATGATTTTGCTTATTACAAGTTCAGAATGAAGGTAGTGATTACACATGTACTCGCCATCAAGTAGTTTCTAAAATACTCGGGCATGAGGACAGGAAACATTGCTTGAAACTCAGGTTTCTATAGAGGAGACAGCAGAAGTCGTGGGGGTTGATATGAGGTGATCAGTCCCTCAGGGTGGGGTAAAAGCCTTAGTGTTTTTTATAGTTTAATTCTACAACCTCATCAAAGTTACAGAACAGAAGACTCATCAAGAATGAGGGACTGACCACCTCAAACTTACCTCTGCGCCAGACTGACGAACTGGCCACCTCATAACTAAACTTAGATTGGCTTAAGAATGCTATATTGCCTTCCTCCCAAAATGCTGCTCTCACACTTCTATACACAATATGTCACCCAATCACATTCCAGCATCCAGTGGATCAAGGAGTAATTAAAAGCGAACGCAAAATATCGTAAAAGTATCTGATGACTTTATAAATATAAAATAATAGGTAATTGATCCGAAATATTTCAGTAACGGGATGATTTTGCAACACCTATTAAGGAATACCTTTTAAAAATATCACGAGCATGTCACAGGATCTTGTATGTTGTGTGACGGCGCTGTTACAAGGACCTGCATGAAATAATTTCTGACGTTGCATATCCAAAGGTCGAGGATTAGTTGAATGTGACGGGGATATTCCTATTTTATCCAGGGTTTAATGACCGAGGTGTTTGGGGATGTTGCAGTTGTTGGGTCATTTAAAGTGTGATGACTGAACACTTGTATCACAACACCTCTTCTGAAGTCATCACTCTACGACACCTTTTATTATACCAATAAACATGCCATTTCTGGTGTGAGTTGTAGTTCACTGTACACAAGACTGTGTAACGGGTACCTACTTCACTGTACACAACACACAGTGTAGCTGGTACCTGCTTCACTGTACACAACACACAGTGTAGCTGGTACCTGCTTCACTGTACACAAGACACAGTGTAGCTGGTACCTGCTTCACTGTACACAACACACAGTGTAGCTGGTACCTGCTTCACTGTACACAAGACACAGTGTAGCTGGTACCTGCTTCACTGTACACAACACACAGTGTAGCTGGTACCTGCTTCACTGTACACAACACACAGTGTAGCTGGTACCTGCTTCACTGTACACAACACACAGTGTAGCTGGTACCTGCTTCACTGTACACAACACACAGTGTAGCTGGTACCTGCTTCACTGTACACAACACAGTGTAGCTGGTACCTGCTTCACTGTACACAACACACAGTGTAGCTGGTACCTGCTTCACTGTACACAACACACAGTGTAGCTGGTACCTGCTTCACTGTACACAACACACAGTGTAGCTGGTACCTGCTTCACTGTACACAACACACAGTGTAGCTGGTACCTGCTTCACTGTACACAACACACAGTGTAGCTGGTACCTGCTTCACTGTACACAACACAGTGTAGCTGGTACCTGCTTCACTGTACACAACACACAGTGTAGCTGGTACCTGCTTCACTGTACACAAGACACAGTGTAGCTGGTACCTGCTTCACTGTACACAACACACAGTGTAGCTGGTACCTGCTTCACTGTACACAAGACACAGTGTAGCTGGTACCTGCTTCACTGTACACAACACACAGTGTAGCTGGTACCTGCTTCACTGTACACAACACACAGTGTAGCTGGTACCTGCTTCACTGTACACAAGACACAGTGTAGCTGGTACCTGCTTCACTGTACACAACACACAGTGTAGCTGGTACCTGCTTCACTGTACACAAGACACAGTGTAGCTGGTACCTGCTTCACTGTACACAACACACAGTGTAGCTGGTACCTGCTTCACTGTACACAACACACAGTGTAGCTGGTACCTGCTTCACTGTACACAACACACAGTGTAGCTGGTACCTGCTTCACTGTACACAACACACAGTGTAGCTGGTACCTGCTTCATTGTACACAACACACAGTGTAGCTGGTACCTGCTTCACTGTACACAACACACAGTGTAGCTGGTACCTGCTTCACTGTACACAACACACAGTGTAGCTGGTACCTGCTTCACTGTACACAACACACAGTGTAGCTGGTACCTGCTTCACTGTACACAACACAGTGTAGCTGGTACCTGCTTCACTGTACACAACACACAGTGTAGCTGGTACCTGCTTCACTGTACACAAGACACAGTGTAGCTGGTACCTGCTTCACTGTACACAACACACAGTGTAGCTGGTACCTGCTTCACTGTACACAAGACACAGTGTAGCTGGTACCTGCTTCACTGTACACAACACACAGTGTAGCTGGTACCTGCTTCACTGTACACAACACACAGTGTAGCTGGTACCTGCTTCACTGTACACAAGACACAGTGTAGCTGGTACCTGCTTCACTGTACACAACACACAGTGTAGCTGGTACCTGCTTCACTGTACACAACACACAGTGTAGCTGGTACCTGCTTCACTGTACACAACACACAGTGTAGCTGGTACCTGCTTCAGTGTACACAAGACACTTTATTTTTACCGTGTTATGCTTCAGAAAAATAGTACTGAGCCAGTGTAAATTTTTCAAGGGATGGATGAACCTTGACCCTGGATGGTACATCGTGGGTTCAAGGCTCATCCACTAGTGTGTGTAATGTTTACAATAAGGTTATGATTGAGTGATGACTCCTTGTCGACACTCGTGGGTAGACAGTGACATAGGTGACAAGTGGAAATATAGATACTGATAGAAGATAATCCTCTTAATGCAACGTTTTGCTATAGGCTGGGCTTTATCAAGCTTATATTCGATAAAGCCCAACTTTGGACGAAACGTTGTATCAAAAGTATTCTCTGCTGCAATTGTCTTTACTCTCTCTTGTACGTGCGTGTGTGTGTTGTGCTCCCACAAAATTTTATAATGATTTTTTCTCCCAAAAAGCATCTCCATTTATTATACACCATCTAATGTATTTACTGATGATGTTAAACTAATGAGAAGAAGAAGAAGAAGAAGAAGAAGAAGAAGAAGAAGAAGAAGAAGAAGAAGAAGAAGAAGAAGAAGAAGAAGAAGAAGAAAAAGAAAAAGAAGAGGAGGAGGAGGAGAGGCTGGTGACTCACCCCAGAGATGCCTCAGCAGCCTCCAGATGTGGTCAGACAAGCAAGTTTTCGAATTAAAAATCAACAAATGTCACATCATGTGAAATATTTTGGACAACGAGTTTATAAGGTTCAATGATATTCAGTTAGGAGTGACTGAAATCAATTTTAATATAGTTTGACGGTATTTTCCCCACTGTATATACTGTTTTAGCCTCCAGGAAAAAATATTTTGATGTGGTTCAAGGGTAAGTTTTTTGGATATTATCCGAGTTTACTGTTATTTTTGTGTGTCCAAAAAATCATGTTCTATTAACCAAGTGAACTGTAGATATAAATCCAAATGTACACCTGTTAACCATTTTGAGGCCTAGTTCCTAGGCCTTCTGTGTATCCATATTTTCTTGCGCTACCGTACACAGGATGGCTAAGGATTAAGGATTAAGACGACGAGAGCTGTCGTAAGATGGGAAGGAAGAAGGATAAGGAAGGATGGAAATAACTGGAAAAGGATGGGAAGGAGAGGAAGAGGAGGAATCAAGGCAAGTGGCCCAACCACTTTGGAATATGTGGTACCGAAGTACTGGAGGCGTAGATGGAGAACAGGATGGCTATGAAGCGCACAATAAATTAGCCACTTCGGTGGGAAAATCTAAAACTGCATTGATGCACGTAAAAGAATTTGGTCAACCCATTACCCAATTTGCATAAAAAAATGACATTCATCGTGTGTGTAATAGCAAATTAGGCAAGCGTCAGCTACATGCTCAAAATCTTTATTTTTTCAAAATAGGCAATGAAAGTCTCTATATCGTGGCTGGAACAATTTAAAAATAATATAATCTTTAGAGAGGAAAATTTAGATGACGTATCGGTCCATCCTGGACTAATATAAAGTCACAAATGCCTTGATAATGGTTGAAGACCAACTGAAAAGTGTTCATAATCCCTCACTCTGCGTTTGAATAATCTGCGAATCGTGTTAGATAGGAGTGGAGGCACGTGATTTTTTTTACGATTTATGTGCTGTTGGAGTGTGAGCAGGTAACATCCATGAAGGGATTCAGGTGAAAAAAACCGGTTAGTGGGAAGTACACTGCTGCCTGAACTCTGCAGGAGGAGTGGAGAATGCTGCAGTTCGGAGGGTCATCTGTACTCGAATGATGGCGCCCTTCTGGTAAGACAGTGATTGAACGAGTGACGGTAAATGTGTTTTTTTCTTTGCTGGGTCCCCCTTCCTGTCGGTGTGACACAGAAATCAGTATATTTATGAAATAAATAACTTTATTAAAAAACTTATTGCACATTTAAAGGCCAGTAAAGCAATACAGTAACTTAATTTACATAGCAAGTTTTCTGAGGTAAAAAGACGTTTCGCTCGGTGGCAAGCTGTTTCATTGACGTAATAAAGCTCGTCAAAGTAAGCCAGCTTTATAAAGTCAATAAAAAAGCCTGCCAACGAGCGAAACATTTTTAAATGAAGATGTTTTCCTCACAAGTAATAAAACCCACATAGTGTAAAACGAGACCTTTATTAGCCACTTTAATTAGTAACCTTTATTAACACGACGTTTCACCCACACTAGGCTTTATTAATGACGTGATAATAGCCTCATGAAGGCGAAATGTCGTACTAATAAGAGTGTCCTTTTGCTCTATGTGTCTTTTCGAAAAGTATGTCAATGAGCAAAACGTTGGTAGCTAAAGAACGGTAGTGAAGATCTTTATCTGGACTCCGTTTCACCCAGCAATGGACTTCCTTCATATAACTGAAAGAGCTAAATTTCGGGCGAAACTTTGTATAAAGGCCTTCACTGAAGCCGAATATTAATTACCAACTGTCAACGAGCGAAACGTTTGTTTTCTTCGCAAATTTACTGACAATCCTGCCATGGTAAAACGTGCTTCGTTGGTCTCAACATTTCTCTCGTTTCAGACGTCGATAAGAGTTGATCAAAAACACAGGGATGATTTTCCCCTTCTGGGTGACAGTTTGACAACGATCCACCGCGAGCGAAACGTAGCCTCTAGTTCACCAAGTTGCAAAAAGTCATGAATAAGAATGCTCACCGGACTTCCTTACTTGTCTCTTGCCTCTGGTTAGTGGTTTTTATCCATCGTTTGCCTCTCTTTATTGTACGATATCCGTCTCTCGCCCCTCGTTATTGAATGTTATCTATCCACAGTCCTTCGTTATAATTAAAATCGTTACTAATGCATAATTTGCCACCAGTGTGTGAATACAGGAACTGTGGTCGGTGGGTTAATGGGGTTTAGAGGCTGTCTACTACACGAGGCTACATGTCACCTCTTCACCACCAGTCAAGAATATTTTAATACCTAAAATTAGGGATTAAAGTAAATTCTCAATGTATATACACTGAGAGACATACACCTCTCAGTGTATATACAATGAGATACACCTCTCAGTGTATATACATTGAGACATACACCTCTCAGTGTATATACAATGAGATGCACCTCTCAGTGTATATACACTGAGACATACACCTCTCAGTGTTTAAATCCTGTATGGCAACCATTGTACAAATACATACGTAGTTCAGCTTTAAAATGTAAATATAGATCAACTGAATGAAAGATTATTATTATTACAGCAATATTATTATTGATATGAAGCCATTATATAACGTCACAATGAAATTATTATGATGATCATTACTGTAGTTGCTGCTGTGGGAGCCCTTACAGCTACTGTTGTTGTTATTACCGTTGTTATTATAAAGTCCGAAGAAAAGCGATAACAAAAACATGCTTATCATCTGGAATTCAGTGGTGTTATCTTCGCTATCACAGGAAAATCAACTACGTGGTTGTAACACTTTAAATCCTCGACGACCATGAGGTAATAAACATCAATGTTAACTCTGGCATAGTAACATTAGCCTTAAAAAAATAAAAAGCTTTGAATAATGTTTACTGCTCTCTTAACGATCGTTTGAGAGTGATAAGTGTAGTCATAGTTTACATTCAGTACACACGACATGATAACGACATAAAAAATACTGAGAGGACTTGACAAGGTGGATAAGGACAGGCTGTTTCAGAGATGGGACACAGCAACATGGTGTCACAATTAGAAGTTGAAGACTCAGATGAGTCACAGGGATATTAGGAAGTATTTCTTTAGCCATAGAGCTGTCAGGAAGGGGAATAATCTGGTGAGTGACGTCCATACATATCTTGAAGAGGTATGATAAAGCTCATAGAGCAGGGAGAGAGTGGATCTAGTAACGACCAGTGGAGGGGCCATGAGATATGAATCGACTCATGCAACAATAATTAGGTGAGTACACAAACACATACACACACACACACACACATGTGCCTTGGACAATATGGTAACTAACACACATACACACATGCAATAGGCCTAGTGTCTAATCGACATGTGCCTTGGACAAAATGGTAAAACAAACACACACACACACACACACACACACACACACACACACACACACACACACACACACACACACACACACACACACACATGTCCCTTTTCTTTTTCTTGTGTGTTTCTTAATAGTTGTTAATACTGTGATATTTCCTTTAATATCTAGGAGGCCTAGTCTGAGACCAGGTCCTGAGGAAGATAACCAAAGAACCACTGTGATAACACCACCACTAACAGAGTCACTAAGATAACACCACCACTAACAGAGCCACCAAGATAACACCACCAACAGAACCACTAAGATAACACCACCACTAACAGAACCACTAAGATAATACCACCACTAACAGAACCACTAATATAACACGTCACCACTAACAGAACCACTAAGATAACACCATCATTAGCAGAACCACTAAGATAACACCACTTACAGAACCACTAAGATAACACCACCACTAAGAGAGTCACTAACACCACCACTAACGGAACCACTAAGATAACACCACCACTAACAGAGCCACTAACACCACCACTAACAGAACCACTAAGATAACACCACCATTAACAGATGACATAACTTTACTTAAAACAGAAGGAAGTTTTTGCATTTTTTACCTGATGTCTCAAAATCCCGGTTCTAATCTGGAAGAGATTTTGACTATACTCGATGGTACTCTACTGTAACTGTTATCACATGTCTGTACTTGATGGTACTTTGCTGTAACTATTATCACATGACCGTACTTGATGGCACTTTGCTGTAACTACTATCACATGACCGTACTTGATGGTACTTTGCTGTAACTATTATCACATGACCGTACTTGATGGTACTTTGCTGTAACTGTTATCACATTGCCGTACTTGATGGTACTTTGCTGTAACTACTATCACATGACCGTACTTGATGGTACTTTGCTGTAACTACTATCACATGACCGTACTTGATGGTACTTTGCTGTAACCATTATCACATGACCGTACTCGATGGTACTCCACTGTATCACATGACCGTACTCGATAGAACTCTACTGTAACTGCTATCACTTGAATGTACTCAATGGGACTCTACTGTAAGTGTTATCACATGACTGTACATAGTGTAACAAGTATGTGAGAGAACCATATAGCATGACGCCATTCTTATTCTCTTTTATTTTCTTAGCTAACACCCAAGACACTGATTTCTAAGCTCCTGACGAAAGTCTTTATACCAAAAGGCCTCAAACTTGACTTATATCCCCGCCTTCTTGTTACTGCATATTATGTACAGTAGTAGCATATAATATTTAATGGGCGAATTTCAATGCATGCTCCTGATGACGATTTTTTAAACGAAAGGCCTCGTGTATCTGTTATAACTTTTCTCGTGTGAATGAGTAACTCTCATGAGTAACATGGATAAGTAGCCAATCAGGATGAGTTACCCATGAGTAACATGGAAAAGTGACCAATTAGGAGGCAGAATCAAGTGTATATAATGACAAGGTGACTTAAATATTTAAGATGAGGTTGATACTTCTAGTAACCGCAACGTTTCGCCCACTCGGTGGACTGTATCAGGTTAATAATATAGTCCACTTTCTGAGCGAAATTGTTATATATATTGTTATAAATTCTAAAATTATTATAATAAAAAATATAAATTCGAAAAGAATATTTTATTTTGTTATTTTGAAATGAATGTTTTCGTCTTTTTGTATTTTCGTCTTTATGTATTTTCGTCTTTTTGTATTTTCGTCTTTTTGTATTTTCGTCTTTTTGTATTTTCGTCTTTTTTGTATTTTCGTCTTTTTGTATTTTCGTCTTTTTGTATTTTCGTCTTTTTGTATTTTCGTCTTTTTGTATTTTCGTCTTTTCGTATTTTCGTCTTTTTGTATTTTCGTCTTTTTGTATTTTCGTCTTTTTGTATTTTCGTCTTTTTGTATTTTCGTCTTTTTGTATTTTCGTCTTTTTGTATTTTCGTCTTTTTGTATTTTCGTCTTTTTGTATTTTCGTCTTTTTGTATTTTCGTCTTTTTTCTCGTCTCACATTTTCGAATTTTGTGTTTTAGTCTATTATGTTTTTGTATTATTGTCACTAAAGGTTTACAAAATATTCTGGAAAGGAACAATATAGTTCAGCTGAACAATACTGTCTACTGCAATGAGGTTTAGTTTGTTCATCAGCCTTGGAGAACACAATTGTACAGCCTATTGAACATTTCACCCGCTGTGTCACTGAACATTTCACCTGTTGTCACTGAACATTTCACCCGCTGTGTCATTGAGCATTTCACCCGTTGTGCCACTGAACATTTCATCTGCTGTGTTATTCAACATTTCACCCGCTGTGTCGCTGAACATTTCACCCGTTGTGTCACTGAACATTTCATCTGCTGTGTTATTCAACATTTCACCCGCTGTGTCGCTGAACATTTCACCCATTGTGTCGCTGAACATTTCATCTGCTGTGTCATTGAACATTTCACCCGCTGTGTCGCTGAACATTTCACCCATTGTGTCGCTGAACATTTCATCTGCTGTGTCATTGAACATTTCACCCGCTGTGTCGCTGAACATTTCAACCGCTGTCACTGAACATTTTGCCTGCCGAGTCACTGAACATTTCAACCCGCTGTGTCACTGAACATTTCGCCCGTTGTGTCACTAAACATTTCGCCTGCTATGTCACTGAACATTTCGCCTGCTGTGTCACTAAAGTGGTAGAAAATATTGAGTGAGCGAAAGTAATACAGCACGTTTTGACCCTAGCAGCACAGTGTGTCTCAAACGGTGACCACAGGTAAGAACACTTTTAAAAGAAATAAACTTGAGCTTTACAGTGTTTCGCCCACACAAAGGCATTATTAAATCAGTACATGGCACTTGGGTCCTTATTATCATAGCTTGTATACAAGTATATAAGTAAAGTATATATGTGGGTTAGTTATGAATTGTTCCAGCCATGATATCACATAATATGTTATTCTAACAATAGATATTAGATTATATATATATATATATATATATATTATAGGTAGTAGGTTGGTAGACAGCAACCGCCCAGGGAGGTACTACCGTCCTGCCAAGTGAGTGTAAAACGAAAGCCTGTAATTGTTTTACATGATGGTAGGATTGCTGGTGTCCTTTTTACTGTCTCATGAACATGCAAGATTTCAGGTACGTCTTGCTACTTCTACTTACACTTAGGTCACACTACACATACATGTACAAGCACATATATACACACCCCTCTGGGTTTTCTTCTATTTTCTTTCTACATCTTATTCTTGTTTATTTCCTCTTATCTCCATGGGGAAGTGGAACAGAATTCTTCCTCCGTAAGCCATGCGTGTTGTAAGAGGCGACTAAAATGCCGGGAGCAAGGGGCTAGTAACCTCTTCTCCTGTACATATTACTAAATGTAAAAGGAGAAACTTTCGTTTTTCCTTTTGGGCCACCCTGCCTCGGTGGGATACAGCCGGTGTGTTGAAAGAAAGAATATATATATATATATATATATATATATATATATATATATATATATATATATATATATATATATATATATATATATATAATGTTGCAATGTTGTTCTTGGAACAAAAGGAAGAAATGAGATATATATTGTATCCATTTTCGTTTCATTATAAATAGAAACTCTCTTGTTTTATCTTCCAGAAACTTGATATTGATGTAAAATATGTATTTTTATTTTCAGTTTATTTGTAGAGTTAAAAATTCTAGCTAAAAAAAAAAAAGAATGGTAGTTGGATTAACTTGAGAGTGAGACAGGTTGTAGACGAATGTAATACAATACATTACTGTGGCTATATTCAGTTATCTTGGTTTTTTGTTTTATGTACTAATAATGGCTTCGTAATTTTTCACTTACATGGTATCCACATTCCTGTAAGCTGCTACTGCTACTACTGCTACTGCTGCTACTACTGCTACAGCTGCTGCTGCTGCTGCTGCTGCTGCTGCTGCTGCTACTGCTGCTACTACTGCTACAGCTGCTGCTGCTGCTGCTGCTGCTGCTGCTGCTGCTGCTGCTGCTGCTGCTGCTGCTGCTGCTGCTGTTGCTGCTTCTGCTGCTACTGCTATTATTGCTGCTGCTACCACGGCTGCTGCTACTATTACTACTACAGTGGAACCCCGGATTTCGTCCAGTGTGGATATCATACAATTCGGATTTCAATCACTTTTTGGGGCGAAATTTTACCCCGGGTTTCGTACATCCACTCGGAAATCCTCTGGGTGGTTGCAGGGCGGAGGGAAAACGTTACGTAATACTAATAATAATCACTCTTGGGCACATTAAAAGTCTTATTTTACGTTAACATAGACATTTTCATTAATCCACCTATGACATTTTCTTAAAAATTATATAAGAAACACGTTACATAGCATATAAACATGCAATATTTACATGCTATGGAGGGGTGGTAGTCGGAGGGAAAACATTACATTTTCTCTGGTCCAGCACCAGAGAAAACGTGTATGAATCTGCGTTGGCCCAGTTACCCCCTTAATACATAACTTTTTTTTACGATTCTCGGCATGAATTATTCATTACTTCTTCCTTTGTTTTTGATAGCATCTAAACGTAGTTGTTAGAAATGATTAAACTCAGTGAACATGGTATATCAATGGTAATAATATGGCTCTGGGCCACGTTAAATATTGTATAGCTATGTAGCCCAGGCTACCTACCGGCTACCTACACCTGACTTTCTACAAGTCCTACTCACCTCTCGCCTTACATTAAGATGACAAATATTTTAAGGTAAGTAATGAATGTAATGTGTATGTATTTTACTTTTTATTGTTTTCTAATGCCTAGTTCTATTACTAACTTAATATAAGTTAGTATAAATTTGACAACCCTACGATTGTTGTGGAGTTTGTTGTGGCTTTGGGGAAGTCCATGGAGTTGGATGTGAGTGGCCAAGATGCGGAAGAGTTGGTGGACGACCACAGGGAAGAGCTAACCACTGAAGAGCTGCAACACTAAAGTTATTTTCTATAAAATGTATTTTTTGTTAATATTTTTGGGTGTCTGGAACGGATTAATTGGATTTACATTATTTCTTGGGGAAATATTACTTCGGTTTTCGTCCATTTCGGATTTCAACCGACCTTCTGGAACGGATTAAGGACGAAAACTGGGGTTCCACAGTACTACTACTAACACTACTAATTATAATAATAGTAATAATAATAATAATAATTTAAAAAATATCCCCACCTTCTAGTCTACACTGTTTTAGCTTGTCAATACTTCTTGTGAGCGAAACGTAGCCGCAATAAATGTTCGATTAGTTGTACATGTTTCCAGCTCTCTAACACGCTGCTACTCATTTAATAAGGCCCAGATTACTTGAGTTTTGTTGCAAAGAATCTTTAAACAAGGTACGTGCAGAGTTGCTTCTAGTTTCATCAACCAGGCAAGGAAGAGGTAAAACCGGACCACTACCTCCGCCAGATCAGCCTTTCTGTAATGGCCATATAGGCCAGCAGGCTGCCACCAACAGTCTAGTTGAGCATGCATTCAAGGAAACCTGGTCTCAGGCCAGGCTTTGAGGCCATTATAACTTCACAAACTGGTTATAGGTTTATCAGGTATGTCTCTCACATGAAATAGATCAAGATGTGGCAAATTCTTAAGCTTCCCATGATTCACCCTCGTCAGCATCGTTTATAAAAGTATGTCTGTGTTAACTTATTAGTAGGTATGTGGGGCTGAGCTGAAATTTTACTATTCTAAATATCCCAGCAGTGGTAAGCTCAGCATGGTTACTGTGTCGACTGGAAAATTAACTACAGTGATAACAAGAAATCAACAGAATATTAATATTTTCTCTTGTTTGTATTGATGATACCTGTTGAGTGAGGTAGAAGACAAGTATAGGTAGCTCGGGGGTTAAACTAAAATCTTTCATGCACATGAAAAACCTGTACACAATGTTGTATTACACTTCAGTTGTTGAGTTTATGGCCGGAGTTGGAAGGTTATTGTACAAATCATTGTCACTTGAGAACCTTTATATGCAAATTTCTACTTCTATGTTTTACAGCAATATTAATCATATTATCCACTTTGCTTCAACAACAAAAATAAGAATTTTGCACATGAAACTTCTAGAGCGAGGATTTGGGCAGTATGCGAGATGAGGTCACTCTATGATCAATGTTACATTGGCCCTAAGATACAACAGTAAACATTATCTAGTAATGATCTCTACAGCTGAAACCTATACCAGGAACTCACTTGGAGCATGTATATATATATATATATATATATATATATATATATATATATATATATATATATATATATATATATATATATATATATATATATATATATATATGATGGTCAAGTAAAAAATTGTCTAAATGCCCGTGAGTTAAGGAGCAGCTCCCAGTGAGTTGCCATGTTCAGGCTCGTGGTAGTTTGACAAGCTGTTGTCTGACTCGTGAAGTGATGAGTGAGAAGGCGCTGGAGACGTTAGAAGAGAGGAGATCGGAGAGGTTAAACTCGACGTAAGACTTACACCAACCCCACTGCTGCCAGTGCTGCTGTTGCTCACACTCAGATTTTCCTCCTTGTATGGCAAAGGAGAGAAGAGCGCTTGAAACCCACTGTTATAGTGGTCACTTAGAGGGGCTGGACTATACGGTGGTTGAGGATATAAGGGTGGGTTCAGATATCCACTATCGTCTAGAGGAGACTGGCGATGATCTGGATAAGGAGTCTCTGATATCTGTTGGTCCAACAAGTAAGTCTCCTGGTTGGGTATATACGGTGTCGGGGAAGGAGCCAAGTTCATTGCATGAGGAGATGGGCTGGATATCTCAATAGGGCTCTGAGCCATATCTAAAGGCTGAGGAGAATTCATAAATGCTCCAGGTGGTTTCATGTCCTGGTAATGATTAAGTAGATTGTTGGATGAGTTGATGATCTGAGTTACTGTTGAATTTGGACTATGGCTCATGCTATGAGAGATATCTAACATGGTGTGAATTGACTGACTCAAGTTAGGAGACTGCAGCATCCCAGGGGAGGATGACGGCTGAATCATACTGTGTGAGGCCTCCATCATACTTTGTGGGGAGAGCATACCCTGAGGTGACTGCAACATGCTGTGTGGTGAAGGCAGCATGGAATGAGGGGACTGAACCATACTATGTGGGGACTGCACCATACTGTGCGGAGAGTGACATGGGAGAGGAGGGGAGTGGATGAGTGAGTGGCTCTCGTGAGTGAGCTGTGACTGTGATGTTTCAGATTCCATAGACTGTAACATCTGTTTCATTTGCTCCAAACCATTGCCTTGAAGCATTTGTTTCATTTGTTCAATATCCATCCCGTTTAGCATCTGTCTAATCTGGTCACCTGTCAACGCCTCCACCTTACTTTTAACATCCATGGCCAGAGATGAAGCGCTTTCACTAGCATGTTGCGAATGATTTGTATTTGACATACCTGGCTTTTGCCGCAACGCCATACTTTCGAAAAGTTCTGAGTGTCGCCTGAGACCATGAAGAGAACTCATAAGTCCCTCATACAGAGATTTCCCAGACGAGTCTCCAAATTTCCAGTACGTGTAATGCTGGAGAATTTTCTTGTATATATCTCTGTTAGATTCTTGGCCCTCACAACCTAGGACAATGATAAGAACAAGCAAGTATGCCATTCTAGAATCAATATTGAACTGGCGAAGAGATCCAAGAATTTCTCTGAATTTGTTGAACACTTCCGGCGATTGTGATTTTTGGATCATATCCAAGTTAGTGACCATTGGTCGTGTAGGACTGTGCAAATTATGGTAGCTACCTGTTTCCTCATTCACGAAGCTTGAGCCAAACACAAGGGCAATAACAGTGATATTCTTCTTAATTGCCAGACCCTGAGTTTGTTGAGAGAGTGAGGTAAACTCGGGGAACTGACGAAGAAATCGAGTTACTCTCTCAGCAAAACGTTTATATGTACTCATTACCTCCGTCGGCTTGTTTAAATTGTATGGTAACTGCTGATCAACCAGTTTAATGTTACTGATCACTCGTGTTAATATTTCAACTTCATTTGTGTCCAGGTACTGTGATGCTGGGTTGAAGACACGATCCACAGGCATAACCTCCTCTTCCTCACTTTCTCGTTTAATCCCCCTACACAAACTTCTGACAGGACTCTCTTGTTTGGGAGAAATGTGATGGCGCTGGACGCTTTCCGAACTGTGGTGTGTTGTGGGAGGGGGAATTGGTCCGTACTGTATTGGTGTGAGAGGTGCAGACACGGGGGTTGAAGGAGAACTGTTGGGCGATGAACCAGTTGAACCTAAGTCGGCTGGCTGAGTTGGCGAGTGATAAGCCAGAGACGCGCTACTACTATTTTGATACCGTGAGGATAAATTTTTGGAGGAGGAACTATTGGGGTACGCTGAGGTGTCTTTAGAACATTCATTGGGAGAATAAGAACCTGAGGATGACCCCCTTCCTCCACCACCACCACCACTACCACCACCACCACTACCACCACTACCACTTTCACTTCTTGCACCTCCACTGCCGCTACCTGCCACATTACCAGTGCCTCCTTGTTGATACATCATTCTCTTAGTGAGTCTTGTCTTCATCAGTTGAAGACGTTCATCTTCACTCATCACCCACGACTTCGTCATTCCTATACTCTCACACTTGGCAAACCTGTTCAAATACAAAGGAAGAATTAGACCAGTTTACAAAATATTCATTATTAATTGCAAGAAATCACTCTGAGTTACTGCAAATATAAAAAGAAAAACACAGTAAAAATATGAATGGAAACGCTGGAACATTAGGTTGGTTAATGAAATATAAATTCTATCTACTACACGAGGGTCATTAAGGCCTCTTGACCTCCAGTCAAGAATATTTCCATAACTAAAATAGGGAATAAACTCTCAGGTGTACATACTCAATAAGATACACCTCACGGTGCATATATCACCTGAGCACCTTAGTGCACACACACACACACACACACACATACACACGCACACGCATATACAACAGGCCTAGTGTCTAATCGACATGTGCCTACGACAATATGGTAACTAACACACACACACACAGACACACACACACACACACACACACACACACACACACACACACACACATCTTTAGATAAACATGTTGCTAACACCTGTGAAGATATATGTGTAAACACCAGATAATTTTTCACGTATTTTAACGTTCTTACGTTCACTGTGGCACTCATCATCATCATCATCATCATCATCATCATCATCACCATCATCATCATCATCATCATCATCACCATCATCATCATCATCATCATCACCATCATCATCATCATCATCATCATCATCACCATCATCATCATCATCATCATCATCACCATCATCATCATCATCACCACCATCATCATCATCACCATCATCATCATCATCATCACCATCATCACCATCATCATCATCATCACCATCATCATCATCATCATCATCACCATCATCATCACCATCATCATCATCACCATCATCACCATCATCATCATCACCATCACCATCATCATCATCATCATTATCATCATCACCATCATCATTATCATCATCATCACCATCATCATTATCATCATCACCATCATCATCATCACCATCATCATCATCATCATCACCATCATCATCATCATCATCATCATCACCATTATCATCATCATCACCATCATCATCATCATCATCATCATCACCATCATCATCATCATCATTATCATCATTATCATCATCATCATCATCACCATCATCATCATCATCATCATCACCATCATCATCATTATCATTATCATCATCATCATCATTATCATTATCATTATCATCATCATCACCATCATCATCATCATCATCATCATCATCATCACCATCATCATCATCATCACCATCATCATCATCATCATCATCATCACCATCATCATCATCATCATCATCATCATCATCACCATCATCATCATCATCATCATCATCATCATCACCATCATCATCATCATCATCATCATTATCATTATATCACAAAAATTCACACAAGAAAGTTAAAAAAAAAAAAAAAGAACAGTCCGTCATTAAAGAGAACAAAATCTTGCGCTGTTCACAACCTTAACACCAAAATAATATGTTGTTTTTCCTTATCCAAAAACCGGCCGCATCCCACCGAGGCGGGGTAACCTAAAATAAAAAACGAAATTCGTTTCTTTATAAATTTAGTTATTTATACAGGAGAAGGGGTTATTAGCCCCTTGCTCCCCGCAATAATAATAATAATAATAATAATAATAATAATATAGAAGTTAGAAATACTGTTATGAGAAGGTAAAAGTTTTTAACAGTAATCAACAGATGGTTATAAGTTCAGTTTGATGAATAAGACACATGTGCCACACCTGGCAATCTCCCGTTTCGCCATCTAGTGACTTTTCTCAGTTCATTGCAAACGTTACATGCTTGAGACAGTGCAAAGTGAGGTAATCAGTCCATTAGAATTTATGGATACTCAGTCACTTAGCCAACATCAGTCTGCTACTGGTGGGCGAAACGTCTTCACGATAAAGATACCCAGGTGTTGCACATGTGACTTATTCATCAACTTATGTAATAATAAAAGTCCACTGAGATGTTTGACACGTAAATAATCTTCTTCAGTCACCCACTGACTGCACAACTTGCTCCACAACCACAAGTCTTCCACTCACTCTCTACATTAAATGCTTACAATTATAATTAAAAAAAATATTACAAAATAATAAAAATAAGCAAAAAAACTTTTTTTTTAATTACAAATCTGGGAAGTTAGATTATATAAACTTAGATTATATAAACTTGGATTATATAAACTTGGATTATATAAGCTTGGATTATATAAACTTGGATTATATAAACTTGGATTATATAAACTTGGATTATATAAACTTGGATTATATAAACTTGGATTATATAAACTTAATTATATAAACTTAGATTATATAAACTTAGATTATATAAACCTTCAAGTAACGCTAAGTTAGACTAATAATTAGTACTAATAATTAAGTTAGACTAATAATTAGTACTAATAATTAAGTTAGACTAATTATTAATTGGTAACTAATAAAGAAAGGGATTAAGATTATATATACGTCGTGCCCAACAGGTTAAACTTGCGATTTTGGCTTAAAGAGCAACGCTCTTCTTGCCGAATAAGACAAGAGAAAATTTGTGTATGTAATAATTTCACAAAAATCATTTTGAACCTAACGAAAAAAATATATTTCATTGCGTTTGTTTATTATTAAATTATTGTAAACTTATCTGAAATATATTTAGTTAGATTCAGCTAAATTAAATTGCGCTTGCTATAATAAGGTTAGGTAAGTTTTCTAAGGTTGTTTTGGTACAAAATTATTAATTTTTATATTAACATAAATGAAAAAATATATTTTAAACATCTAATTAGATGAAGCTTTGTATTACGACTAGGAAAAACTGAGCGAAACCTCGCCAGAATGAGCAACTTGCTCTGTTTGTCTTATACTCCAGCTGGAAGTAAGAAAGCGCTAAGTGCTGACAACTTAGAGCGAAAAGGACACTAGTACATTCACTTAGCACACTTTTACTGAAGTGAATCAGAGTTCCAGAAGCAAAACGTCTCCAGGAAGGGAAGCGAAACATCTCCAGGAAAGATGCTCTAAGGGAATGCAATTGTGTACTCTCGAAGTGTCAGCTCCAGTACACAGTTGTTTACTCTTCCAGTGTCAGCTCCAGTACTGATCATCAACAAACCTGCAGTATTTGCAAAATTTTCTGGAGGCAATGGAAATAGCGCACTTCTGGTCCCCTCCGCATCGGAAGTGCTTGTAGGCGTCGTTCTGCACTGAACGACGGAAGAACGCCTTGCAGGAGTCGCACGACAGCCCTCCGAAGTGCAGAGATTTGGCAATATCACCACACACCTGTGCAACAGTGCATAATAAGGTCATCTGGGGAGACTAAGTTTCCAGGAGGGAAATATGTTCAATACAGGTTAAAAAAATAAAGGTTAATTGGTTGGTTAATGGGGTTTAAAGTCTGTCCACTACACAAGGGTCATTAAGACTGCATGTCACCTGTACACCACCAGTCAAGAATATATCAGTACCTAAAATAGGGATTAAAGTAAATTCTCGGAGTATATACACTGAGAGATAGTCACCTCTCAGCGTATATATTCTGTCATATTGATAGAAAAAATATGATTAAATTAGTTTTAAAAACCTTTAAGTTGAAGAATGAGACACTTGTGTTACATTTCCTCGATAATGATTCACAAATATTGCACAAGTGTCTCATGCTACAGGGGAATAACAGGTAAATAGAGAGTACATGGGAGTACAAGGAACAGACAGCGTAAGTCTTGAATATTAAAATGGTATACAATACCAACAGGTTGGTAGGTAAGACACATGGGCAACAGTTAGGCAACTTTATTCCGAAACTGAAGAAGCCTACTGTGTAGACGAAATGTTTTGGAATAAAGCTGCCTAGCTGGGGTGGTAGCACTGGCAACTGCAGTGGAGGGAGCAGATAGGACTTTAAACTAGGAATAGTTAGTGGTATGGGTTTTGGCAGGAAATCAGTGAAGTCCCAGTGTAGTAATATTACGAGTTCTAGGGAAACTAGTAATAAGCAGAACGAGGTAGATATTGAAAAGCCAGGGACTTTGGGTGATAAGGACAGTAATAGGTTTAGTAGAAAAACAGAAATGAGCAGGAAGGGTAAAGAGAAAGGAGAGTCTTTCAATGTTTATTATGCTAATAGCCGTAGTGCTAGGAATAAGATGGACGAGTTGAGATTAGTTGCTAGTGCAGGTAACATTGATGTATTTGCCTTAACTGAGACGTAGTTTAATTCAAAAAGTCGGGACATGCCTGCGGAATGTCATATTCAGGGCTTTAAATTGTTCCAAGTAGATAGAAGTATTGGGAAGGGGGGTGGGGTGACATTGTATGTCCGAGATCGCTTGAACTGTTGCATAAAAACGGGTATTAAGTCTGAAGTAACACATATAGAGTCTGTTTGGATAGAATTTTCAGAGGGGCATGAAAAACTGATTTTAGGAGTGATATACCCTCCCCAAAACTTAGATAGGGACCAAGGGAGACTACTATGGGAGGAAATTGTTAAGGCCACAAGGCACGATAATGTAGTAATTCTAGGAGACTTTAACTTTAGTCATATTGATTGGAATTTCTTGACTGGGAATTTAGAATCATACGACTTCTTAGAAGTAGTTCAGGATTGTTTTTTGAAGCAGTTTGTGACAGAACCTACAAGGGGAAATAACCTGCTTGACTTAGTTATGGCAAACAATGAATCCCTTGTTAATAATTTAGAAATTTCAGAGGAACTGGGTGCTAGCGACCACAAATCAATTACATTTAGCATTGAATGGAAGTACGATAGTAGCGATAACTCAGTAACAGTCCCAGATTTTCGCTTAGCAGATTACGATGGGCTTAGAGAACACACTATCATCTGTTGACTGGGGTAACGAAGAGAGCTATCAATATGACAGTTTTTTGAACACTATACATGCTGCTCAAAGAACGTTTATCCCATATAAAGAAATTAGATCAAATAGAAATGACCCAAAATGGATGAATAATAGGCTCAAATATCTACTAGGGCATAAGAAAGGAATTTATAGGCGTATCAAAAGAGGTGAGGGTCATCTTATGAATCAGTATATTGACATTAAGAGGGACATTAAAAAGGGAATAAGAAAAGCTAAAAGGGACTATGAAATTAAAGTTGCTAGGGATTCTAAAACTAACCCAAAAAGTTTTTTCCAGGTATATAGAACAAAAGTTAGAGATAAGATATGTTCCCTTAAAAATAACTATGGGCATCTTACTGACAAAGAGAATGAAATGTGCTCGATTTTAAATAATTATTTTCTCTCAGTTTTTACACAGGAAGACACTAACAATATTCCAGTAATTAATTTTTATATTGGGCTAGAAGATAAATTATGTAACATCACAGTCACTAGTGAAATGGTTGTGAAGCAGATAGACAGACTGAAGCAAAATAAGTCGC
Organism: Cherax quadricarinatus; assembly: GCF_038502225.1. Lineage (NCBI taxonomy): Eukaryota > Metazoa > Arthropoda > Malacostraca > Decapoda > Parastacidae > Cherax > Cherax quadricarinatus. The sequence goes on from NC_091340.1 coordinate 10,659,270, forward strand.
CGGGTCCTGATGAGGTTTATTCAAGGGTTCTTAAGGAATGCAAAATGGAAGTCTGTGAACCATTAACTAATATTTTTAATTTATCTCTTCAAACAGGTGTAGTGTCTGATATGTGGAAGATGGCTAATGTAATTCCTATTTTTAAAACAGGGGACAAGTCGTTACCGTCAAATTACCGCCCAATAAGCCTGACCTCAATTGTAGGCAAATTACTAGAGTCAATTATAGCTGAGATTATAAGAAGCCATCTCGATAAGCATAGCTTGATTAATGATACTCAGCATGGATTCACAAGAGGCCGGTCTTGTCTAACTAATTTATTAACTTTCTTCAGTAAAGCTTTTGAGGCTGTTGACCACGATAAAGAATTTGATATTATTTACTTAGATTTTAGTAAGGCTTTTGATAGAGTTCCGCACCATAGACTGTTAAAGAAAGTGGCAGCTCATGGCATTGGGGGAAAAGTGCTCTCGTGGATCGAGTCATGGCTCACTGACAGAAAGCATAGTGTCCATAAATGGGGTTAAATCCGAGTGGGGATCTGTAACAAGTGGCGTTCCACAGGGATCAGTCTTGGGCCCGTTGTTGTTTATAATATATATCAATGATCTTGATGAGGGAATTACTAGTGATATGAGCATATTCGCCGATGACACAAAGATAGGTAGGATAATTGATTCAAACGTAGATGTTATGGAACTTCAGGAGGATTTAAACAAGCTCTATTCTTGGTCAGAAAAGTGGCAGATGCAGTTCAATGTAGATAAATGCAAGGTTCTGAAGCTTGGGAGTGCCCATAACCCTAGTACTTATAAGTTAAATGATGTAGAACTTAGCCATACAGATTGCGAAAAGGACTTGGGGGTTATGGTGAGCAGCAACCTTAAACCAAGACAGCAATGCCTAAGCGTACGTAATAAGGCAAATAGATTACTGGGATTTATATCAAGAAGTGTAAGCAACAGAAGTCCAGAGGTTATACTGCAGCTTTATACATCATTAGTAAGGCCTCACCTAGATTATGCAGCTCAGTTCTGGTCTCCATATTACAGAATGGACATAAATTCGTTAGAAAATATTCAGCGTAGGATGACTAAAATAATACATAGCATTAGAAATCTTCCTTATGAAGAAAGATTGAAGACTCTTAAGTTACATTCACTTGTTAGACGAAGAATGAGGGGAGACCTGATCGAAGTGTATAAGTGGAAGATAGGTATTAATAAAGGGGATATTAATAAGGTCTTGAGGATGTCTCTCCAAGAGAGAACCCGCAGTAATGGATTTAAATTAGATAAGTTTAGATTTAGAAAGGACATAGGAAAGTATTGGTTTGGAAATAGGGTAGTTGATGAGTGGAACAGTCTACCTAGTTGGGTTATTGAGGCTAGGACTTTGGGTAGTTTCAAATTTAGGTTGGATAAGTACATGAGTGGGAGGGGTTGGATTTGAGTGGGACTTTCACATCAGAGCTTATTTCTTGGGTGTCATTAAAAATTGGGTTGGGCAAATGTTTTGTTAGTGGGATGAATTGTAAAGGACCTGCCTAGTATGGGCCAACAGGCCTCCTGCAGTGTTCCTCCTTTCTTATGTTCTTATGTTCTTATCTGTCTTACCTACCAGCAGAAGTCTTCACCGAGAGCATCTGCTGAGAAGAACTATCTACTTCCGTCTAGGTAAAGAACTATCGTTGTTATCCAGGTGTGTGAGTCAAGGATAAAACAGACTATCTGTCCTTTATTCATAGTGTCTGTAAGGCACATGTGCAACAGTTAGGTATCTTTATTGGTGAAACGTTTCGCCTATACAGTAGGCATCTTCAGTCAAATACAGAGAGAGCAGGTGTAGTAGTGAAATGAAGATGATGTAATTAGTCCATCAACCTTGGAGAAATAGAATTTGTGGAGGTCAGACCCTCAGCCTGGAGGGACTGACTTCATCTTCGACAGTATTTAAGGCTCCATTCTCATGTTTCACCTTCATATCGTTCCAGATCATAAAACTGAGCTCTTTTCCAGGCTGAGGGACTGACCATCTCAAATATTTCTCCATCTTCGCTTCACTACCACACCTGCTGCCTCTGTATTTGACTGAAGAATCAACAATAAAGATACCCATAAACCATACCACAGGCGGGGTTAGAACCCGCCATCAGAGAGTCAAAAAACTCCAGACCGACAAGCTAGCCACGGGGCCGGTGGTATGGTTTGTTTACAATCGTGTCATTACGATTTCGTGAGTTAAAGATTCCCATATGTTGCACATGTGACTTAATCATCAACTTGTGGGTATTTTAGGCTATCAGTAAACCATAAAACTTACTAATAAGGTCGAATAAAAATATGAAGCACTGAAGTAGGCCTACTGGCGTATGGATAAGTCCTTATTGAGGAAAATGATTCTAAAATTAGACACATGTGCAACATCTGGGTATCTTTATTGTAGACGTTTTGCCATCCAGTGGCTTTATCAATACAAATTCAAGAACATAATTGGAAGACAGAAGAACTATATACAAAAGATGAGGTAATCAGTCCCTCAGCCTTGGAGTTGGTGTGAAGAGCACCGTAGTGGTGAAGATCCTGGAGCACAGGCTTGTCGCCAGTATATAAGCGCCAGCCTCCTTGCCTGTGCTCCAGAATCTTCACGACTACGGTATTCTTCACACCAACTCCAAGGCTGAGGGACTGATTACCTCATCTTTTGTATATAGTTTTTCTGTCTTTAAATTATGTTCTTGAATTTGTATTGATAAAGCTACTGGATGGCGGAACGTCTGCAATAAAGATATCCAGATGTTGCACATGTGTCTAATTTTCCATCTTGTCGGTACAGTATACCATTCATGTACAAAATGATTCTTGAAGAAGTTGGAGGAATGATTGGAGAATAAGCATGGCGTTACCTACAGTAAGAAGAAAAACACGTTTCGCCACTCGTGACAGCCCTTCATGGCGAAACGTTTACTCAAGAAATGTCTTGAAGTGTGCACATTTCTCCTTATCTACACAATTGGAAAAAATACCCAACTAATGTTTACTTGGAATTAAGAGAACACTGTTAATTATGAACCTCCTCACAACTGATTTTAACACTGCTGAACAAACTGCAGGTAATTCTAACACTACCGAACAAACTGCAGGTAATTCTAACACTACTAAACAAACTGCAGGTAATTCTAACACTACCGAACAAACTGCAGGTAATTCTAACACTACCGAACAAACTGCAGGTAATTCTAACACTACTGAACAAACATCAGAGGATGACAGTATCTCTACCGCCAATTACCCCTCATTTTTCATCATACACTACAAAATTTATGTAAATGCATAAGACAACGTACAGAGTAGAATGACGAATTAAACCCTCGTATAAGATCTCTTTTTATTAAGGTGATCGCGATCACTGAATCTGCATTCCTTCCAGAGGCGGAGAATGACGGAAGAAAGGCAAGTGGAAGACAGGTTTGAAGGAAGGAGATGCATATAAAGTACAGTAAATATTTAACCAGGAAAGAACTCGGAAGAATGATTGCAAGTTGGATAAATTTAGATTTAGATAGGATATAGGCAAGTAGAGTTTTATCAGTAGATGCGTGAATCAGTCAGCCAGAGTTGTTGAAACTAACACCTTCGCTAGCTTTAAAAAAAGTTAGACGGTAAGATTTAAGGTGGACCTTTCTAGAATGGTCCAGACCTGCCTAGAATAGTCCAGACTTGTCTAGAATGGTCCAGACCTGCCTAGAATGGTCCAGACCTGCCTAGAATGGTCCAGACCTGCCTAGAATAGTCCAGACTTGTCTAGAATTGTCCAGACCTGCCTAAAATGGTCCAGACCTGCCTAGAATGGTCCAGACCTGCCTAGAATGGTCCAGACCAGCTTAGAATGGTCCAGTAGGCCTACTGGGCCTACTGAAGGGCTCATCTATTCTAATATTTCTATAAACTCGAGTCCCCATGAACGACAGACGACGGTTAAACAGAAGACTGGACAAGAGACTCTAACAGTGGTCCTGACAGGTATCAGGATCAGCGTAGGCCCGTTCTTCTTGTTTCTTCTAGGATGATGCGTTGATACTGGTAAAGGGCTCTTGATCATAGGAACTGGAGCTGCCTCCCTTTCCTCCGATCAAACCAAATCACCTCACATCACATGCAGGTGTGTGTGGAGGGTCGGTCACTCACCTGACACAAACGTACGGGCTTCCTGGAGGGAGTGTCTCCACTCGTTGGCACGGCGGCAGGGGGATTCCGTGGCACTACCGACATCTTGGCAGTGCCGCCGCCAGTGCCGCCACTCACCAAACTGCCTCCGCCACCACTGGCAACCCCTATATCACCACTCTCCTGGCCTCTGTGGAAAACAAAATATAATATAAACATCACCCCTGCTGATATATAATAATAATAATAATAATAAATTAGGTAGACAGCAACCGCCCAGGGAGGTACTACCATCCTGTGGTAGTAGGTTGGTAGACAGCAACCGCCCAGGGAGGTACTACCATCCTGTGGTAGTAGGTTGGTAGACAGCAACCGCCCTGGGAGGTACTACCATCCTGTGGTAGTAGGTTGGTAGACAGCAACCGCCCTGGGAGGTACTACCATCCTGTGGTAGTAGGTTGGTAGACAGCAACCGCCCTGGGAGGTACTACCATCCTGTGGTAGTAGGTTGGTAGACAGCAACCGCCCTGGGAGGTACTACCATCCTGTGGTAGTAGGTTGGTAGACAGCAACCGCCCTGGGAGGTACTACCATCCTGTGGTAGTAGGTTGGTAGACAGCAACCGCCCAGGGAGGTACTACCATCCTGTGGTAGTAGGTTGGTAGACAGCAACCGCCCTGGGAGGTACTACCATCCTGTGGTAGTAGGTTGGTAGACAGCAACCGCCCAGGGAGGTACTACCATCCTGTGGTAGTAGGTTGGTAGACAGCAACCGCCCAGGGAGGTACTACCATCCTGTGGTAGTAGGTTGGTAGACAGCAACCGCCCAGGGAGGTACTACCATCCTGTGGTAGTAGGTTGGTAGACAGCAACCACCCAGGGAGGTACTACCATCCTGTGGTAGTAGGTTGGTAGACAGCAACCACCCAGGGAGGTACTACCATCCTGTGGTAGTAGGTTGGTAGACAGCAACCACCCAGGGAGGTACTACCATCCTGTGGTAGTAGGTTGGTAGACAGCAACCACCCAGAGAGGTACTACCATCCTGTGGTAGTAGGTTGGTAGACAGCAACCGCCCAGGGAGGTACTACCATCCTGTGGTAGTAGGTTGGTAGACAGCAACCGCCCAGGGAGGTACTACCATCCTGTGGTAGTAGGTTGGTAGACAGCAACCGCCCAGGGAGGTACTACCATCCTGTGGTAGTAGGTTGGTAGACAGCAACCGCCCAGGGAGGTACTACCATCCTGTGGTAGTAGGTTGGTAGACAGCAACCACCCAGGGAGGTACTACCATCCTGTGGTAGTAGGTTGGTAGACAGCAACCGCCCAGGGAGGTACTACCATCCTGTGGTAGTAGGTTGGTAGACAGCAACCGCCCAGGGAGGTACTACCATCCTGTGGTAGTAGGTTGGTAGACAGCAACCGCCCTGGGAGGTACTACCATCCTGTGGTAGTAGGTTGGTAGACAGCAACCGCCCAGGGAGGTACTACCATCCTGTGGTAGTAGGTTGGTAGACAGCAACCGCCCAGGGAGGTACTACCATCCTGTGGTAGTAGGTTGGTAGACAGCAACCGCCCAGGGAGGTACTACCATCCTGTGGTAGTAGGTTGGTAAACAGCAACCACCCAGGGAGGTACTACAGTCAGGTAGTCAGGTAATCAGTCCCTCAACAACATCTTGGGATGTAAAGAAAAAGGACACAAGTGCAACTAATGTGACATTTATTGTGGCAACGTTTCGCTCTCCAGGAGCTTTATCAAGCCATTACTAATGGCTTGATAAAGCTCCTGGAGAGCGAAACGTTGCCACAATAAATGTCACATTAGTTGCACTTGTGTCCTTTTTCTTTACATATTGTCGGTAATTCTACCAACTTTATTACAACATCTTGGGATCTTAATACAGGGAATTCTTCACTTGCCTAACCCTTGGACACGACCTACTTCCACAGTGGATAAATGTGACACCACCTACGACTGCTGCACCTCTCCTGTCTACAGTATATAAGCTACTTCTTCGCACATATGCTGTATTCTATTCAAGATTGATGGACTGACCACATCGACTCAAGGCTGAGGGACTGATTACCTCAAACTCCTCCTGTTCTTCAACATTCTCCTTTGTATGAGCTGATGAAGCCACTGTGTGGCGAAACGTTTCTTCATTAAAGATACCCAAGTGTTGCACGTGTGTCTAACTTATCAATGTTTCGGTTCTCTGAACCATTCATCTACAGAGTTCTCCCGCCGTAAGTCATACGTGTTGTAAAAGGCGACCAAAATGCCGGGAGCAAGAGGCTAGTGACCTCTCTCCTCTGTATGTTACTGCATTTACGAAGAAAACGTCTCGTTTTTCATTTTAGGTCACCCCGGCTCAGTGGTATATGAGGTCACCCCGGCTCAGTGGTATACGAGGTCACCCCGGCTCAGTGGTATATGAGGTCACCCCGGCTCAGTGGTATATGAGGTCACCCCGGCTCAGTGGTATATGAGGTCACCCCGGCTCAGTGGTATATGAGGTCACCCCGGCTCAGTGGTATACGAGGTCACCCCGGCTCAGTGGTATATGAGGTCACCCCGGCTCAGTGGTATATGAGGTCACCCCGGCTCAGTGGTATACGAGGTCACCCCGGCTCAGTGGTATATGAGGTCACCCCGGCTCAGTGGTATATGAGGTCACCCCGGCTCAGTGGTATATGAGGTCACCCCGGCTCAGTGGTATATGAGGTCACCCCGGCTCAGTGGTATATGAGGTCACCCCGGCTCGGTGGTATACGAGGTCACCCCGGCTCAGTGGTATATGAGGTCACCCCGGCTCAGTGGTATATGAGGTCACCCCGGCTCAGTGGTATATGAGGTCACCCCGGCTCAGTGGTATATGAGGTCACCCCGGCTCAGTGGTATAGGAGGTCACCCCGGGTCAGTGGTATATGAGGTCACCCCGGCTCAGTGGTATATGAGGTCACCCCGGCTCAGTGGTATACGAGGTCACCCCGGCTCAGTGGTATACGAGGTCACCCCGGCTCAGTGGTATATGAGGTCACCCCGGCTCAGTGGTATATGAGGTCACCCCGGCTCAGTGGTACACGAGGTCACCCCGGCTCAGTGGTATACGAGGTCACCCCGGCTCAGTGGTATATGAGGTCACCCCGGCTCAGTGGTATATGAGGTCACCCCGGTTCAGTGGTATATGAGGTCACCCCGGCTCAGTGGTATACGAGGTCACCCCGGCTCAGTGGTATACGAGGTCACTCCGGCTCAGTGGTATACGAGGTCACCCCGGCTCAGTGGTATACGAGGTCACCCCGGCTCAGTGGTATACGAGGTCACCCCGGCTCAGTGGTATACGAGGTCACTCCGGCTCAGTGGTATACGAGGTCACCCCGGCTCAGTGGTATACGAGGTCACCCCGGCTCAGTGGTATACGAGGTCACCCCGGCTCAGTGGTATACGAGGTCACCCCGGCTCAGTGGTATACGAGGTCACTCCGGCTCAGTGGTATACGAGGTCACCCCGGCTCAGTGGTATACGAGGTCACCCCGGCTCAGTGGTATACGAGGTCACCCCGGCTCAGTGGTATACGAGGTCACCCCGGCTCAGTGGTCATGTGGCACAGTTGTCATGTAACACAGGTGCCATGTGACACAGGTGTCATGTGGCACAGGTGCCATGTGACACAGGTGCCATATGACATAGGTGTCATGTGACACAGGTGCCATATGACACAGGTGTCATGTGACACAGGTGCCATGTGACACAGGTGCCATGTGACAGGTGTCATGTGACACAGGTGCCATGTGACACAGGTGCCATATGACACAGACGTCATGTGACACAGGTGTCATGTGACACAGGTACCATGTGACACAGGTGCCATATGACACAGGTGTCATGTGACACAGTTGTCATGTGACACAGGTGTCATGTGACACAAGTGTCATGTGACACAGGTGCCATTTGACAGGTGTCATGTGACACAGTTGTCATGTGACACAGGTGTCATGTGACACAGGTACCATGTGACACAGGTGCCATATGACACAGGTGCCATGTGACACAGGTGCCATATGACACAGGTGTCATGTGACACAGTTGTCATATGACACAGGTGTCATGTGACACAGGTACCATGTGACACAGGTGCCATATGACACAGGTGTCATGTGACACAGGTGTCATGTGGCACAGGTGCCATGTGACACAGGTGCCATATGACACAGGTGTCATGTGACACAGGTGCCATATGACACAGGTGTCATGTGACACAGGTGCCATGTGACACAGGTGCCATGTGACAGGTGTCATGTGACACAGGTGCCATGTGACAGGTGCCATGTGACACAGCTGCCATGTGACACAGGTGCCATGTGACAGGTGCCATGTGACACATGTGCCATATGACACAGGTGTCATGTGACACAGTTGTCATGTGACACAGGTGCCATGTGACAGGTGCCATGTGACAGGTGCCATGTGACACATGTGCCATATGACACAGGTGTCATGTGACACAGTTGTCATATGACACAGGTGTCATGTGACACAGGTGCCATGTGACAGTTGTCATGTGACACAGGTGCCATGTGACACAGGTGCCATGCGACAGGTGTCATGTGACACAGAAGTCATGTGAAGACTGGAGGTCACGGTAATGGTTCTAAGGAGATATAAATTTCCCTCCAGTTAACTTAAACTTCTTGGCTGGGAAGCTCGAGACTAAGAATCACTTCCTATTATTACTGCTACGTTTCGCCCTCCAGGAGTTTTACGGAGCGAAACTTAGAGTAAGCTCTCTTATAAAGCTCTACACAGCGCGATTTCCCTTTTTATTTTTTGCAAACACGACTTTAAATTTGCAACCAACATTGAATAACGTGTGAAAAATATTTCACTGAGCAATTTTGGTCCCATTCTTTCAGTTGCATTCGCAGAGAACGGCACCGTATACAGAGGAGCTTTTCCGATCTAGAACGAGTGGGATTCGAACTCACGGCAGGCAAGGTGCTACGATTTCGTGAGTTAGAGTCAACTTTATATTCAATAATCCTACCAATATTTTTGTACAACCCAAAAAAATCAGACAAAGTGACTTATTTCCGTTAGGGTCCTTTTAATACCTTATTATTATACTATAAAGGAAATAATATCTTATTATTATACTAGAAATAAGGTAAAATGAGTTATATTTACACGTGTACTGGCAAAAAAAAAAAAATTAGTCTGCTCCCTTTCTGTCGCTACATTCATTAGGTACCTTTTGGTTCTCTTCTTGAACTGGTTCATGCTATGACTGGCTTTGACATGTGCAGGCAGTCTGTTCCATTCCTTCATTGCTCTGCAATAAAAGGTGTTTGAACCCATGGTTTGAACCTATGGTTTGAACCCATGGTTTGATCCCATGGTTTGATTTCATGGTTTGAACCCATGGTTTGATCCCATGGTTTGATTTCATGGTTTGAACCCATGGTTTGATCCCATGGTTTGATTTCATGGTTTGAACCCATGGTTTGAACCTATGGTTTGAACATATGGTTTGAACCCATGTTTTGAATCTATGGTTTGAACCCATGGTTTGATCCCATGGTTTGATTTCATGGTTTGAACCCATGGTTTGATCCCATGGTTTGATTTCATGGTTTGAACCCATGGTTTGATCCCATGGTTTGATTTCATGGTTTGAACCCATGGTTTGAACCTATGGTTTGAACATATGGTTTGAACCCATGTTTTGAATCTATGGTTTGAACCCATGGTTTGATCCCATGGTTTGATTTCATGGTTTGAACCCATGGTTTGATCCCATGGTTTGATTTCATGGTTTGAGCCCATGGTTTGATCCCATGGTTTGATTTCATGGTTTGAACCCATGGTTTGAACCTATGGTTTGAACATATGGTTTGAACCCATGTTTTGAATCTATGGTTTGAACCCATGGTTTGATCCCATGGTTTGATTTCATGGTTTGAACCCATGGTTTGATCCCATGGTTTGATTTCATGGTTTGAGCCCATGGTTTGATCCCATGGTTTGATTTCATGGTTTGAACCCATGGTTTGAACCTATGGTTTGAACATATGGTTTGAACCCATGTTTTGAATCTATGGTTTGAACCCATGGTTTGATCCCATGGTTTGATTTCATGGTTTGAACCCATGGTTTGATCCCATGGTTTGATTTCATGGTTTGAACCCATGGTTTGATCCCATGGTTTGATTTCATAGTTTGAACCCATGGTTTGATCCCATGGTTTTATCCCATGGTTTGAACCCATGTTTTGAACCCATGGTGAGTGAGTCGCAAAACTCCAGACCAGTGCTTGGTCTTCCTCACCAAACTGTAGTTATAATAATAATAATAATAATAATAATAATAATAATAATAATAATAATAATAATAATAATTATATCTTTATTTCTATAAGTACGTGTACAAGGTATACAGACCATAGCTGACATCAATCACATATTACTATATAGACAGCAGCTTGTTATGCAGAGCATTTCGGGCAAATTAGGTCAGTTTTGTCCCCAGGATGCGACCCACACCAGTCGACTAATACCTAGGTACCTGTTTTACTGATGGGTGAAGAGTTGACAGCATCCTAATGTTTTCCGGCCGTACTGGGGATCGACCCCCTGACCACGGTGTATGAATTGAGTGCGCTAACGATTGAGATACGGGATACCTGCATACCTATGTACCATTAGTGTAATAATATAATTAGAGCGGATAATTTGCTTGACCTAGTTCTGGTGAACAAGAAGATAATCGTAAATAGAGGTCAATGAGCAACCTAGCACAAGTGACCCTATTACATGGAAGTACTACAGCGAGGATACGGCGGTAAAGATCACAGATATTCATATTACAGCGGACTTAGGGAAATGGTGGAAGAAAGAAATTCGATCCTTTAGCAACAACGTTTCGCCCACACAGTGGGGCTTTATTAAGTCACAAACAGAGCTATCTGAAGAGGGAGGGAGGGAGAGAGAGAGAGAGATCCACTTCGAGGACAGCGTGAAACAAGCTTTTATGCCACAAGACAGGCAGAAAGCAGCAACTTCACTCTGGCTGTACCCTTCTCCAGAACTTCACTCCATCTGAGATCATATATACCCAGGATGACTCGAGTATGGAACACATTCGTACAGCATAATGATGTCAACGAGATAAAGTCAGTTGATCACATGAAAATGCTGGCCCACAGATGGCTCCAACTTCATCCTGTTCCCTACTTGTATGTCTCATAACAATAAAAATGCTTTCAAATGAGCTGATGTAGGTAACAGCTCTTAGCTTGTCAATAAAGTTAGGTATTCTTAACCTGTAAATAGCTTGTCAATAAAGCTAGGGATCCTTAACCTTGTCGAACCCTGTGTAAAAGAGAGAGAGAGAGAGAGAGAGAGAGAGAGAGAGAGAGAGAGAGAGAGAGAGAGAGAGAGAGAGAGAGAGAGAGAGAGAGAGAGAGAGAGAGAGAGAGAGAGAGAGAGGAGGAGTCCATATTTTGGAAGAGCATGTGTAAGCGCATTCTCTCTCTCTTTCTCTTTCTCTCTCTCTACAGGAAGATCTGGTTGTGACATGATAACGCTCACTGTGTGGGCGAGACATTGTCAATAAAGACTCACATTACACTAAATTTGTATCTTTTCCAACATATGGCTACTGTGTACCATTTCTCCGCGCCGACTTCGGGAACACTTGGCTAGTGTGGACAGGGGCAACATTCTCTGGAGCTACACACCAGCGACCAGCTTCCAGGTTCTCTCCAAGACACATTTCTGAAGACTGATGGACTGAACATATCGACTCCAGGCTGAGGGACTGATATCCTCAAACTCCTCCTCATCTTCCACTATTACTCTCTATATTGGACTGAAGAAGCCACTGGTTGGAGAAACGTTTCCTCGATAAAGTTCCGAAACGTTGCAGAAGTGTCTCATCCTTCAACTAGCCGGTTTTCAAAACTATTTTGATCACACCTGGTCACAGACCGGGCCGCGGGGGCGTTGATCCCCGAAACTCTCTCCAGGTATACTCCAGGTATATACCTGCCAGAAAGTATAACAAGGCACAGTACCATGACTAGTTAATGGTCCAAGCATGACTGAAACGTCCTCATAAGTGTTTTATGGGATGAGGCCCCGTGACCTGATGGCTAAATCTCACGTTTCACAAGGTGATGGTCTGGGTTCGATTCCCAGCGAGGCACTGGGTGTGTTTCTTTATACCGGTTGTCTATGTTCCCCATCAATAAAATAGGTACCTAGGTGCTAGTGGACTGGTGTGGGTGGCATCCTGGAACAAAACTGACCTAATTTGCGGGAAATACTCAGCATAACAAGCGGCTTTCTATATAGTAGTATGTCACTGATGTCAGCTATGGTCTGTATACCTTGTATATTTACTTGTAGTATATATATTATTTACTTTGTCACAGCTTTAAATACTGTACAAGCTGCATAATAGATATATATTTTTTTACAGAAATACCAGATCAAATAAAATGATTCCGTATACATGAAAAACAGAGGCTAAAAATTATAAGCGGATCAGTAGAGGGTCGCTTTATAAAGCAATATGTCGGCGTTAATACAGAAAACAAATATACGGATAAGTAAAGCTAAATGTGGAGTCGAAATTAAAGCTGCAAAACAAACTAAGACAATTAAGTTTTTTTTTTTCAAATGCATAAAATAAAGATTAGAGAAAAGTTGGATCCGCTTTAAATTAACTCTGGACACCTTACTGATAATGAGAGAAAACGTGATTAATTTTTAAGGATAATTTCCTGTGGTTCTTCACATAGGAAGATATAAATGGAAGGGTAATAAATAATTATTAAAGAGAATCTGATGAACACGAATTAAAGGACACCTGGTCCAGCAACTGGCTTCTCGAATTTAACCCTGCCAAATGCAAAGCCATGAAGATCGGGGAAGGGCAAAGAAGACCGCAGACGGAGTATAGGCTAGGTGGCCGAAGACTGCAAACTTCGCTCAAGGAGAAAGATCTTGGGGTGAGTATAACACCGAGCATGTCTCCGGAAGCACACATCAATCAGATAACTGCTGCAGCATACGAGCGCCTGGCAAACCTGAGATTAGCGTTCCGATACCTTAGTAAGGAATCGTTCAAGACACTGTACACCGTGTACGTCAGGACTATTTTGGAGTATGCAGCACCTGTTTGGAACTCACACTTGAACAAGCACGTCAAGAAATTAGAGAAAGTGCAAAGGTTTGCGACAAGGTTAATTCCAGAGCTAAGGGGAATGTCCTATGAAGAAAGGCTGAGGGAAATCGGCCTGACGGCACTGGAGGACAGGAGGGTTAGGGGACACATGATAACAACATACAAAATATTGCGTGGAATAGACAAGGTGGACAGAGACAGGATGTTCCAGAGAGGGGACACAGAAACAAGGGACCACAATTGGAAATTGAAGACCCGGATGAGTCAAAGGGATGTTAGGAAGTATTTTTTCAGTCATAAAGTAGTCAGGAAGTGGAACAGCCTAGCAAGTGAGGTAGTGGAGGCAAGAACCATACATAGCTTAAAGATGAGGTATGATAAAGCTCATGGAGCTGGGAGAGAGAGGATCTAGTATTATTATTATTATAATCAAAAAGAAGCGCTAAGCCACAAGGGCTATACAGCGCTGCAGGGTAGGGAAGGAAGCAAGGGAATTGGATGGCAGAAGGGAGGGGGGATGATCAGCAGGGTACAGAAAACAGCGGGGCAGGGGATAGTACGGGGGTAGAGGGTAGCAAGAGATACAAGTAGAAAGGGCTGAAAGTATCAAAATTTGTGGAGTAAGTCAGTCGTTGTCAAAAAGTCAATGAGAGAGTCCGGATGAAAGGTGGGTCCATCAGCGAGAAGGGAAGGTAAAGAGAGAGCAGCGGGGCGAAGACGACGACAGAGGTAAATTCTGCGTGCTCGTTGATAAAGTGGGCAGTCCAACAGAATGTGGCTGACTGATAATGGAGCTTGGCAATTCTCACAGAGAGGAGCAAGACGCCTCTCCATGAGATATCCATGAGTAAGACGAGTATGGCCAATGCGAAGACGGGAGAGAGTAGTCTCCCAACCTCGACACTGGTGATAAGAAGACGGCCAGTAACCTATACTCGGTTTAATAGACTGAAGTTTGTTGCCGAGCATAGTAGACCAACGTTGTTGCCAACGGGTGTGAAGGTGGGAAGATATTACAGCAAAATAGTCCGTACATGGAATACCTCTATAAGAAACTGGTAGGTCATGTACTGCTGACCGCGCAGCAGTGTCTGCCTGTTCATTGCCCTGTACGTCAACATGACCAGGGACCCAACAAAAAACAATATCTTTATGCTTAGTAAAGATGCGGCGTAGCCAAAGTTGGATACGGAGGACTAAGGGGTGAGGTGTATCAAATTTTTGTATAGCCTGTAAAGCACTAAGGGAGTCTGAGACAACCACAAATGATGACACAGGCATAGATGCAATACGGATAAGTGCTGTAAGGATGGCATATAATTCAGCAGTAAAAATACTAGCTGAAGATAGTAAATGCCCTTGTACGACGCTGTCCGGAAACACTGCTGCGAATCCTACGCCGTCAGAAGACTTAGAGCCATCTGTGTACACAGCAATGGCATGAGAATGAGAGTGAAAGTGGTCAAGAAAAAGAGAGCGGGAAGCGACCGTAGACAGTTGGGCTTTCGAGCAAGGGAGGGAGAAAGAACAGACTCGAACAGCTGGAACTTCCCAGGGGGGTAGGGAAAAGTGTGATGCTACATGTACATAGAAAGGTGGTAGTTGAAGAGAAGACAAGAGCGAATGAAGGCGAAGAGAGAAGGGACGGAGTAAGCAGGGGCGGCGAACAAATAAAGAATGTCTACTAATATCAGTGACCATTCTATAAATGGAAGGATTGCGGAGATCATGAGAGCGTACATAGTAGCGCAGGCAATGGGCATCACGGCGATCGGATAAGGATGGAACGTTCGCTTCTGCATAGAGGCTTTCGACAGGGGAAGAGCGAAAAGCACCAAGGCATAAACGTAATCCTTGGTGATGAATGGGGTTAAGGCTAGAGAGAGTAGCAGGAGATGCCGCTGAATAGATCTGGTCACCATAATCAAGTTTCGATAAAATAAGGGTGGAATGTAGGTGAAGGAGGGTTCGACGATCAGCTCCCCACGAAAGATGAGCAAGGGTTTTAAGAAGGTTCAGCCGGCTGTGACAAGTTGCCTTCAGAGAGGTAATGTGAGGTTTCCAGGATAACCTACGATCAAAGAGGAGGCCCAGAAACTTGACTGTATCACGTTCAGGGATACGTGAGCCATAGAGGTACAAAGGATGATCAGAGATGACAGAGCGTCTAGTGAAAGTGATTTGGTGGGTTTTAGTGCTGGAAAATTTAAACCCATGTGTGGTGGCCCAATTGGAAACACGGTCGACTGCATGCTGGAGAGAAACTGTAAGGAGGTGACAGTCAGCGCCTGCACAGGCAATAGCGAAGTCATCAACATAGAGTGATGACCAAATATTTGATGGAAGACTAGAGGCCAAATCATTAATAGCAAGGAGAAAAAGTGTTGTGCTCAGAACACATCCCTGGGGGACACCTTCAGCTTGGATAAAGTCCGGGGAGAGCACATTATTAACCCGAACACGGAAATGCCTGTCAGTTAAAAAGTTCTTAAGGAAGGATGGTAGATTGCCTCGAAGGCCTAAGGAGTGGGCTTGGGCTAAAATATTATACCTCCAAGTTGTGTCATATGCCTTCTCAAGATCAAAAAATATGGCAATAACTGAGTGGTTATTCGCAAAGGCATTACGAACATACGTATCCAAGCGCAGTAAGGGGTCTATGGTAGAACGTCCCTTACGAAAGCCATATTGACGAGTGGAGAGACTGTTGTGTGTCTCTAAATACCACACTAAACGTCTATTTACTAGACGTTCCATTACTTTGCAAACTGCACTGGTAAGAGCAATGGGACGATAGTGGGAGGTTTCATGTCCCGTAGTGCCTGGTTTGCGGAAAGGGAGAACAATGGCGGATTTCCACAGCTGTGGAAGAACTCCTTGTGACCAAATAAGATTGTAAAGGCGTAATAGGACTGCAAGGGCTGACTGATGTAAATGTTGTAGCATACGAATATGAATGTCGTCGGGCCCAGCTGCCGATGATCGACAAGCTGAGAGTGTTGCCTCCAGTTCTTGAAGTGTAAAAGGCACATTATACTGTTCTTCTCTGAGAGAAGAAAAGTCCAAGGGTGCTAACTCTCTGGCAGACTTTGAGGAAAGAAATGAGGGGCATAGATGGAGTCCCTGAGAAATACGGACCAGATGATTGCCAATTTCATTGGCAACATCTAGTGGGTTTGCTATATCAACACCGGCAACCCGCAGAACAGGAGCCGGGTCAGGAGAATATTTACCACTCAGTTTTCGTACTTTTTTCCAGACTGCACTCATAGAGGAAGCAGAGGTGATGGTGGAGACATAATCTCGCCAGCAAGTGCGTTTAGCGTCACGGATGACACGGCGAGCGATCGCACGCTTCTGTTTAAAATCAAGGAGTCGCTCTGTGGTTCTATTGTACCGGTACCTGCCCCATGCAGCGCGTTTCAAACGTACTGCACGAGCACAAGCAGGAGACCACCAAGGCACGCATTTCTGAGAATGCCTGCTCGAAGTTTGGGGTATAGAATGAGAAGCTGCGGTGAAAACGGAGGATGAGAATAGGTGTAAAAGCTCATCGATGGAGGACGAAGAAGGAACCTCTTTAAAAACAGTCAGGTGTGAGTAAAGGTTCCAATTTGCCCGATTAAATTGCCAGCGTGGGGTGCGAAGAGGTGGCGAATATGAAGGGGAAGTAAGAATGATTGGGAAATGATCACTGTCATGTAAGTCCTGGAGAACAGACCAAGTAAAGTCTAATGCGGCGGAGGAAGAGCAAACTGAGAGATCGATGCAAGAGAGAGTATGAGTCCGAGGATCAAAATGGGTGTGAGTACCTGTATTTAAAACATGGAGGGGGTGGGTGGCAAGAAAAGCCTCTAACTGAATTCCACGGGAATCACAGTGAGACCCTCCCCAGAGGAAATGGTGGGCATTAAAATCACCAAGTAACAGAATTGGTGGCGGTAATGACGAAACAAGGAAGGCAAAATCCGGAATAGATAATGCCCGAGAAGGAGAGAGATATAAAGAACAGAGCGTATACCACCTATGTAAGTGGATACGGGCTGCTGTGTAATGCAGCGAAGTATGAACAAATAGCTGATGGTACGGAATATCAGTGCGGAGAAGAAGGGCACTTTCATTAAAGGTCCCATCAGGAAAAGGATCTGAAGAATACAATAAATTATAGCCTGAGATGTGAGAAATAACAGCAGAGTGTAATTTTGGTTCCTGTAAGCAAACACCAACAGGGGCAAACTGGGAGAGTAACATCTGAAGCTCACCCCGATTACCCCTGAGGCCACGTATATTCCACTGTAAAAAGGCCATGAATGGCAATGATAAAGATACTTGAAATCCGCAGGTAAGGGTTCCTACGGACTAGGAGGGTTAGAAAAGTCCACATGCGGAGGCAGTGGAAAATGTTCAAGCAGCGAAGGAACGGTGCGCTGTGAAGAAAGGAGTTGCGCAGATGGAGCAGAGGAGAGAGAAAGAGCGGAAGGTGGATCAGTGTCCATTGATGGTTTGGTCTCTGCAATATATTCAGAGATTGCTTCAAGTGTTTCAGAATTCAGAGATGTCGTATGGGAGACAATATTGGGAATGGTAGGGGGAGGATGAGTAAAGATTGGAACTGTATTGGACTGTACCAAGGTAGGGGGGGGCGAAAGGGTGGAGGGAACTGGAGAAGCGTGGCAGGGGACAGAAGAGACAGGAACCTGGGAGGTGGCAGAAGAGGAAGAAACTTGGGAGGGAACAGGGGAGGAAGGTACATTACGAGGAGGAGGGTGAACCTCTGCACTTGTAACTGAGCCAGTGAGAGGGGAAGAACTAGGGACAGAGACAGGGAGGGTAAAATGAGGAGGTGGAAGATGGGTAGGAGGTGTTACCGGACCTTTTTTTGACTTTTGAGAAGTAGAGGGACGATTGGGAAGAGGTGTCGTACGAGGTCTCGTCGATACTGAGGCTTGTAAGAGAGAACTCGAAGAAGCGAGATTAGACTGAGGCATTGAAGTAGGGACGTCTGAGCCGAGGACAGCAAAAGGATCAGATACAGGAGTGATTATGGGAGAGGTAACCACAGAGGTGGGTGTAGAAGATGGGATACCAGAAGTGGGGGGACGTTTTGAAACACGGGAATAAGAAACACGTGGGAGTCTCCCTTGGAGGCGGAGATGAGAAACTGCCATGGCATAAGGGAGACCTTCTGTCTCTTTGAGGTGACGGATTTCCCGCTCGTTTAAATAGACCTGACAACGGCGAGAGTACGAAGGGTGAGCCTCATGACAGTTAAGGCAAGAGGGAGATCGATTGCAAGACGTATTAGAATGGTCATCGGCACCACAGACTGGGCATTCGGCGATAGATCTGCAATATTTCGCTGGATGGCCAAATCGCCAGCAATTTCTACACTGTTGTGGTGTAGGGATCACCTTTCGAACTTGTAACCGATGTCCTGCTATATAAACTGAGGATGGGAGTTCTCGGCTGTCAAAAGTTAAACGAGCCACATTGCTAGGGTATCGTCTCCGCCCACGGGCAGGAAGAACGTAAGTGTCTACCTTGAGGATTGGGAGATCTTGGAGTTCCAGCTGTTCTAGAATGTCGGTGCCACATGTCTGGAAATTTTGTTGAACTATGGTATGGGGCAGAATAACGGTACCACTACAAGAATTGAGGGAATGATGTTTTTCAAGGGTGACAGGAACAGTATCTATATGGGAAAGACGAGAGAGCTCACGAGCCTGGGTAGCATTCTGTACGGTAATGATGCGCGTACCGCTCTTAAGAGCATGAAAAGAAATATCTTTACCAACATGGCGTAGGAGTGCCTTGCCAATACTATGGTCAGAAAGATAGGCAGTAGAGGAAGTTGGTCGTAAAGTGAAGAATTTAGTCCACTGTTCAGTCTGAAACTGAGCGTGGAAAGGTAGTGAAGGACGTGTCGATCTTTTCTGAGAAGAACGAGAAGGTGAAGGTGGAGAAGTATCATCAGCAGGTAATTGTCGTTGACGTTTAGGCGTGGGACCAGAGTTGGTCCGACGTGGAACGGGTCGGCGATTTGAAAATTGCCGCACCGTAGAGGGAGAGGCCGGAAGCATAGTCAGAGGAGAGCGAAGGTCTGATAAATCGAAGGAGTCAGTCGAGGCCTCAGTACCTGAAGCAGGTGAGGAAACAGCACCGGCAATAGGTACAGAGGCATGAGGAATGTCTGAAGAGTGGTCCAAAGACGAGGCGGGGTCAGAACGGGGTGCGGTATCAAGAAGGGGCCCGGGGGTAAAAGGTTCATGGACTAGGGCTGCCATGGTTAGGTTACTTCTTTCTTTTTGTTTTTAAGAAAAAAAAAGAAAGAAGAAAAGAAAATAAAAATAAAAAAAAGAAAAAAAAAAGGGGGGACCGGGGAGGGATAGTTCCTAGGAGGAATGAAAGGGCCAGAAATCTCCCTCCGCGCCCAAGAGGACTCGACACCGCTAGTAGCGCAGATGCAGCATGGAACCCGTGCCATACCCTACCCTTCATGCCAGTAAACCAGCAATCTGGGATAGCAACCTCACATCTGCCGAGCTACCTCGGTGGACAAAAGAGAGGGCGGCCGGATATCCGCCACAAAGCATACCTCCTTCAGCCACCACCCCCGGAATCCGAAAGGTGGCTTCCAGAGATACACCCGTCGCCCAAAAGACACCCAAAGCTACTCCGGGATACCGGAGAGGGATCGGGACATCCCTAGGCAATCCAGATTCCACGGCAAACTACGCCACCGCCAAGAAACCTCAACGGAATGGGATCGACCCCGGTGTCCTTTCCTCTACCTAGGAACTAGCGTGCCTGTGGGAGAAATCCCAAAGGACAAAAAGAGGAAGGGCAAAAGGGAGGAGTGGGGAGGAGGAGGAGGAAAGGAAAAAGGGGAGGATGGGGAGGATGGGATAGGGGAGGGGAGATTGGGGGGTAATTAGGTTCGGTCTGAGGAAGAAGACCGATAGGTCTAATTCCTCAGACCAAGAGCCTCTTCACCACGCCAAGGAGCCCCCCTTGAAGAGGAGAGGATCTAGTAGCATTCAGTGAAGAGGCGGGACCAGAAGCTGAGTCTCGACCCCTGCAACCACAATTAGGTGAGTACCTAATGAATACGAATTAAAGTGAACCTGAGAAACACAAATTAAGTAATATTACTGTCATTAAAGTAATAATCATTATTAATAAGGATAATTATTAATAAGGATAATTATTAATAACGATAATTATTACTAATAAGGATAATTATTAATAATAACGATAATTACTATTAATAAGGATAAGTATTACTAATAAGAATAATTATTAATAACGATAATTATTACTAATAAGGATAATTATTAATAATAACGATAATTATTACTAATAAAGATAATTATTAATAAGCATAATTATTACAAATAAAAATAATTAAAGCAAAATAAGTGTTTAGGTCCTGACCAGAGTTTTTAAAGTTTCTTATAGACTGCCAGACGGTATATAGTGAACCCCTAACTAATCTTTTCAGTATATCACTACAAACAGGTATCGAACCTGAGGTCAATAGTGAAAAAAATATTAGAATCAATAATAGCGAGAATGCAATTAAGTCTACTTGCTGAATATAACTGAATTAACGAGTCGAAGTAGAGATTCGGAAGAGGTCGTTCCTGTCTAACAATTTTTTCAAGAAATTATGTGAGTTTGGGGGCCAAAATAGAGCATATGATGGCGTTTTTTTTTTTTTTAGCTTTTAGTAAGCTTTCTGAGAGTGATGTAAATGGTTCAGAAAACCGACAAGTTGAAGAATGAAACATTGCAGCAATATTTGGGAATCTTAATTGAGGAAACGTTTCGCCAACCAGTGGCTTCTTCAGTCCAATACGGGGAAGAACGGAGAAAGATGAGTTGGAGTTTGAGGTTATCAATCTCCCAGTCTGCTGCAAAATTGTCTCAATCTTCAGCTTTCGATAGCTTCACACATTAGACTTTGTGGGAAGTGGCGTAACATGGTATTGGAGGTAATGTTCTCTCAGGTGGAAGCATGACTGACTGGTAGGCAGCGGAGAATTTGCACGAATGGAATGAAGTCAGAATGGTGAGCCTCGTATGTGGTGCTACACGAGGATCAGTTTTGTTCCCTTTATTGTTCATAATCTACATTAATAACTTTGATGTAGGAAATAAAAGTCACTTGAATAATTCTGCTGACGACTCAAAAAATATGGCAAGTAATGAATGTGCAAAACGCTGTAAATCACACACACACACACACACACACACACACACACACACACACACACACACACACACACACACACACACACACAACACACTAGGGACTAGCAAAGAGACGAAGCCAGGAGCTACGACTCGATCCTTGCAACCACAAATAGATGAGTACACACACACACACACACACTATTATGGCACTTTATTATGAAGATGTTTCGCCCACCCGGGAGAAGTAATAAAGTTCCTGGTGGACAAGACGTCTTCACAGTAAAATAAAATAACCTACATTGTGTATTTTATATACGCAGTGTTTTTATATTATAATATAAGAGGAAGATGCCGTAAAACTTCAAAATAAGAAGCACAAACTCAGACTGGGGTCGAAAATATGGTAGATTCTGTTCAACGTAGACAACAAAAATCCTGATCGTTGGGAATGAAAGTAATCGTCAGTGAAGCGAGTAATGCAGAAATTGATCAGATCCAGTGTGAAAAAGGGACTAAGGATTCCTCGTTATCAAAACATCTGAAGCCAGGATAGCAGTATCTAAGTGCCTGCAACAAGACCAATTGATTCCTTGAATTTATATCACAGGGTATAAGTTACAGAACACCAGTTGTTAATATCCAGCAATATACATGGTAGAAACCTGGTGTAGAATAGAGATAAGTTGCGGCTAAAGATCATGTACGGCGTGAATGAGATCCCAGGAGAGAAACGTTTTCAGGACACTTTGTCCTAAATGTTCACTTGTGTGTCTTGAAACACAGCAGTAAACATCGTTAATAATGCCTCGTTTAGATTATACACTGCACTTCTGGTCTCTGTGCTACAGAATGGATATAGAAGCATTAGACATCATACAGGGAAGGATAATGAAACTAATCCACGGTTGAAGAAATATTGATAAATGAGAAACATGTGCAACACTTGGGTATCTTTAATGAGGAAACGTTTCGCCACACAGTGACTTCATCAGTCCATACAAAGGAGAACGAGATTAAGACACATGTGCAACATCTGGGTATCTTTATTGTAGACGTTTCGCCATCCAGTGGCTTTATCAATACAAATTCTAGGACATAACTTGAAGACAGTAGAACTATGTACAGAAGATGAGGTAATCAGTCCCTCAACCTAGGAGTAGGTGCGAAGAGCACCATAGTCGTGGAGATTCTGAAGCAGAAGAAAGTAGCCTGGCGCTTATATAGTAACGTCAGGTGTAGCAGACGAGGGCATATTCACTGGTAGGCGGGATTCCCCAGTGGAAGTAGGTCCTTCCCAAAGAGATGGGTTAGTTGTAGTAGTAGTTGTCGTAGTCGTGGAGGTTATGTACATGTCCTCAGAATTAAGATTCCATGATGTTGCAGTGTCTGACAAGTTGTGTACGAATGGATATAGTAACGTCACAAAGGAGAACGCTGAGGAGCAGGAGTTTTAGGTAATCATTCCCTCAGCCTTGAGTCGATGTGGTCAGTCCATCAATCTTGAATAGAATACAGCATATGTGCGAAGAAGTAGCTTATATACTGTAGACAGGAGAGGTGCAGCAGTCGTAGGTGGTGTCACATTTATCCACTGTGGAAGTAGGTCGTGTCCAAGGGTTAGGCAAGTGAAGAATTCCCTGTATTAAGATCCCAAGATGTTGCTGTGTCAGACAGGAATGTAGATGAAATATTTCCTAAGAAGATATACTGAGATGCCTGAAGCTACACTCTCTTGAACGATGTACAATGAAGGTAGAAATGACCGAGGTATACAAGTGGTTGACAAATACACTTGAAAGAGATGTGGAGAAATAACCACAGTGGAAAAGATAGTGAAATTCCCAGCGTTTTCGTGATTTCTCATATCAAGGAAATCACGAAAGCCCTTGGAATTTCTCTATTTTTTCACTGTGGTTATTTTGCATACTGTGATATCACCTGTTTGCTGTGATCTTTTTGTATGGAGGAAATGTAAATCTGTAACCAGAAAAGAACTTAGAGCAGCTCGACGCCCTTCTAAATCTATTCAAGCTGAATAAAATTAGATTTAGAAAGGCTATAGGAAAGTACATGTTTAGAGGTACTGAAGCTTAGACCTTGGATGCATTTAAATATAGGTTAAACAAATATTTGCGTGAGAAAGACCTGCCTAGCAGGGGCCATTAGGCCTTCTGCAGTGCTCCTCCATTCAATGTTCCCATATAAGTACTTCCGGACTTGTATTCTGGAGGTGGGAGATAAGAGTGCCTACACTCTGAAGGAGCAGCGAAGATGGTGCAGCTGAGAAGGTCCTCAGAACTGTATGTCAGCACACACACTAGTGCCAAGACAGCGACTTAGTACATAACTGTTGGTGTTTCCTTGTTTTCTGGGGGATCACTTTGCCTCGGTGACAGACGACCACCGAGGCAGAGTCACCAGAAAATTAATTACTTCGGCGTAATACAAAAATATCATAATCTAAAATCTGAAAATAAAACTAAAATAGATAAAAACTAAGATAACTAAAGAGAACTAAAATGAAACTAAAAAGCAGTGTGATCTTAAGTGACGAGTCTCCCCTTAGAAGTTGAGTCATGACAGTCATACAATACTGCGTAAAATTATGGGAACCATGAACGAGTTTTTAAGCAAATAACAAAATTGCGACTAGCCGGGGATCGAACTCCCGACACCTTAGTCAGCCTCCCGTAAATTCCACCAAAATTCCCAGATGCCTTAATCCACTCTGCCGTCAGTGATTTATTATTATTATTAACCAAAACCAAGCGTTAAACCACCAGGGTCCTACAGCACTGCATCAATAATATAAATAATACAAAATGACGTATAATCTACAGTGAATACACATCTCCCTGACACACCCCACTGTCAGCTAACATGAAACCACCTATTCTCTTGTATCATACACACAACTAGACCTACTCTCAATATCTGTGATCCCCCCCACAGTTTACACGTACACTCTCAATATCTGTGATCCCCCCCCAGTTTACACGTACACTCTCAATATCTGTGATCCCCCCCCAGTTTACACGTACACTCTCAATATCTGTGATCCCCCCCAGTTTACACGTACACTCTCGATATCTGTGATCCCCCCCAGTTTACACGTACACTCTCGATATCTGTGATCCCCCCCCAGTTTACACGTACACTCTCAATATCTGTGATCCCCCCCAGTTTACACGTACACTCTCAATATCTGTGATCCCCCCCAGTTTACACGTACACTCTCGATATCTGTGATCCCCCCCCAGTTTACACGTACACTCTCAATATCTGTGATCCCCCCCCAGTTTACACGTACACTCTCAATATCTGTGATCCCCCCCAGTTTACACGTACACTCTCAATATCTGTGATCCCCCCCAGTTTACACGTACACTCTCAATATCTGTGATCCCCCCCCAGTTTACACGTACACTCTCAATATCTGTGATCCCCCCCCAGTTTACACGTACACTCTCGATATCTGTGATCCCCCCCCAGTTTACACGTACACTCTCAATATCTGTGATCCCCCCCCAGTTTACACGTACACTCTCGATATCTGTGATCCCCCCCCAGTTTACACGTACACTCTCAATATCTGTGATCCCCCCCCCAGTTTACACGTACCCTCTCAATATCTGTGATCCCCCCCCCAGTTTACACGTACACTCACAATATCTGTGATCCCCCCCCAGTTTACACGTACACTCACAATATCTGTGATCCCCCCCCAGTTTACACGTACACTCTCAATATCTGTGATCCCCCCCAGTTTACACGTACACTCTCAATATCTGTGATCCTCCCCCAGTTTACACGTACACTCACAATATCTGTGATCCCCCCCCCAGTTTACACGTACACTCTCAATATCTGTGATCCCCCCCCCGTTTACACGTACACTCTCAATATCTGTGATACCCCCCCAGTTTACACGTACACTCTCAATATCTGTGATCCTCCCCCAGTTTACACGTACACTCTCAATATCTGTGATCCCCCCCCCAGTTTACACGTACACTCTCAATATCTGTGATCCCCCCCCAGTTTACACGTACACTCACAATATCTGTTATCCCCCCCCCAGTTTACACGTACACTCTCAATATCTGTGATCCCCCCCCAGTTTACACGTACACTCTCAATATCTGTGATCCCCCCCAGTTTACACGTACACTCTCCATATCTGTGATCCCCCCCCAGTTTACACGTACACTCTCAATATCTGTGATCCCCCCCCCCCAGTTTACACGTACACTCTCAATATCTGTGATCCCCCCCCCCAGTTTACACGTACACTCACCAAATGACTGTAAACACAAAATTACGTAATAAACTTATTACCTAATGAATCATGAATTAGTTATATGTTTACCTGAGATACTCCTATATAGGAGCATCAATAGAAACTATGCATCAAGCCGAGACAAAACCATTCTCACTGCTAAATTTACAAAAACTGTAATGTAGTTACTTAATATCTTAATATCAATATCCTACATAACCTGTATTTATGTAGACTTTGAATTATTATTAGTCTGCCCGAAATGCTTAGTCATGCTAGTCAAGCTGGCAAGCACCAGACGAGCCTGGCCCATGGCCGGGCTCAGAGAGTAGATAAACTCTCAAAACTCTTCAAAGGTATATCAGAGGCATGATAGTGGCCCTCTCTGTAATTACTATTTTATAATATGTAAACCGCACATTGTAACCTGTATATTATTATTATTATTATTATTATTATTATTATTATAATTAAAAAGAAGCGCTAAGCCACAAGGGCTATACAGCTGTAACCTGTATAGAGAATAAACTTTTGATTCAATTTGAACTCGCACATAAGGGAGAGGATTATTATTATTATTATTATTATTATTATTATTATTATTATTATTATAATCAAGGGGGAAGCGCTAAACATAAGGGAGAGGAGCTGACCACGACGTTTCGATCCATTTCCAAAGTCACGTCGTAATCTCCTCTATGTGCTGGTAATTTGTGTACTGTTCCAGTCACGGTATTATATCTCTTTGTTCTTTATCAAATGTGAAAAAGTTTGTTATGGCTTCATATAGGTCTGCATAAACAGCTCATTACAAGTGTTACCAGATCATAAAGTTGTCAATACGTCATGATCACTGTAGCCAACGTGGCTGTTAATACACTGGTGCACAATTTCTGGAGCCATTATGTACCTCTGTAATCTTTAAACTACCGCCCACACCATGGGTATGGGATGCATAATAAAAATATTAAATTTATTATCCAAAGACTGGAAGCTAATCAAAGGATCTTGGTTTCTTAATCCAGGACGGGGCGAAACATCGTCTAAAATTTCCTGTCGAAAGTTTGGCTTACAAATGAACATCTGAAGAATTACTGACTGATGAGCGAGACGTATGTGCATCGCTTAGGCTTCCTTGGCGAAACGTTTTGGGTGAGCTGCAGGCTTCGTCAGTTGAATACAACGATTACAATAGTGGAGACGTATAAGAAATGGAGAGGTTGTATTGAGGTAATCAGTTACTGAATGAGGGAAGTAGTGAGGCCTGAGTAGTGTGAAACGACCCCTGCAATCACATATAGGTGAGTACGACTCATGGCAGCAGTAAACTGAGAAGCAGTATATCAGACACAAGTCATGGCAGCAGTGTGCTCTCAGCACACACACACACACACACACACACTCACACGAGTCTTCCCACGGTAAGAGTTAAGTACAGAGGATAATCAGAAATGGGACAAAGGTTTGGAAGCTGGAGCCATGGGATCTCTCAGAGGAGAATGCTATGTTGCTGGAGGACTTAAAACTTCTTTCCTCCCTTAGATGCAATATGATTGCCTCCCATTCCTCTGGTTCTGCATGACCGCCTACGATTCAGCGCTTCCAAACGAAAATAATTATAATATTAATGGAGTAGTGTGATGAATGGTGGATGCAGCAAGCAGGGAGGGGAAGACCAGTGGTCAACAGGGAGGGGAGTGGCCAGTAGTCAGTTGGGAGGGGAAATAAGAGGTGGGGAAAGGCGTGTGCTGTGTCAACAACTGCTGCATAGTCACCAGAGGACGAATAAAAGAAAATGTCAATAGCATTTCACAGCATGGCGAGCGCTTAACCATGGGAAGGAGAGTGATGGCAGAATGAACAGTGGGTGCCGAGTCGAGAGTCGAGGGAAATGGATACTGGCGAGGAGTGGATGAAAGGGAACAGAAGCAGGGGAAGGGGGAGAGGGTGTAGGGAAACAGGAGGTGGAAATGGGGTAGATGGCAGGAGAGTGAGGGAAGAAAGAAAGTTAATGGAACAATGAAGTGGCTGGGAGTTAAATGAGTCTGTGGGAAGGGAAGGAAGGAAAGAGGGAGGAAGGTAGGAAGGAAGGAAGGAGGGAGGGAGGGAGGGAGGGAGGGAGGGAGGGAGGGAGGGAGGGAGGGAAGGTAAGGAAGGAGGATAATGTGAGATGTGAAGAAAGGCACTTAATAACTCACGTACAAGACACTGATGGACCACTTCATGCTTCACACAATACGTTCATGAATAAGACAGGTGCAACACTTGGGTATCTTTTCTGACGCAACGTTTCACCTACACTGCAGCCTTCACCAGGCGAAAACAGGTGTGATTATAATGCTGAAAATAAGTGGAGAGGTAATTATAAGGTGATGGAAGGTGATCAGTCCCTCAGCCTTGATGGAAGGTGATCAGTCCCTCAGCCTTGATGGAAGGTGATCACAGTCCCTCAGCCTTGATGGAAGGTGATCACAGTCCCTCAGCCTTGATGGAAGGTGATCACAGTCCCTCAGCCTTGATGGAAGGTGTTCAGTCCGTCAGCCTTGATTGAAAGTGTTCAGTCCCTCAGCCTTGATGGAAGGTGTTCAGTCCCTCAGCCTTGATGGAAGGTGTTCAGCTCCTCAACACTGATGGAAATTGCTCAGTCTAGAGACTAAGAGATGGAATCCTTTCTATCAAAGCAGAGGCACTGAACACCTTCTATCACGATTGAGGGACTGATCACCTCATCATTACCTCTCCATCTCTTTGATCTTCAGCATTATAATCACCTCTATATTCGACTGTAGAAGTCTGCTGCGCAGAAGAAACATTTCCCTGATAAAGACACCCAAGTGTTACACATATGTTTACACCCAAGTGTTACACATATGTTTACACCCAAGTGTTACACATATGTTTACACCCAAGTGTTACACATATGTTTACACCCAAGTGTTACACATATGTTTACACCCAAGTGTTACACATATGTTTACACCCAAGTGTTACACATATGTTTACACCCAAGTGTTACACATATATATACGTCTCAACTGGTCGGTATTGTGAACAATTTAATACAGGACTTACTAAACACTTGTCTGTTACTTTAATGCTTCTAAAGTACCGTTGATTCAGGGAATTGGAGCTGCACCTCTCCTTCCTTGGAGCAAACCTCATTAGCTCCCATTCCCTAGTAGGAGCTGTATGAATCCCCCTCGGGTGTAGCGCTTCGACATAACTAGATTAATTAGCAGACTAATTACTCTTGCGTGTCCACTAATGCTGATCCATTCAACTATTACGCTGCTCGTTCTTAATGTTATCAGGAACACAATGAACAATTTTCCCCATAAGTGAACAGCAGTGAACAATTTTGTGAGGTGCAGTGAACACACTCAGTGGTTAGTGTGCTAGGTTTAAATTTTTAATAGTATTATAATCATAAAGCGTTAAACCGTAAAGTGTGTTGGGTTTAAAGCCTGTCGACTGCACAAGGGTATTCAAGGTGGCAACTCACCTGTAGTCTAACAAAGAATATTGTAATTACTATAATAAGCTTTCAAGTGATCTCTCATATATATATATATATATATATATATATATATATATATATATATATATATAGTCAGATATACCTCTCAGGGTATACACACCGAGATACACATCTCTCAGGGTATAACCACTGAGATACACACCTCTCACTGTATACACATCACACCTCCCAGTGTATATATACTGAGAGTTTACTCCAGTCCTTATTTTAGATATTAAAGTATTCTTGACTGGTGGTGAACAGGTGACCTGCAGCCTTAATGACACTCATGTAATAGATAGAATTTAAACCTAACAAATAAACCAACCTCAGGGTATGGACACCCTGTGTTTACAATCAGTTTACATGTAACTGGTTTATCTCTAAAGTGCTGATAACAAATCACTAAAACACTAAGAAAACAAACACACTTCTAGATCACATAATTTAAGTAAATTTTATCTGAATACCTTAACATTATTACGATATATATATATATATATATATATATATATATATATATATATATATATATATATATATATATATATATATATATATATATATGTCGTGCCGAATAGGCAGAACTTGCGATCTTGGCTTAAATAGCAACGTTCATCTTGCCATATAGGACAAGCGAAAATTTGTGTATGCAATAATTTCGCCAAAATCATTCTGAACCTAACGAAAAAAATATATTTCACTGTGTTTGTTTAGTATTAAATTACTGTAAACAAATCTAAAATATATTTAGTTGGGTTAAGCTAAAATAAATTGTTCTTGTTATAATAAGGTTTGGTTAGTTTTCTAAGATTCCTTTGGAGTAAAATCAAAATTTTTTACATTAACATTAATGAAAAATGTATCTTTAAACGTATAAGAGAAAATTTTAGAGAGGACTTAATTTTAAATGAGTTCTTGCTAATTGACCAGTTTTACATATTCGGCACGACGTATATATATATATATATATATATATATATATATATATATATATATATATATATATATATATATATATATATATATAAATATATATATATGTCGTGCCGAATAGGCAGAACTTGCGATCTTGGCTTAAATAGCAACGCTCATCTTGCCATATAGGACAAGTGTAAATTTGTGTATGCAATAATTTCGCCAAAATCATTCTGAACCTAACGAAAAAAATATATTTCACTGTATTTGTTTAGTATTAAATTATTGTAAACAAATCTAAAATATATTTACTTGGGTTAGGTTAAAATAAATTGTTCTTGTTATAATAAGGTTAGGTAGGTTTTCTAAGTTCCTTTTGGTGCAAAATTATAAATTTTTACATCAACATTAATGAAAAAAATATATCTTTAAGCATATAAGAGAAAATTTTAGAAAGGACTTAATTTTAAGTGAGTTCTTGCTAATTGACCAGTTTTACATACTCGGCACGACATTATATATATATATATATATATATATATATATATATATATATATATATATATATATATATATATATATATATATATATATATATATATATATATATATATATATTATATATATATATATCAGATGTGCTCAGATACAACAGTTTAGATTTTACTCTTAACAGCCAATATTTCAAACCCCTCCTTTAACGTGCAGGCATTGTACTTTTCACCTCTAGGACTCAAGTCCGGCAATATATAATAATAATGTCTTGAACTCTGACTTTGCTGTGAGAATGAGTCTTCGACCTCGTACCTGTGGGGAACATAGCTGGTGACAGCTTGGGAATGCTTTCCTAGGAACCTGGAGTGTAGGGAGGTTGGCCTGCGGCAGCCCTCCTCCAGGAAGGCACCAACCTCACCCCAGACTCCCTCAGGCAGGTGCATCTTAAGCTGCATGTCACACAAGCGCAGAGAACTCGATCATGTACTGCCAAACACCTGGCCACAATGCTGACGCTAATGGAACAGGCTGACATGAGGCAGTGTTACACAATTGGCTGGTGCCTCGATGTCAGTTCTGGTGCAGAGGTCGCTGAAGGCAGCTGCTGTACTCACAAAGCGTCACTGCTCAGACGAAACGCTCACAGATGCCCAGGCAGTTGCTATATAACACTGAGCCCCTGAAGTGTGTGGAGACAGGTGGGAGTGATTGGAATTAGCAACATGCGGGTGGCGTGTTTCCACACATCACTTCTGACACGAAGCCCATTCTTTCATCTACCCACTTCTGATGCGCATATTTTCATACAAGCTGGATCAAAAAGAAGTATTGCGAAACGTCGTCGCAATTAAAGCGTGTTCTCCGTGGCAAAGACTGGCTGAGAAGACCACAAATAAGCTCTTTTTGTGTGTGTGTTTTTAGAGTGAAACAGTTTTCTTCTGTATACAGAGTCACTTTGCCAAAAAATTATTCTGTAACTTGCGCGTGTTCTTCTCTCAAGTGTTGTAAACTAGAGCACTAGAAGGTCAGGGTAGCTCACTATGAGAGTAGAGTGAACCTTGCGTGGCTGTCTCAACGCGTCACTAGGTAGCGCTATACTAAGAGAAAAAAAGTGGGACGAAAGTATCTACCCTTCCCCTACCCCTCTCCCCCTCCCAAAACCCGTCCCCTTCCCCGCCCGCCACCTCTGCCCTTATTCCAATGAAGATTATCGTCCTCGATAACAGGTCTGGGTACGTTGAGATAACAGAAGGGCATGCGGAGAGATAGCGGATAATGGTAGCGAGGTTTGTCTCTGAAGGACGTGCTGCCACTGGTTTACATAAGGCTTAAATAACGCTACTACACAGGTAGCAACCTCTCCTCTCGTCCAACGTCAAGAATGTTTTGTTTACAACGCTCTAAGCTTCACCAGGCACCGTCCCAGTGCCGAATGTTCCCCACATAACTAGTGACACATAACCTGAAAAATGACATAGTAATACTGACAAGATATGAAAAAAGGCGTTTATGTACAGTTCAGGACATTTATTAGAGGAAACGTTTAGCCACTCGTGGCGAAACGTTCCCTCTAGTAAATGTCCTAAGTGTATATAAGTGTCTTTTTCAACACACGTGACTTACGTGTGGTCTGATAGAGTGGATATAGTACTATGTACTTTGACTCCTGGTGATGTGGGGAGCCAAAGAACGAAAGTTCAAGCCTTTCTCTTAGCCTGAGATACAAATCTCTGTAGATGAGGCAGCCAGAGACGTCAAGAAATGAATTTCAGAACACAGGTATGTCCGCAGACTGTCAGAACACCGGTATGTTAGCAGACTGTTAGAACACAGGAATGTCAACAGAATGTTAGAACACAGGAATGTCAACAGAATGTTAGAACACAGGAATGTCAACAGAATAGAGCTCAACAACTGCAGTGTAGTACACTAATTCTCGCAGCTACTCAATATGTTGGAATAACGCACCACTCACTGCTGTAGAGGATAACACCCAGAGTATGAGAAGCCTTAATTCTCCACTCATCATTGTCTGCAGTTTAGGCGAGCCTAAAATTTCCTCTCCGAATAATGGATCAGTTGTGAATTGTTGAAGCCACAGTATTGTGACTTTGTAGGTTAGTTGTGAGTCGTTGCAGTCACAGTATTGTGAATTTATGGGTTAGTTGTGAGTTGTTGCAGCCAGTATTGTCTTTTTGTAGGTTAGTCGTGAGTCGTTGCAGCCACAGTATTGTGATTTTGTGGGTTAGTTGTGATTTGTTGCGGCTACAGTATTGTAACTGTGTAGGTTAGTTGCGAACTGTGACTTGCATTCTTCAAGGAAGAAGAAAAAACTCAAACCAATTACTGTGGACACTAAATTGCAGCACCGAGCAAAACACAGCAAAAATCTACAAGAAAATACTTAGAAGGAAAATAGCAGATCCCTGGAGCCTTCAGTGGGTAGGACCCCTGGAGCCTTCAGTGGGTAGGACCCCTGGAGCCTTCAGTGGGTAGGACCCCTGGAGCCTTCAGTGGGTAGGAACCCTGGAGCCTTCAGTGGGTAGGACCCCTGGAGCCTTCAGTGGGTAGGACCCCTGGAGCCTTCAGTGGGTAGGACCCTTGGAGCCTTCAGTGGATAGGACCCCTGGAGCCTTCAGTGGGTAGGAACCCTGGAGCCTTCAGTGGGTAGGAACACTGGAGCCTTCAGTGGGTAGGAACCCTGGAGCCTTCAGCGGGTAGGAACCCTGGAGCCTTCAGTGGGTAGGAACCCTGGAGCCTTCAGTGGGTAGGACCCCTGGAGCCTTCAGTGGGTAGGAACCCTGGAGCCTTCAGTGGGTATGACCCCTGGAGCCTTCAGTGGGTAGGAGCCCTGGAGCCTTCAGTGGGTAGGAACCCTGGAGCCTTCAGTGGGTAGGACCCCTGGAGCCTTCAGTGGGTAGGAACCCTGGAGCCTTCAGTGGGTAGGACCCCTGGAGCCTTCAGTGGGCAGGACCCCTGGAGCCTTCAGTGGGTAGGAGCCCTGGAGCCTTCAGTGGGTAGGAACCCTGGAGCCTTCAGTGGGTAGGACCCCTGGAGCCTTCAGTGGATAGGACCCCTGGAGCCTTCAGTGGGTAGGAACCCTGGAGCCTTCAGTGGGTAGGAACCCTGGAGCCTTCAGTGGGTAGGAACCCTGGAGCCTTCAGTGGGTAGGACCCCTGGAGCCTTCATTGAGAACCCCTGGAGCCTTCAATGGGTAGGAACCCTGGAGCCTTCAGTGGGTAGGACCCCTGGAGCCTTCAGTATGACCCATGGAGCCTTCAGTGAGTAGGACCCCCTAGAGCCTTCAGTAATTAGGACCCCTGGAGGCTCCAGGGGTCCTACTTACTGAAGGTGCTGATTTAAGACACTGGCGCCACCCTTCCCTTTTGATCAGATCTGATTATTTCCCAGGTGACCCATACGAGATAAGTGAATATAATATAATGGAGAACTTACAGAATAAAGAAGCACAACACAGCGACTGGAACAATACACAAATAACCCGCACATAGGAGAAACTTATGACGACGTTTCGATCCGACACGGACCATTAACTCGTTATAATGTTTATTCTGTTAGTGGGTTGGATTTGTGAAGGACTTGCCTAGTATGGGCCAACAGGCCTACTGCAGTGTTCCTCCTTTATGTTATGTTCTGTGTGTGGGTTGTTTGTATAATGACAGAGGCTACCTGCTGAGGGTACCTGCTGAGGGTACCTGCTGAGGGTACCTGCTGAGTGTACTTGCTGAGGCCATCTGCTGAGACTGCTGGGGATCTCTGCTGGGGTCACTAAAGACTCTGGTTACCTGTACTTCTGTCTAGACAGCTGAGAGCAGCATATTATGCCTGTCTATCTGTCTTCCACTTCCTCCTAAGGGTACTACGAAGAGCTGGGTGTTTTCAAGAAGAAATTCGATAAGTTCCAACTTACTTTTCTTGGTTAATCGATTGTAGGGGGCACGTCAGACATCTTACCACGAGCACCAATAGGTTGCTTGACTAAACCATCAAGCAGGAGGCAAGATCAGGATGGGACAGCGCTTGGCTTGTGACTTAACCTCTACAGAGAGCGAAACGAGGTTCCAACTCTCTGCAACTCCTTCATGACCAGGAGTCTGGCCTAAGACCGGGTCGAGGGGGCGATGATCAAAGTAAATATCAGCAGGAAGCAGAAGCAGAAGCGGCGGCGACGGCGGCAGCAGCAGCAGCAGCAGCAGCAGCAGCAGCAGCAGCAGCAGCAGCAGCAGCGGTGGTGTCAGCAATGGTGGTGTTTAGCTCTGGTTTGCGTGTTGTCAAGCAGGTGTTGGCTGAGGTTCATGGGTGTTCAGTGGTGTTGGAAAGTTTAGACTTAGAGGGACGGGAAGAGAAGGGGTGTTGGAGAAAGAATTTAAAGGGACGGGAAGAGAAGGTGGTGTTGGAAAAAGAGTTTAGAGGGACGGGAAGAGAAGGTGGTGTTGGAGAAAGAGTTTAGAGGGACGGGAAGAGAAGGTGGTGTTGGAGAAAGAGTTTAGAGGGAGAGAAGGTGGTGTTGGAGAAAGAGTTTAGAGGGACGGGAAGAGAAGGTGGTGTTGGAGAAAGAGTTTAGAGGGACGGGAAGAGAAGGTGGTGTTGGAGAAAGAGTTTAGAGGGACGGGAAGAGAAGGTGGTGTTGGAGAAAGAGTTTAGAGGGACGGGAAGAGAAGGTGGTGTTGGAGAAAGAGTTTAGAGGGAGAGAAGGTGGTGTTGGAGAAAGAGTTTAGAGGGACGGGAAGAGAAGGTGGTGTTGGAGAAAGAGTTTAGAGGGACGGGAAGAGAAGGTGGTGTTGGAGAAAGAGTTTAGAGGGACGGGAAGAGAAGGTGGTGTTAGAGAAAGAGTGTAGAGGGACGGGAAGAGAAGGTGGTGTTGGAGAAAGAGTGTAGAGGGACGGGAAGAGAAGGTGGTGTTGGAGAAAGAGTTTAGAGGGACGGGAAGAGAAGGGGGTGGTAGAGAAAGAGTTTAGAGGGACGGGAGAGATCGTGTCGTAGAGAGGAAGGGGGAGGGACGGAAAGGTGCCACGACACATGGGAGGTGCCACCATACATGTTATTAGGTAGGGTGCCAACTTTGGCCCTCCACACGCCATGGTGTGGGGGCCAAGATACACTAGGCATTATCACCCACAATTACCTGCGCCAACTGCTCGATCGAAGCCACAACTGCGCGTCGCGCGAACCAACCCACCTTTAATATTCCATAGGAATGTGATATATGGTAGTGAGGACTGATGGGCACCATACACACACAGGCTCTAATGGTTAGGTCCCTAATAGGGTCTAAAGCCCATCTACTACACGAGTGTCGTTAAGGCTGCACGTCACCTCTTCACCAGTCAAGAATACTTTAATACTTAAAATACTTATTAACGTAAACTACCTGTGTATACACACACCGAGAATCATACCCCTCTCAGTGTATATATATATATATATATATATATATATATATATATATATATATATATATATATATATATATATATATATATACATTTGATGTGTAGTGATATTAAACAAAAGACAAACCGGGCTTTTTCCAAAAAATAGTAATTATTATTATTATCATTATTGTGAGGAATTTTCAAGAATTGGCGATGACACAATTACAGAGGAAATTTCACTTTCTTTACACCTTGCTGGGTCTGTGTCATGTGTGTCTGGTTAAAGATTTGGTCTAGAAGCTTCTTGCAGTCTTTGATGAGGACAGCGTCTGACGTAGGGAAGCTGCAGATGTGGGAAGTTCTTCGAAAATAAAGCTTATTAAGTGGTAGAAGCTTAAGGTGAAGTAGCTTAAGCTTGGGTTTTTAAGTGAAGGAAGCAGCAGCAGCATTATCAGATGAAGGCAGCAGCAGTGACATCAAGTGAATGCAGTAACAGTGACCTCAAGTGAAAGCAGCAACATCAGTGACCTCAAGTGAAAGCAGCAGCAGTGATCTCAAATGAAGGCAGCAGCAGTGACCTCAAGTGAATGCAGCAGCAGTGACCTCAAGTGAGGGCAGCAGCAGTGACCTCAAGTGAAGGCAGCAGCAGTGATATCAGGTGAAGGCAGCAGCAGTGACCTCAAGTGAAGGCAGCAGCAGTGACATAAGGTGAAGGCAGCAGCAGTGACATCAGGTGAAGGCAGCAGCAGTGACCTCAAGTGAAGGCAGCTGCAGTGATATCAGGTGAAGGCAGCAGCAGTGACCTCAAGTGAAGGCAGCAGCAGTAACCTCAAGTGAAGGCAGCAGCAGTGACATCAGGTGAAGGCAGCAGCAGTGACCTCAAGTGAAGGCAGCAGCAGTGACATCAGGTGAAGGCAGCAGCAGTGACCTCAAGTGAAGGCAGCAGCAGTAACCTCAAGTGAAGGCAGCAGCATTGACATCAGGTGAAGGCAGCAGCAGTGACCTCAAGTGAGGGCAGCAGCAGTAACCTCAAGTGAAGGCAGCAGCAGTGACATCAGGTGAAGGCAGCAGCAGTGACCTCAAGTGAGGGCAGCAGCAGTGACCTCAAGTGAAGGCAGCAGCAGTGACATCAGGTGAAGGCAGCAGCAGTGACCTCAAGTGAAGGCAGCAGCAGTAACCTCAAGTGAAGGCAGCAGCATTGACATCAGGTGAAGGCAGCAGCAGTGACCTCAAGTGAAGGCAGCAGCAGTAACCTCAAGTGAAGGCAGCAGCAGTGACCTCAGGTGAATTCAACTTTAATAATAATAATAATAATAATAATAATAATAATAATAATAATAATAATAATGAGTGAACAGAGGGTGGGTGGGTGAGTGTAAGTGTAGGTTACAGGGTACATACACAACACCCTCCCACATCACAGTCAAAATCAATACTCTCCTTTATTTAGCTCTGTTACTACAGCGAATATGGGAGCAAGTGTCCTTCAGAAGGTGGGGGGGGGGGGGTTTCATAGATGCTGGTGGAGGGCTCTTCATGCGAGAAACTGGAGCTACTCTCCTCTTCCCGGGATCAAATCTGACTTCCTCCTAGACACAGGCTGTGACACAGGTATCTTCAAGGTAAACAGGAAATCAACGGATAGGGTGTCGACTTGACACTTCCACAATGGCACTCGCCCTGAGAGAGGTGTCATCAACGGATTCTTACCTATTAATCAACCACACCTCGACCCAGGAGATTAACTCTCCTACTATACCATGTGCTGCCACTGTCCGGTGTTAAAGAACTTACTGAAATCCAGCTCCTTGGAGAGGAGTGGGACTATATTTTACAAGTATTTACACACCTAGTTAACTCCTTATTTGTATCTGACTGCAGGAGGAGTGCCCATCACCTTAACAATATAGTTGCGTGAGGATATTTGCCAGGCAGGTGTGTCATTCTGCCAGTAGTCGAGGTGGCCAGTAGCATCGCTCAAGTTCTCACACATCACAAACTGAATCTAGACACCAGCTTGTCAACCACCATCTAAAGAGTCTTACCATTGTTTGAAAGGAGCGAGGGAGTGTATACCATCCTAAGGTGTAATCTGGTAAAACATTCAGAAACTTGGACTAGCAATTGAGAGGAACATTAAGATGTTTGCAGCAGAGACAATCTGACTTCTGTGGTTCAATGCAGCTCACAAGGACACCTAAAAAGGTGGAGAGAAGCTAAGTTGTTGTTGAAGGCGAGTGATAGGCGATGACCTTGCTCTCCCCGGGGTATCCTTGACAACTGTTTCCTACAGTGACCCACAACTCTGGTAATAACCTTGCCAACTAATACCAACAAAATATTTTAAAAACAACTAAACAAACACTAGGTCATACTTAATAAAAACGTTTCTGTCTTGCGACCTTGATCACTTCTAATCAAAGTCCCAGGACAGAAACGTTTTCTAATA
Organism: Cherax quadricarinatus; assembly: GCF_038502225.1. NCBI lineage: Eukaryota > Metazoa > Arthropoda > Malacostraca > Decapoda > Parastacidae > Cherax > Cherax quadricarinatus. Next base: position 10,697,878 of record NC_091340.1, read on the forward strand.
AAGATGTCCTGGTGTTGGCTCACGTGTCTCTTTAACCCAAGTTGTAGATTATCAGGTGACCTTGCTAGACGAGTGACTCGCCTCACCTCGCATGATGCATCTCGTCTCTGTGTAATAATATATAACCCGTGATTTTCCTGTTCTCTGTAATAAAGTTCCCAGTGGAAGAAACTTCTCCTCATAACTGCCCTAAGTTTTGAATGTGTCTTTTTTCTACAGTTTGTCGGTATTGTTAAATATTTTGAGTATAATCTTTATTGTCCACCTCATGACCATCCTGTGGGTAGAAGCTAAAGGATTACAGAGGCACATGATGGGTCCAGGGACTAGGCCTCAACATTTGCTGTGTTTGCTTTGCAAGTTACAATGATAATGAACAAATTTTCGATTTTAACACAACAGTAATGACGAATTCAGCCACAAAACATTGTACTTAAGTAATTTGTATTTATAAATTTACGACTTACTATCCGTGGGCAAAATCAGGGTATTTTTTCAGAATGGTTGGTAATATGTCACTATGGATAAAATACTTTAATATTTCTCGACTTATCTCAGAAGTTATGATTATTTTTTTGCGTTTCAGGACGTAATGATGAAAGGGTTAGGTAATAGTTCCTCTGGTAGTTTAAATTTCGTTGGGTTTACCTCAGCTGTTGATGCAAACTCCTAGATGTCCTTGTAGCCCAGACGAAGTTGGGAAGTAGTGACATCCATGAGTTTGTTAATATTGCTGGATGTGCTACTGACGTGTGTCTCCTCTTGCATGGCAGAATGATGATATAGACTGACAAGTATCAATCTTCAACTGTCTCGAGTTAATGAAGTTCAGTTGAAATTCTCCTATTTACTGTCGTCAAAACTGCTAGCCGACAATCCCAAGTTGTAAACATACGCTTTACCCGGTATGCACTTGAAGGCGTGAGAGAGAATCCACAGTCTGCCATACTTGTTTGTTTTCCGACACCAACACCTCACAATTACCGCTCATGAAGTTAAGCGTAATTACTGATGATGATTAATTACAATTACAGTGTCATCTTTAGATATATGGACTTATTGAGTGCAAGGAATTTAACAAACAGTTCTGTCTGAAGATTGGAAGCTCAGTTATTAATGCGTGCTCCAGTTTCTGTATGAGAGCCATCACTCTGTACGACAACAGCAGCACTGCCAGTTGCACCACTGGACTGATGAACAAAGCCCTCAACATATATAATTTGTGAAGGAGAATGATAATGACTAAAGCCTCAATACAACTTAAGGCATTGTGCTTGGCTTCAAGACAAAGTTTTGGCTGATATTGTAAGATTCTTTGGGAGGAAAAGTTAGGTTGTTCACCACTTTATTCTGCAGCTGATCAAGACCGCTCGGTCTTCTGTCTGACAAAAACAAACATCCAATCCGAAGTGTTCACTAATGATTACGTATGGATTTAATATGTCTGCTGCTGCTTTGAGGCCAAGGAATGTAGCATAGGAGTTGTCAATGTGAAGGGTGAGAAGTTGGTCGTGCCTCGATGTACATTCCTTACATGAATGGCACTACACAGCAAGCGGGGGAGAGAAACTGCTTGATTCTGCGTGTGAGGTTACCGAGTCCACATCTTACAGGTTTTACACAAGCAACTAGTAAGAGATATTTGTGTAAAATGCACTTTGTTGATAGAGTTTTGATACCTTTAATGAGTTCTGAGAGCTTTTCTACTCGCGGAGCCCAGCCATGGGCCAGGCCCGTCTGGTGCTTTCCTGGTTAATCAGGCTATTGCTGCTGATGGCGATGAGGCTTTTTGGTCCATGATTTAGGGATCTCCCAGTTACATGACTCATGTTGTATACTCCAAGTCAACGTTGTTCTAATGCTTGACAGAGTGACCAGTATATGTTGCTAGTGATAACATCCTCCTCAGACGAAGTGGATTTGACTTTTTAGCATTGCATTGATTTCAGAATCATTGAAAATAATACTGCAATCATTTTCCTTGCATATAGCAACAGGCTCACTCTGTCATCATGACTGGCATTTAATTCTGTCTGTGTGGTAAGAGGTAGATTGATAAAGGTAGATGTAGCAGCCCAGTGACTGTATGTAGAGTATGAGGGTGTGAAACCTGACTTCTCACTCGTAGTTTTATATGTAACCCTACACGCCTTGCTAGGCGAGTTGTGGACAACAAACCATTGACAAACGTAAGAGTATACCACTCAGGCTGACTGCTGAGGCTCTCTGTCACGTGATGACAGCAGTAAGAGCAATTTGCAAGAGTTTTAGCATTTCAGGGGTATATTTTTTTTAGCAGGTTTAGCTTATTATAACATTCCGTTTCAGTACTTAAAATTTAGAAGCATTATACCACGTATGATTATTATGACAGTAGAGTAATAAGACTCTGGAAACTCGTCAAAGGTATAGCTGAGTTTAACGTGTAAGAGGAGAGAGATCTGAGTGTCCAGGCGGCTCTAAATAATTCTGAATATTAATACACAGGGATTATAACATGCACAAATAACCTGCACAAAGTAGAGTGAAACTTATGGCGACGTGTCAGTCTGACTTAGATCATAAACTAGTCCCACAAAGTTAATGGTCCAAGTCGGACTAAAACGTCATTAGTTTTAGTCTCCTACGTACGTTTTTTTTTTTTGTGTGTGTGTTTTGTTTCAGTCACGGTACTGTGGTTTTTTATTATTATTATTATTTGGGAGCGCTAAACTCGTAGGGATTATAGAGCGGATGTGGAGGGGAGAGATGAAAGGTATCCAGGCACAATTCAGGGAACTGCAGCACAGATCCAATTCTTGACATCAAGAGCCCCTCACCAGCATCAAGGAACCTCCCTTGAGGGGCAGTATTTAAGGAATTATAACACTCTGTAACTTAAGCGATAGTTATGCTGGTCATTAGAGGAAATGAAGTGTCTCAGCAAATTCCACCAGGAAGGAGAGCATTACCAGTGATAGTGAATAACCTTGGGAAATTATTTGATGATATATCTACTGCAATGGTAGACCCAAAGCAAGTGAAGGTAATGTGTAACCGGAGACATTGATCAAGGACGCCACCATGGATGTGTGTAGGATCAAGGTCGTCTACCATCTACACTTGATGAGGGTTCAAGAGCGACAAAAGTTACCAGAACTGTATTGCGAGGTTCAAACGTCTTATGTCTTATATTGTAGTCAAGATTGTAGGTTGATAGTGATTGTAGGTTGATAGTGATTGTAGGTTGATAGTGATTGTAGGTTGATAGTGATTGTAGGATGATAGTGATTGTAGGATGATAGTGATTGTAGGATGATAGTGATTGTAGGTTGATAGTGATTGTAGGTTGATAGTGATTGTAGGTTGATAGTGATTGTAGGTTGATAGTGATTGTAGGTTGATAGTGATTGTAGGTTGATAGTGATTGTAGGTTGATAGTGATTGTAGGTTGATAGTGATTGTAGGTTGATAGTGATTGTAGGTTGATAGTGATTGTAGGTTGATAGGTCTATATACCTGAACTTACCACCATGAGCACGCAAAATAAATATATTGAGAGCAGAGTTCCCTACGTGAGTCCTGACACCAACATTGAAACCCTTGACCCTTTTAATAGCAAGAAAAATTATGCAGAAGCGATTTTTAACATTAAAAAAAACCACAAGAATTAGTAGATTTAAAGTTTTTATTAAAGTTATATGTAATAATTAGTATAATGTAGTGTGTGGGGCTCTAACAGGGACTCTAAACACTTGTAGACACACATCATTCGCATTGACTCACGAAATCGTAATGACACGATTGCAAACAAGCCATACCACGGGCGGGGTTAGAACCCGCGATCAGAGAGTTTGGAGTTTTGAGACTCTAATTGCGGGTTCTATCCCCGTCCGTGGTATGGTTCATTCACAATGATTCATTCAAAGTGAAAGTCAGGAAGTTTTTCCTGTCGTGTAATATTCTAGCAAGAAACAGAGAGCTTACGTGTGTTGAGCTCCCTTATAAAAGTCCTGGGATAACATTTAGCTTCTCAACATAGAAGTGAACTAACAGACGTTGTTCCCTCCACTCACGAAATCATAATAACACGACTGTAAACATGGCAGGACGGGTGGGCCTTGAACTCGTGGCAGGCACACACCAGACTCTCAGGCCAGTCACTGCGTTAACCACCGGCCCGTGCAGGTCGGTGTGGTCCGGTGGTCAACGCACCGGCCTGTGTGGTCCGGTGGTCAACGCACCGGCCTGAGAGTTTTAGGAGTCCCTTGCCATAGGTTCGAGTCCCACACGTACTGTGAGCTCTCTTTATAAAGCTCACAGATCTCTAAGCTCTTTTTTTGTTATGAGAGGTAATACTCCTCACTGGTATCCCTTCCCCCCTTGCCCCCCTTCCCCCTCGCCCCCTCCCCTCCCCAATTACCAACACTGTACGCATCAATTTTACCATCATCACTGACACCGCTATACTCATCATCACTGACACCACTACACTCATCACCAGTGACACCACTACACTCATCACCAGTGACATCACTACACTCATCACCACTGACATCACTACACTCATCACCACTAACACCACTACACTCATCACCAGTGACACCACTACACTCATCACCACTGACACCACTACACTCATCACCATCACTGACACCACTACACTCATCACCATCACTGACACCACTACACTCATCACCAGTGACACCACTACACTCATCACCAGTGACATCACTACACTCATCACCACTGACATCACTACACTCATCACCACTAACACCACTACACTCATCACCAGTGACACCACTACACTCATCACCACTGACACCACTACACTCATCACCATCACTGACACCACTACACTCATCACCATCACTGACACCACTACACTCATCACCATCACTGACACCATCACTGACACTACACTCATCACCATCACTGACACCATCACTGACACTACACTCATCACCATCACTGACACCACTACACTCATCACCATCACTGACACTACACTCATCACCATCACTGACACCACTACACTCATCACCATCACTGACACCATCACTGACACTACACTCATCACCATCACTAACACCACTACACTCATCACCATCACTGACACCACTACACTCATCACCATCACTGACACCACTACACTCATCACCATCACTGACACCACTACACTCATCACCATCACTGACACCACTACACTCATCACCATCACTGACACCACTACACTCATCACCATCACTGACACCACTACACTCATCACCATCACTGACACCACTACACTCATCACCATCACTGACACCACTACACTCATCACCATCACTGACACCACTACACTCATCACCATCACTGACACCATCGCCACTTTAACACCAAAAACAACACCAGGAGATACCTTATATTCTTTAGTTGTTGAAGCTTATGTTGCTGAAGCTTTAGTTGAAGCTTAAGCTTCAGTTGCTTCTGCAT